>NC_000067.6:150438303-150749136 GCF_000001635.26 Mus musculus | reverse complement strand
TACAAAACCATCACACTTTGTTGTGTTTACAGAAAGGAGAGCTGATTTCAACGAGCAGTGCCAAGTTTTCTGCAGGGGCTGATGGGAGTCTGTATGTGGTGTCACCAGGGAGTGAGGAGAGTGGCGAGTACATCTGTACAGCCACCAATGCAGCCGGCTATGCCAAGAGGAAAGTGCAGCTGACTGTCTATGGTGAGAGCCACCCCTGGGAGGGTTTCCTTTGAAATGGCCCATGCATGCACAATCTCACAATGTCTTCCATAGTAAGGTACCCAAAGGTGAAGCTCTCCCCTAAGTTTACATGCAAACAAAGAAACATTTTTAGTTTCACTCCTAACCAAAACCACCTCTACTTAGAGTCTGATTTGCAGGGAAGCGATTGTATAACCTTTTGAAAAATTCCATGCTATTTCCCCAAGAAGTGGGTTTAGCACATTCAACATTTTGCAGAGATAGCAGTTAGGTAAAACTCCTCATCGAGCCAAGCCTCAGCTGTGTCTTGGGTGGCCACCTTCCATTTCAGGGCCTACTGCTCCTCTGTGCATACACGAGCCCACTACAACTGACCTCTCCATCTTGTGCTTGAAGAGATGACTGAGGAGGGAAGTTCGCCCTTCATTGCCTTCTATCTCTCTCTTGAAATGTACTAATAGGAAGTTTCGGATGTACTTAGAATCTTGGGAATCAACATTGTGTAAATCACTGAACAGCGTTAGAAGTCTACATTTTAATTTAAGTGAAACCACGGTTGTTTTCAATGCTTTATTTCCCCTACCACATCCTCTGTTTCTTTTAGTAAGACCCAGAGTGTTTGGGGACCAAAGAGGACTGTCCCAAGATAAGCCTGTGGAGATCTCTGTCCTGGCTGGGGAGGAGGCAATACTTCCCTGTGAAGCTAAGAGCTTACCTCCACCCATCATTACCTGGGCCAAAGATAGCCAACTCATCTCTCCATTTTCTCCAAGGTAGGAGACCCAGGTTGAACGGCAGCACAGGGAGGTGTGACCTGCTGGAATGGCGCCTGTAATTGCTTACAAATGTATCAAAATATAACCTACCTTTGGGCTTATTCACATGCACATCTGAGTTATGTAGACCTTGCACTTCATTTTCCAAGGTTGTAAATGCTAAGACAGCTTTGCCATAGTTCCCACCGGGGCATTTTACAAGGTAATTTTTGAAATGGAGCAGATTTGTGTGTGCATCTCTCTCAGCCTGCTGTGTGCAGCACTCAGAATTCTGTTGCTCCCAGAGAGGCAGTAAAACTCGGAAACCACTGTCATGTATGAGACTTGACTTTTATAAGCTGGTTTTGTAAATCACTTTGATTAAACCAATCCACAAATAAAGGCCCATCAAGATGATGTCATTTATAAACGGACACAGCAGGAATACCATGGCTTTAGGACACAGCCATCCAGGTTTAAACTTATCTCTGTTGCTTAAAGCCTACCTAAATGTTTTATCCAGGGGACATTTTTGAATTTCATATCTTTTATTTGTACAATAGGGCGATACTTTCATGAGAGATTTCTATAAGATAATGTGCTGGAGAAATGGCTCAGTGGTTATAAGCACTTGCTCTTCTTACAGATCATCCAGGTTTCATTCCCAGAACCCACATGACAGCTCACACACAAGTGTAACTCTAGTTTTAGAGGATCTGCCACAGACTCCTGACCCATGTAGATGCTACATACACATGGTGCACATACTTACATTCAAACACTCATGCACATAAAATAAAAATAAATCACCCTAAAAATATAATTATAGCTGTTGGCTATCATTTATTAGGCTTGTTGGCATATAATTGTAAAGCTACAAATTTATGAGTGTATTTTTCTACTACTGATGATGAAAAAGATAACAGAAATACCTTTACATAATTTTACTCATTTGAAAGAATTTTACTGAATATTGTAAAGCAAGATATAGAGAGTTCCTTATAAAACAATTCTCTTGCACCCTCCCCCCGCCCCCCGTCAGGATTTCTTTTCTCTTCTCCTTGTGCAACCTTTCATCTATAAGTAGCCCCCAAACACTGTTTTTGTGGTTTCAATTTGGTTGTCTCCCCTGTATTTAATTTGAACTTCTGACATATATTCTTACTATTCCATTCCTTATTTTATTGTGTTACACACACTCACCATTATAACATGGAATGAGCACATTCATTGTAACTAGTCTGTGTGCACACACTCACTGTTACACACACATGAAGTCAGGAGTCAGCACATTCATTGTAACTAGTCTGTGTGCACACACTCACTATTGTACATACATGGAGTCAGGAGTCAGCAAATTCATTGTTACTAGTCTGTTTGCACACACTCACTATTGTACACATGGAATGAGCACATTCATTGTAACTAGTCTGTGTGCACACACTCACTATCACACACACATGAAGTCAGGAGTCAGCACATTCATTGTAACTAGTCTGTGTGCACACACTCACTATTACACACACATGAAGTCACAAGTCAGTACATTCATTGTAACTAGTCTGTGTGCACACACTTACTATTGTACATACATGGAGTCAGCTCATTCATTGTAACTAGTCTGTGTGCACACACTATCACACACACATGAAGTCAGGAGTCAGCACATTCATTGTAACTAGTCTGTGTGCACACACTCACTATTGTACATACATGGAGTCACGAGTCAGCACATTCATTGTAACTAGTCTGTGTGCACACACTCACTATTGTACATACATGGAGTCAGCGCATTCATTGTAACTAGTCTGTGTGCACACACTCACTATTGTACATACATGGAGTCAGCACATTCATTGTAACTAGTCTGTGTGCACACACTCACTATTGTACATACATGGAATCAGCACATTCATTGTAACTAGTCTGTGTGCACACACTCACTATTGTACATACATGGAGTCAGCGCATTCATTGTAACTAGTCTGTGTGCACACACTCACTATTGTACATACATGGAGTCAGCGCATTCACTGTAACTAGTCTGTGTGCACACACTCACTATTGTACATACATGGAGTCAGCGCATTCATTGTAACTAGTCTGTGTGCACACACTCACTATTGTACATACATGGAGTCAGCGCATTCACTGTACTTAGTCTACATACAGCTTACCTTTCATTCAACCACTACACTCCTTGTAGATGCTGCAGCCTGCTTATTATTTTATTTAAATTACTTTTTCAAAGCTTTTTAATATGTCTGCTTGCACACACATGTATGAGAGTTTTAGAACCTGTAACATAGAACTAGGTTTTCTTGTCAGAACAGATTCCTCCTTCCAGTCTTGGAGCTATTCCCCATTCCCCATCTGAGGGGAGATTCTCCTTTTATTTTCCAGTAACGGGATTCAGAGAACCAGGCTGCGGTTCCTAAAGAATATGCCGTTTTGTATGCAGACTGGTTTAAATGTCTCTGCTTGTCAATGGTGTGAAATGGGATTTTGTAGTGCTTCTGAATTTGTAAAATTTCATTTTTTTCTTACTCACTTTACATCCTAATCACTGCCTACTCCCGTTACCCCGCCCAACATTCTTCCCCCATCTCTCCCTCCCCTTCTCCTCTGAGTGGGTAGGAAAGAGGAGGGCGTCTAGTTGAGAAGACTTGAAAGGAAGGTATGAGAATAAAAGTGGGGGCAAATATATAAACATATAATGTAGTCCATGAGTGTGCTCAGTAGCATATGCTAACAAAAACAGAAAAAGAAAAAATATTCAAAATAAGTTAAAAATTTTACAACACATATTTTATTGCTCTGTATAGCTGAAACCTACTGACCCACAGAGACATGCAGCCATTTGATGCTTTAAGACAACTGTGTTAGATTTAAAAGTAAAAGAAAAAATGGATTTTCTGTTTCTAATGACATCATCCAGAATATAAAAGATAGTTATGAGAATTCCATTTCTATGGCTGATACATGCTACAGTGGAGAGAACTGTTTCAAACGTTGCGTGCAGTACAGAAATTTCACGCTGAAGCGCCGCTGCGCAGGGGATGTTTGCACTCTCGGGTTCTATGGTCTGATGTGTGGGTTTCCCTTTTAGACACACGTTCCTCCCTTCTGGCTCAATGAAGATCACAGAGACCCGCGTTTCAGACAGTGGGATGTATCTGTGTGTTGCCACAAATATTGCTGGGAATGTGACTCAGTCCGTTAAATTAAGTGTCCACGGTGAGTGTTCAAAGGGAGGCCAGTGATGGCTCTGTCCACGGGGCCACAGCCTTTGTGACAGTGAGCCTCCAAGTTGCATAAAGACTAAAGATTCCTGAGTTGTAAGTCTGTCCTTCTCTTTCATTTACTCTGAAAGGTTTGTTAGCCATCTACAAATAACTCCCCCTTCTCCATTTCCAAGTGTATCAATTACAGTTTTGGAAATGTGTTTAAAACATTGAGAGCTAGCTGTATTCTCATAGAAGAACATCATACTTTTTAAACAGTCATATCTGACATATGAACACTGTAACTGAGAAAATGTTCCTTTCGATCATTATTTGATTGCATTGTGCCTCTCTAATGGAAGTGTTTTATCCCTTTAATTTACGACAGCCCACCAGTCACTCATCCCTTCAGTGCACTGATTACCTACCTTTGTGGAAGGTATCGTGTAGATCCCAGATATCTAAATATCAGAGGGAATTCCCTGAGATGGTACTAACCCGGTTGCATTTCTAGACCAGTCATGACAATGGCATCCCATTGAACTAGAGTTTTGGCATTAAAGGAGGGTCCCGTCACTTACCAATTCTCAGGCATCAGATATATTAATCACTTATCCTATTTTATCTTTAGACAATAAACACTGTCTGTAGGTTTTGTCTCTGAAATTAGGAGAAAGCTTTAAGAACATTTTCTTAGTGTCTGTCTTCCATAAAGGATACAAACAGACTACACAAAAAGAATTGTTTTTCTGGTTTGCTCTGATAGATAGGGGTCCTGAAAGGGCTTTTAACCTTACATCACTTATAAACAAAAGGAAACTCAGCATTGGTAAGTGCTTACTATTCATCAAGTGTGGGACCAGGATTACTGTACCTGCCATTTCCTATAGTTCCTTCAGTGCACTGGTTCTGGGCCTGCATAGTTAATTGTGCCTGGATTGTTAAAGAAATGGATCTCAGGAGGCTGCTGGCCTGCCCTACATCACACAGCTAATAAGTGACTATTCCACTCTTTTTGTGTGACTTCTTGGTAAGAAGTTCTCATTCTACATCAAAAAATATAGGGACTTTTAAATATTTGATGATTAATGCTCAGTTGTGCTTTCCAGTTCCTCCAAAAATACAGCATGGAAATCGACACATAAAAGTCCAAGTCGGCCAGAGAGTGGACATCCTATGCAATGCCCACGGGTCTCCGCCTCCCGTGATCACCTGGTTTAAAAGCGGAAGGCCGTTCCTTGATGGAGCGCAGCATCCTGGTAGCCCAGACGGAACGCTGAGCATTGAGCAGGCTGTGATCTCAGATGCTGGCGTATATACATGTGCTGCCACGAACATAGCCGGAAGTGATGAAGCAGAGGTCACATTGCATGTCCAAGGTGGGTTTTGGCATAAGAACTGTGTTTGGTCAGGTGAGGCTGAGGAGTGGAACGAGGACCCCCCCCCCCATTCCCCCCACCCGGAGCTCTGCACAGGATGTGCAATCATGCAGCCCTTTAGAGCGATTTCTACATAGAACTTTAGCTCTAAAGGGAGCCTTAACCAGAAGCAAACACATGATTAGCTAAGCCTGAGTGACATTTTCATGTTTACTTTTGAAACTAAAGGCCCCGGTGTATAAAATGAAGCAGTCCTAGGTAATGGCCCACCCAGTCTTTCTGGTTTGGGAGAAATTGCAGCTGGAGCAAGCTGGAGTAGCATTTCACCTCATACCTCATCTCAACTGATCCCTGAGAGCTCACGGCTCACGGCTCCTCTATTGTTGTTGGCTTTATTTTGAGGTTTGTTATGCAGGTTGGGCCTAATATCTGTCCTGGTTTAGGCAATGGTGGTGACATTGTGACCCAAAGCCCCTCCTTTCTTAAGCTATTCTCGTGCAAGTAGACATAAAGCAAGCAAAGAAAGAAACAAGATTCATAGAGAAGGAAAAAAGCTCAGTGGGGAAATTAAAATAGGATCGCTGTCCTGGGAACTGGGTTGGATTGCCAGGCAGGAATTCTCTAATTCTCTAAAGAAGCAGGATTTAGGTGAGATCTCACTGGCTGGCAGGAGCTAATCACTGGATGTTTTCTGTCTCACCCTGCCAGAGGGAAGGCCAGTACAAAGGCAGGAAGTTAGCGCAGCAGGGTAGAGTAATCAGTACAACACTTAGCACTTAATAATTGGGACATCACAGTTCCTGGGAAGTGAAGATCTAAAATGTTAGTAGGGAGCTTATTAGCTCATTTTATTCACTCAACAAACCTTACTAAGTTAGAGTCAAAGGAGAAAGGTAGACATTTCTAAAATCTCAGAGGAACATAATTACAGACTTTACACACAGGTTGTGTAGAATATTAACCCAAATGGGACTGTATTTCACAATAGTATACCTATAAGAAACCTATTAAAATGGGTGAGAGAGTGCAAAGGTTTACGTGGCAATGGAAGGATATGAAGATATAGACGTGGGGACAAATGCAGTGCTTTGTGATTGAACAACAAACAGACATGTCTGTCGGGAGATCAGAAAGGCAGAAAAATCACTAAGCGACCAAAGACTAAAGGGACCAGAATGAGAGAGAGTCTAAGGAAAGTCAGACACGGTGCATTTGTTTTTCTACTAGAACCACCTTCAGTGGAAGACCTGCAACCTCCTTTTAACACTCCGTTCCAAGAAAGGTTGGCCAATCAGCGCATCGAATTTCCATGCCCTGCAAAAGGTATGTAAGACTCAGGGACACAGGCATGGATGCCAGCTTGTAATTATGTGATGTGACTCCAGTATTCTTCATTACACTCAAAATACAATACTTGCACAATTCCACCTGCCAATCCTTCTAACAACGTTTCAACACAATAGAAACGCTCTTGCTTCAAACAACTCTTTGAGTTGGTACTTTTCCATCCTTCTTGTTTTATTTCTCTCACGAAAAGGCTCTTCCAGCCCATCAAGCTTGCTTAATCTAAGACTCCTTTCAAGACAGCTGAAAGCTTTTCTACTACTATTCATTTCATTCTTTCTGAAAATGTTTTTCTTAAAATAAACATCCTTTTAAAAACAGTAGAGCTATTTGCAATATTCCCTACTAATGTTATCAATAAGGATGCAAATTAGGGCCATCGACCATCTGAGGCCATTTTATTTTAATCCTTTTTTAGTTATTTATTAACTTATTTATTTATTCACTTTACATCCTGCTTGCAACTCCCTTCCTTCTCTCCCCCCAGTTCCACCCTTACAAATCCTTCCTCCATTGCCCCCTCCCCTTGGGAAGCTTCCCTTGGGTGCCAACCCACCTGGGACTTCGAGTCCCAGCAGGACTAAGCACATCCTTTCCCACTGAGGCCCAACCCAGCAGTCCAGTTAGTGGAAAGGGATCCAATAGCAGGCAACAGAGTCAGAGACAGCCTCCGCTCCAATTGTTAGGGAAGTCACATGAAGACCAAGTTGCAACTCTCCCACAAATGTGTTGGGGGGTCTAGATCCAGTCCCTGCCTGCTCTTTGGTTGGTGGTTCACTTGGTGAGCGCATGGGTCCAGGTTACTTAACACTGTCGGTCCTCTTGTGGTGTCCTTGACCCCTCCAGCTGGCTCAATCCTATCCCCAGCTCTTCTCCGAGACTCCCTGAGCTCCATGATGTGGGTCTTCACATGTGTTCCCATCCCCTGCTTGATGAGGTCTCCTTGAAAAGCTTCATCCAGCAGCAGACTTAATCCTTTTGTTCTAGGTCTACCCACACTGGTAATTCTGGAACTGGGTCATATGTAACATGTCTCTTAGTGGTTCGTTTTGTTTTGTTTTGTTTTTTAAACCATGTCTTTCCTTGAATAGTATTGTGTTTTCAGACAGGAGCTGGTCCAGTCCCTCTCCACAGCAGGGATGAGAAAGGGCCATTATTGTGGCCAGTGTTCCTCCATTGTTTTATGTATATTTTTCTGGATGCCAAGCATCCATGTTTAAAGACATTCTCTTACACAGGCATCCACCTACAATAGCTCTCACTTGTCTTGTGGTAGTCCTGACAAAGGCCAAACAGGGTTCTTTGCATAACTTCCTGACCCTGGCTCCAGGCAGCTGCCAGCATCACTGTCCCCTTGTGTGTCTCTCTTCTTCATGGTCCCTGGAGTTGGCAGCAGTTAAGGCCTTAGGAGCTGCCTGTGTTTAATAGCAACTGCTCAACTCTTTCGTCTTTTTGTGTCTCCAGTATGTGAAGAAAGATGTCTTTAGATTTTTCAGACATCTGTAAACTTAGCAGTAACAGTTTTCAGAGCCATTGGGAACTAGAGAGGCAACACTTGGAGGAGAGGCCTTCTTCAGAATGGTGTGGGTCCCTGTAGGTCCTGTGGCATCTGCTGCCGGTAGACCCTACCTGTGGCACAGCTACTCCTAGGTCTGCCTACACTTTGCTCTCATTCAAGCTTTCTTAACTTCCCATTTCCACAAAGGAATCATGTTTTCTTTGGTCCTCATATCCATCTGTATTATAGTTGTCCAGTAGATTCAAAAGTAGCTACATGATTTTTCATTGTCTTTTTATTTTATTTCTGAGGTGTGTGTGTGTGTGTGTGTGAGTGTGTGTGTGAATGTGTGTGTGTGTGTATGAACAATTTTAAGGAATCAGTTCTCTCCTTCCACTGTGGATTCCAGGAATCAAAATCAGTCATCAAACCTCACAGCAAGGGCTATCTTGTTGGCCCACTTTCTGTTGTCATTACTATAAATGTCACCTTGAGGGGCTGGAGAGATAGCTCCGTGGTTAAGAGCATTGACTGCTCTTCCAGAGGTCCTGAGTTCAATTCCCAACAACTACCTGGTGGCTCATAACCATCAGTAATGGGATCTGATGCCCTTTTCTGGTGTGTCTGAAGACACTTACAGTGTACTCATATAAATAAAAATTAATTTTAAAATGTCACCTAGATTATTGCTATTCTGGAACTTTTAAATAGAAGGTAATGCTTTGCCTGCTTTTCTTTTGCCTGTCCGTTTACCTTCTATGCATTACTTCAATAGGTGATAGTGGCAAAGTCTGACTGATATCTACCAAGGAAAAACGGGGTAGAGGGAAATGACTCTAACCCTTCTCTTTTCTTAGAACGTGGGCAGATGACTAAAGTCAATCAGCTTTACTGTTTTTCCACATTAGTCAAAATCTCACACTGACCGAGAAGAAACATGTTGATCTTTTCATTTTCTCCTTGTAAATATGCCTTTATAATCACTTCAATACGATATTAATTAATAATGAGTTTAGTGTCATCAGTACATTGTGTATATTTCTCTCATCTTTTGGGGCTTATCTTGGATTGTACACCCTACTTTTAATAAGATTATTATCTAAGTATCGGTTGCTAACAACATCTTATGAAATCCTATTGGTTTTGTTTAATGTACTTTGTCTTCAGTATAGAAATCCATCAAGTTTTAAAGTGTTTAGAAATAGTGCCCTTTACAGTTTTGCTAAATAACACCTTCCCAACACAGTCACTGATGTTTTGTCTGTTATATCCCCTTTGGCTTTATTATATATTTAATGCAGATTTTTATCATTTAGACCTGTAAGCATGTGGCTTCCGTTTATTCTGCTATCCATAAGTAAGTCCAGGAAAATATTGTTTTTCTCATCCTCTTGTCAACGTCTTCTAAAGAACTGAACTCTTGACTTTTGAACAGATAAGATGTGGAAAAGGGTATGTAGGCAGTGGGGGCGCTTCCTATTTGCTAGCTAGAGCCTTTCCCCAAGGAACTATAGGCCACAAATTGCGTTCTTTCTAAGTTCTATTTGTTGGGCATGTTCCTGGCATATTCCTGTAACAGTACCACCACCTTTGCTGACTTTACTTGACTCCTAGTTTCCCTACATATCTTGTCCATTTGATGATTGCACCTATATTTCACTCTTAATCACTACAGTAGTGAACTCACCAGGAAAAAAAAAATGTTTTGCTTATAGTCTGAGTTTTCTGATTGAAAGCAACTTTGATCAACTAGAAGCCACGAGTCTGAAAACTGATCAGGAACTGGAGTCATTAACTAACTACCATTAACTGTAGTCTCTTCGCTTTTATCTTGGAAGTGGCACAGGGCCTCAGGATACACATTAGAGTCATAGCAGGAAGTCTATCTTTTCTGAATGTATTTGATTTTTTTAAAACATTTTTCCTAATTCTGTTATAAAAAGGCTTTGATTTCCTATTTAGGTACTCCTAAACCAACCATCAAGTGGTTACACAATGGCAGAGAGGTGACAGGGCAAGAGCCTGGTGTTTCTATCTTGGAAGATGGCGCACTGTTGGTAATCGCTTCTGTTACACCACACAACAATGGCGAGTACATCTGTGTGGCCGTCAATGAAGCTGGGACCACAGAAAGGAAATACAACCTCAAAGTTCATGGTAAATGTTGATTAAAACACTAAAGCAAAATCATCGCTAAAAGTATGACTGTTTCTAATTTTTGCATATTTAAGTCCTTTGATCAATATATTATTGCTTAATCCTAGTATGAATGAATTATTATCGAACAGAAGGTAGGAAATTGGTTTGCACTTTTCATTGTTCAACATTTCATGCAATTTTTAGTTTAGACTTTACATCCCTCAAATTTTAAATAGGAGATAACGATGCAGCATGAAACCTGCTTACCCTGGTAAGAAAGCATACTTTCTCCAGAGCAAAGCAAAGCAATCAGTCTCACATACTAAGCTGGCATAGCTTCTCAGAGATTTCCCTAAGGCAAAAAAGTATGAAATCTGTATAAAAAGAATATAGATGATAGACTATTATACCCACTCGTTGTACCTGGGCTATTTCATTTAACAATCTATAGTATGAATCATTCTAGGTCTTTAACTGTTATCTATAACACCTTTCTGGAGGAGTTCACAGGATTTATTTAACCTTTCTATACTAATGTATTAGCATTATACTAATTAGTATTATACTACTGTATTTGTAATGTAACAAGTATTCCTATTGTTACCAGGTTTCTTTTTTTTTTAACAACTATCTAAACTTTCCAATAAAATTTTGTACCTGTGTCATTTTGTGGGAGTATGTGAATTTTAGGTTTTGGTGACTATGGTCTCTCATGGTCAGGTAGTGACAAATGCTTAAACAAATCTCCTATGACTTTCAATATGCCAAGCAACTCTTCCTGAACGTAAAACCCTGACATAGAACACACCATTCTAGCAGGATTTTTATTTGCAAATGCATTGGCTGATACTTCTCGTTTATAAGAGAGGACATGTTTGCATATGACTACATTTTCTATCCTTTCTTACCTTTGAAGTTTCTCTAAAGAACTTTGTGGAGCCATTGGGAGCGCCTGCTGATCACAAGACTATCCAGTCATGATTCCTCTCTTTTGCAGTTCCACCAGTAATTAGAGATAAGGAACATGTGACCAATGTGTCCGTGTTGACAAGCCAACTGGCCAGCCTCTACTGTGAAGTAGAAGGAACTCCGTCCCCTGTCATAACATGGTATAAGGACGACATCCAGGTAAATGGAGACAGCCAAACATGCACAGTGCCCTACCTCTGTGCCTGAACGGTTGTGAATTTCTTCTCAGTGATAACAAACACCACTCTTTTGTTCTCATTGTAGAGTTTTATTAGCTTTGGAAATAACAGTCCTTTGTCTCATGTAGGTGACAGAAAGCAGCACTGTTCAGATTGTGAACAATGGAAAGATTCTAAAACTCTTTAAGGTGTCTGCCGAGGATGCGGGAAGATATTCCTGCAAAGCAATTAATATTGCAGGCACCTCTCAGAAGGACTTTAGTGTCAATGTACTAGGTAAGGAAAAACTTCTTTTTAAAATAAACCTGCATACTACATGCATTTCTTACTGTGTGCCAAATAGATATAAAATAAATTGATAGAACTACCATTTACATCATTCTTTTAGTAGGTTGTTTTTTTTTCATCTTAGTTATTTATATCAAGATGGCTCAGACTCACATATCTCAAGATACCATGAACTTAAAAGTGACACAGTATATGTTAACAGGATTCTTTAGATAGTAGCTATATAGAGAAGTGGTTATTTAGATTCATAGGTAGCTGTGAGATACAGTGCAGTGCATTGTGGACATTTCCTGAAGCTAGCAGGATGCTTGAACCGGCGCAAGTCACGCACCTATTTCTAGTGCACTTTAATTAATTACTGGAACCTAATCAACCCAGGTTCAGGCAGGGGAAGAGAATGTGGTGGGTGCTTCCGGCAGGAAGAAAGTCTGAAAGTGAATCATCACTATGCTAGATTATGATACAAGTGATTTTAACTGCTGTCATTAGTTTAATTTTTAGCTAGTAAAGTTATATTTAACATTATAAGTTCACTTTGTTACACATGACTTTCTTTTCAATATTTTGTTATCAAAATAGGCATGTAATTTGTGTTTTTAGGTGAAAGTGAAGCCTAGAAGTGATATATTCATAAAAATTTGCATTCAGCAATACAAAAAAAATCAATTTCCTTTCTCTCCCCCAAACCTGAACTACATTTATGTTATTGTTTTTCCTCCCATTATATATATATATATTAGCCACAGGCTATTTAAACAACCTTGGCAGGTTTTTTTTTCCCCTTACTGGTCTTTTTTCTTACTGTGTCTCCTGATGTTCATTCTGTCCATCCATGAATACCACCTGTGTCTGATGATTGACAAATGCTCAGCTGCAGCTCAGGGTTCTTCGAGCACCTGGAGAAACTGTCTAGTCTTCACTGTCCTAGCTTTTTATATTTTTATCTACTTCTTAAATCTTTGTTATTTTCAAGAGCATCTCACTAGTATCATAGGCTGGCCTTAGACTCACAGTCTTCTTCCCCCAGCCTCCCAAAGGCCGCGGTTATTAGAGCTGTGGTGTGATGCCACATCTACAAGTGCTTGGATTATACACATCAGAGATTAACTCTGAGCTACCGACAATGTTTCCTTAGCACATTCTTTTTTCTTTTTTTTTTCATTAAACATAAACTTTAATACAAGAGTTTAGTACATGGTGGTGGGTCAATGTTAAATGCTCAGGTTTGAATAAAACTGATGTGGTTCCTGAGCTAATGAAACTCTTGGCTTAGTGAGTAGATTAATTCAGGTATGCACCAGCACATGCCAGCACACAGCTGTGACTGTGAGAAGAAAGAACCCCAGGTCATGGACAAGTGCTCGGATTATACACATCAGAGATTAACTCTGAGCTACCGACAATGTATCAGCATGACATTAAGGAAAGACATAAAAGCACTTCTCCCTGGAGTCATTTAACCAAGAGCAAGTCCAGGTTTGAATTCTCTATTTCATGCTCCCTATGTCTTCCATCTTCTGCTTGTCTGTTTCGTGAGTCTGAATCTATGCCTGATTTGTGTCCGTGTCTGCCTGTTCTGTCTGTGTGTGTCCCTGTGTGACTGTGTATGTCTTCCTAACAACGATCTGTCCTTAGCACATTCTTTCGAATAGCTTTTTTAATGTGTTGCTGAATCCCGTGGGGCTCTGTCACACTGACAGATCCCAATGACTTTCTTCTGCAGTAAATGTTGGGGTCTCTGAGTGACCTGCTTCTTGACCCTTCCCCTACTTTCTCCGGAGCTCCTGAAATTTACCCCTGTCCTATGATTACTTCTTAGTTGTCTGCTTCTTTCCATTGTGTGGTGAAGGCATATTTTTACTTATGGTATCCCCTTAACTTCCTTCCTGTACCCACTCTTCACCAGTCTTATCCATTCTTCATCCAGCAACCAGTGAGGTCTTTGCATAAATATTTTATCAAGCCACACCTCTTCCCCACTGAACCCCTGTGCTGTCCAATAATTTTATGAAGATAAATATCAAACCACTCATCATGAAACAAAGAGGGGGATAGATGGTGAGAAAAATTATACACGAGCACATTCATTTGTATAACTCCAAGGATAAAAATGAGTATATTCTTTTTCATGTTGTATATCATACTCGTACCAAGTTTTGTATAGATATTCCTCAAAAAAGATAAAAATGACTAAGGTAGACACGACATGCTAGGTAGAATATGATTCATGGAGATTAATATTGCCCATGCCATTCATTATTGTAAATGTGTAGCAATAATGCATTGGGTCATATGAACTCTGTGGCTCAATTACATTCCATGAGTTTTGCGCCTGACTTACTAGGCCTCAAAATGACTTCTGTTCTATCAATATGTTTGTAGGTAACTGTCCTGCTAACAAAATTCTATAGAAATATTCCTGGATTCTAAGTAAACATTTGGGTGCACAGTGTGATGTGAAAGAGAATTCTCATGAGATGTTTTGTTTCTGACATTAGACTCTTGTTGAAATACTTTGATAAGCAATAACTGCCTGCTTCTTCCCCAGATCTTTGTTTTATGTATTTTTTGTGTTATGATAAAATGTCTCTGTTCAAGTTCCACCCAGCATACTAGGTGCCAGCTCCCCGAGTGAAGTCTCAGTTGTTCTTAACCACAACGTCACCCTGCAGTGTCCTGGCACAGGCGTCCCCTTTCCGGCTATTCACTGGTTCAAGGATGGCAAGTGAGTATCTTGTCTGTATTTGCTCAAGGGCGTAATTTATAGGATACAGGTATGTCAATGTGTTGCACCTACCTTCTTACTCATCACCTTAAAATATACATTATTTAATGAAAGAGTAACAATGTTGCTTTTTAAACGTAGCATCTTAATAAACAATCTTTCTGTAATATGCTCCAATTTTCAAATAACAAAGTGCTTTATAAATTTGGGGAATTTATTTTAGAAATAGATTATAATTATTGCGCACCAAAATCCTCTGCACATATATTATCATAAAAGCTGATTCCAATGAAGAGATAGTTATGCCTTTACATGGGATTGAGCTATTGAGAAGCAAAATGTGCTTGCAAGAATGTAATGTACATAGACTCCGTCTGAATGAAGTGGGAAGCACAGACAGGAATTGCACTTCTTACATTGCAAGCCTCAAGGAAGGGCGTTGCCCACACTGTGACCACTACAGTGGCCTATAATGACTCAGAGGTTACTATGAAGAGTATATCTACAGGTTGTGCTATAATTTCTAAGGAGAAGGAATCTAAGGACTCAGTAACAGAGAGTCTAGATTGGCTGTGAATAAAATATAGGAATTCATTTACACTTCCAAGAAATCAGTGAGGCAGACACCATAGGAAAAAAAGAATTAGGACTATAAATGGGCAATTTGAAAAATAATCACACAATAAGCACTAAAAGCTTCTTCTCCTCGACTCTCTGATGAGTATTAATAGAATATAGTTTTGTTTCTCCTGAGTCATTTTTGAAAACCAAAGGTTTGAAAATACCAAGTGTTGTCTGGATATGGGAAGTCAGAATACAGTCCTGGGGAGAGTATAAAGCACTGACCTTAGGGACAAGTTGTTGTAATGTTTTAAAATTGTAAAGTTCCCCTGCTGTGCTGAAGTCACACCTCCATTCTATAAGATGTAAGTGGACATTCAGGTCCAGTGGTAGCACATTTGCTGATAGTCTCTGCAGTGCTGCAGGGGTAGATGAGTGAAAACCTGCCAATGCCAGACCTTAGGAGATAGATAACACATAAGTAAGACTGGAATATTCCGCTTCAAGTAACGCGCAGCTACCAGACAGAGCACCAAGGAACTCAGGAAACTAGCACAGTGTTATTTACATTAAAGCTTAGATTTCTTCAGGGATATATTTAGGAATAAAAAATTATTGAGTGAAAACAGATGGATAAAGCCAAAACCAATTGTGACAAGGAGTCAGAGAGAAGCCTCCCATTAGTGACAATACATCAAGAATGATTTTTCAATACTAACACCTAAGCTTATTTAAGTTTTGTGTTACCTTTATAACTAATAATTAATAAAATGCCAAAGTTTTATAAATTCAAGTAACATATTATGAAATGTTCATTCTTTAAAAAAAAAAAAAATCTCCAAATGTGCTACAGCAGCGGTTTAGGACTTTTTGGAGGATCCAAGGATGGGAAACTAAAAACGGACCTATGAAAATATTTTTTCTAGGCCTTTATTTTTGGGAGATCCTAACATTGAACTCTCAGACAGAGGACAGAGTTTACATCTGAGAAATGCACGGAGAAGTGACAAGGGACGCTACCAATGTACTGTGTCCAATGCAGCAGGCAAGCAAGCCAAGGATATAAAACTCACTGTCTATGGTGAGTGTGACTTTTCTCATGCTGATACCATTACAAAAACTTCAATTATAACTTGAAAACTGATGTTTATTCTACTGTTTATTGTCCTTTTTCTCTATAATAAATGCTTAGGAATGTTATGCAAGTAAAGAGAAGGAGTCTGTCTACCTTTATGTTGTAAGCTTTCACAATGCATTCAGTTTTAAAATGCAATCTATCCTTAGCTGCTGATTTATTCAAATTATTTAGTAATTTTAATATGGTAAGCCTTTCCCTAATTAGTTGGTTTAAGCATAAATCAAATACTGTGTCCTGTAAGTGTTAAAAATACTTTTAAAAAGTGTGTGTGTAAATGTACAAATCACACTGACGCAACTATTACATCAACAGTTCAGTTGTTATATTTTCATCCAGCCTTGGCTTTTGTCCTGACCATGTGATAACATTTTTAATGCCATGTATTGTTCTGTTATTCTCATTGATTATCCTAAAAAATGCGTCTTAGTTACATTTCTATTGCCGTGACAAAACACTGCGATCAAGGCAACTTAGAAAAGAAAAAATTTGATTTGAGGATTATAGCTCCAGAGGGTCAGAATCCTTAACCATCACAGCAGGGAACTTGGCTCTAAGCAGGCAGTGAGGGCACTGGAGCAGAGAGAGCAACCTGGGAATAGTATGGGCTTTTGAACTTCACATCCCACTCTCAGTGAAACACCTCCTCTAACAAGGCCACACCTCCTAATCCTTCCCAAACAGTTCCCTGAACTGGGGACCATATTCAAATATGTGAGCCTAGCCAGGCCATTCTCATTCAGAGAACCAAATAATGTAAGCCCTCTTTTCACTAAAAATTTCAACTACCGATTAGGGTGATGAGCAAAGTCATTTTTATGAATGGAACCATGAAGTAGTGAATGGCATGCCACATACACAAGCTTACACAGTAGAAAAGAACAGAACTTTGTGCTAGTGGATCTTGGAATGTGTCCACTCCCTGTACTACCGTCACCCTTCCATAGAGTGTATAGCACTTGAAGAAAGAGTCACATACTTCAGTACTGCCTTGATACAGGGTCCTTTCAGTCCAAAGTGGTCACCTACCCTCTTTCATGTTGTACTAATTCATTTTCTTCATACCACCTTCTGATATTAGCTTAGTTATAAGGTTTTGCTTCTTAGATATTTATTGCTAAGGATTCTAAATTTCATAATAAGACTTCTATTTTGCATGTCTCTATTTTGCTGGCTAATATAGAGCAGATCTAAAGACATACTACCCAAATGACTAAAGGGTCTGATACTAAACTATGGCAGCCAGTCATACGTGACGAATGAGAAGTTACTGAAGCCTGAGAGATGCTATAAAGATAAAATGTTCACTCAATATCAATGATGGTACAAAAACCTTGTGTGAGATATCTAGTTAATAATTTCATGATTTATTCTAAACTTGTATTGGAGATATATTGGACTAAGTAAAATGTATTGTTAAAGTTTATTTACCTGTTTTCATTTTATACTTTTAATGAAGCCTCTACAGAATTTAAAATTACATATATGGCTTAAGTTATATTTTATTGAATAGCAGTTTCAGTAATTAATAAGAATGTAGTTGTTAAAAACAGAAACACTTGTGTTTTTAACCCAACTCTGTCACTCACTAGTATTGTGACTTCATCTGAATTTCCTCGCTTCTTTAAATTTCCCTTTTCTTAATGGAATTAGTAATATTCTTTCTATGAGAATAAAATACTAGATGTATTAGGCAAGTTTATTTGACTTACAGTAAGGGGTCAATATATGTTTCTTATCATTGTCTAGCAATACCATTGCCTTAAAACTATATATATGTATATATGTATATATACATATATAATCTCTAGCACTTTCCTTTCTTTTTCTCTTGTTTCCTTTGTTTCTTTGTTTCTTTCTGGGGTTCACTTTTAGCCTTCCTTTACCTGAAACGCATACCTCTGATTACTAATGGTTGAGATGGCTGATGTGTGCCTCAATACCTAGCTCAAATCTGCCTTGATTTGTACTTAACTGTATTTGAAAAACTGTATTTTAAAATTTAGGTGTCTGTTTCAAGTTTTAGTATCTCTTTTGCATCAAAGAAATTATATTCAAAGCAGATTTTTAAATCATTTATGTGTGAAAATGGAAGGCTCTTGGGGAAATTGGTCATGAAAAGACATGTCCTCTATAAAAGTACCATTGCTGGAAGATTAGCTATATAGATGCCAAGTTAAACAAAAATGTTATTACCATCATTGCCTTTCTACTAAAACCAGCCACTGAAACAACACAGAGTGTCTCCCCCAAGGTGCTGTATTGTTGCCAGCATCTATCATGAATGCAGTGTGGAGCTTCAATAAGACTCCTATTTCTGTGAGACTTGGGTTTATTCTCTTTGAATCCTCGTGTTCATACTGTGTGATGCCCTCAGGCACCCACAAGAGAGCTTCTGGGATTCTCTAATTGAAAGGCAATGCGGTATTGAGAAGTTCTGAGTATTGTAAGTCAGGAAACAATATCCTTTCTTTTCTAGCAAGCTGCCCTGTGCCTTCAAGTGGGTAGCCTTAAGGTTACTTTACTTCATTTGTGAAAATGTAAATATCACAAATAAAAAAAATACCCACAAATACTATACTTAGGTAACTGAGAATAATGTGTACGTAGATTTTAAATTGAGAGAATTTTTCAGCCTAAAATTGACTTACTTTTTTTCCTTACTTACATGCTCATATCTTCACATGAGGATGAGCAACAATAGAACTGAGTGTGAACCTTGTATCTAAATAAGCAAAAAGGGTGGGGACATAGTAATTTGAAAAATCTGTATGGAAATGCACTACTACAGGAGCTTGCTAAGGTATGAATATAGATGAATAAAGAGGGTTTAAATGAAGTTACCCTATAATGAAGAGATAACATCCAACTAAATATCACATACTAGCAAATAAAAATCCCACTTCCAAGATGGGTTACTTTTTTTGAGTTGTTTGCCAGTGGTTTGCCATAGAACCTCCAACATTACAGGCTATTGCTAATGATCTTGATTACTCTTCAAAATTTGATGATAAGACCCTGTTCCTAAAGACACCTCATATTTGATTCATAGAACATGGAGGAATCAACATGGTACTAACTTGGAAGCCACATCCCTACTGGCTATGATGATCGAAGGTGCTATGCATGATTCTAGAGGGGCAAAAAGAAATTATCAATGTCACCAGTTGTGAGTCCTGCCAGCTACAGTAACAACTAGCCTGACGAGCTATGCTCACTGTGTCATAGTGTCACAAACGTGGGAGTAACCAACCACTTTCTGTTTCTGTTTGGATCTGAGGCTTCATCCATGGGATGGAACTCTAAAACCATACCTATTGCTATTCTGCTAAATGGATGTTGGCTACTGGTTTGCTGTAGATTGCTTTTATCATGTTTAGGTATGGGCCTTGAATTTCTGATCTTTCCAAGACATTTATCATGAATGGGTGTTGGATTTTGCCAAATATTTTCTCCGCATCTAACGAGATGATCATGTGGTTTTAGTCTTTGAGTTTGTTTATATATTGGATTACGTTGATGAATTTCCATATATTGAACCATCCCTGCATCCCTGGAATGAAACCTACTTGGTCAGGATGGATGATTGTTTTGATGTGTTCTGGATTCAGTTAGCAATAATTTTATTGAGTATTTTTGCATCGATATTCATAAGGGAAATTGGTCTGAAGTTCTCTATCTTTGTTGGGTCTTTCTGTGGTTTATGTATCAGAGTAATTGTGGCTTCATAGAATGAATTGGGTAGAGTACCTTCTGCTTCTATTTTGTGGAATAGTTTGTGAAGAACTGGAATTAGATCTTCTTTGAAGGTCTGGTAGAACTCTGCTCTAAACCCATCTGGTTTTGGTTGGGAGACTATTAATGACTGCTTCTATTTCTTTAGGGGATATAGGACTGTTTAGATCATTAATGTGATCCTGATTTAACTTTGGTACCTGGCATCTGTCTAAAAATTTGTCCATTTCATCCAGGGTTTCCAGTTTTGTTGAGTATAGCCTTTTATAGAAGGATCTGATTGTGTTTTGGATATCTTCAGGAACTGTTGTTATGTGTCTGTTTTCATTTCTGATTTTGTTAATTAGGATGCTGTCCCTGCGCCCTCTTGTGAGTCTGGCTAAGGGTTTATCTATCTTGTTGATTTTCTCAAAGAACCAGCTCCTCGTTTGGTTGATTCTTTGAATAGTTCTTGTTTCCACTTCGTTGATTTCACCCCTGAGTTTGATTATTTCCTGCCATCTACTCCTCTTGGGTGAATTTGCTTCCTTTTGTTCTAGAGCTTTTAGGTGTGTTGTCAAGCTGCTAGTGTGTGTTCTCTCTCTAGTTTCTTTTTGGAGGCACTCAGAGCTATAAGTTTTCCTCTTAGAAATGCTTTCATTGTGTCCCATAAGTTTGGGTATGTGTGGCTTCATTTTCATTAAACTCTAAAAAGTCTTTAATTTCTTTCTTTATTCCTTCCTTGACCAAGGTATCATTGAGAAGAGTGTTGTTTAGTTTCCACATTGAGAAGAGTGTTGTTCAGTGATTGTTGGCTTTCTATTATTTATGTTGTTATTGATGATCAGTCTTAGTCCATGGTGATCTGATAGGATGCATGGGACAATTTCAGTATTTTTGTATCTGTTGAGGCCTGTTTTGTGACCAATTATATGGTCAATTTTGGAGAAGGTGCAATGAGGTGCTGAGAAGAAGGTATATCCTTTTGTTTTAGGATAAAATGTTCTGTAGATATCTGTTAAATCCATTTGTTTCATAACTTGTTAGTTTCACTGTGTCCCTGTTTAGTTTCTGTTTCCACAATCTGTACATTGATGAAAGTGGTGTGTTGAAGTCTCCCACTATTATAGTGTGAGGTGCAATGTGTGCTTTCAGCTTTACTAAAGTTTCTTTAATGAATGTGGCTACCCTTGCATTTAGAGCATAGATATTCAGAATGGAGAGTTCCTCTTGGAGGATTTTACTGTTGATGAGTATGAAGTGTCCCTCCTTGTCTTTTTTGATAACTTTGGGGTGGAAATCGATTTTATTCGATATTAGAATGGCTACTCCAGCTTGTTTCTTCAGACCATTTGCTTGGAAAATTGTTTTCGAACCTTTCATTCTGAGGTAGTGTCTGTCTTTTTCCCTGAGATGGGTTTCCTGTAAGCGGCAAAATGTTGGGTCGTGTTTGTGTAGCCAGTCTGTTAGTCTAGGTCTTTTTAATTGGAGAATTGAGTCCATTGATATTAAGAGATATTAAGGAAAGGTAATTGTTGCTTCCTATTATTTTTGTTGTTAGAGTTGGCATTCTGTTCTTGTAGCTGTCTTCTTTTAGGTTTGTTGAAGGATTACTTTCTTGCTTTTTCTAGGATGTGGTTTTCGTCCTTGTATTGGTTTTTTTTTCTGTTACTATCCTTTGAAGGGCTGGATTCATGGAAAGATAAGGTGTGAATTTGGTTTTGTCATGGAATACTTTGATTTCTCTATCTATGGTAATTGAATGTTTGGCTGGGTATAGTAGCCTGGGCTGGCATTTGTGTTCTCTTAGTGTCTGTATAACATCTGTCCAGGATCTTCTGACTTTCATAGTCTCTGGTGAAAATTCTGGTGTAATTCTGATAGGCCTGCCTTTATATGCTACTTGACCCTTTTCCCTTACTGCTTTTAATATTCTATCTCTATTTAGTGTATTTGTTGTTCTAATTATTATGTGTCAGGAGGAATTTCTTTTCTGGTCCAGTCTACTTGGAGTTCTGTAGGCTTGTATTTTCATGGTCATATCCATCTTTAGGTTTGGGAAGTTTTCTTCTATAATTTTGTTGAAGATATTTGCTGGCCCTTTAAGTTGAAAATCTTCATTCTCATCTACTCCTATTATCCCTAGGTTTGGTCTTCTCATTGTGTCCTGGATTCCCTGGATGTATTGAGTTAGGATCTTTTTGCATTTTGCATTTTCTTTGATTGCTGATGTTCTCTATGGAATCTTCTGCACCTGAGATTCTCTCTTCTATCTCTTATATTCTGTTGCTAAAGCTGGCATCTATGGTTCCAGATTTCTTTCCTAGGGTTTCTATCTCCAGTATTGCCTCACTTTGGGTTTTCTTTATTGTGTCTACTTCCCTTTTTAGGTCTAGTATGGTTTTGTTCATTTCCATCACCTGTTTGGATGTGTTTTCCTGTTTTTCTTTAAGGACTTGTAACTTTTTAGCAGTGTTCTCCTGTATTTCTTTAAGTGAGTTATTAAAGTCCTTCTTGATGTCCTCTACCATCATCATGAGATATGCTTTTAAATCCGGGTCTAGCTTTTTGGGTGTGTTGGAGTGCCCAGGACTGGGTGAGGTGGGAGTGCTGCATTCTGATGATGGTGAGTGGTCTTGGTTTCTGTTAGTAAGATTCTTAAGTTTGCCTTTTGCCATCTGGTAATCTCTGGAGTTAGTTGTTATAGTTGTCTCTGCTTAGAGCTTGTTCCTCTCATTATTCTGTAAGCCTCTATCAGCAGACCTGGGAGACTAGATCTCTCCTGAGTTTCAGTGGTCTGAGCACACTCTGTAGGTAAGCTCTCCTCTTGCAGGAAAGGTGCACAGATATCTGGTGTTTGGACCTGCCTCCTGGCAGGAGCTGAAGGCCGAAACAGGACCTGTCCCAGAAGCTGTTAGCTTTTGTAGTCCACACTTTCACCTGTGCAGACTAGTCTCAGAGGGATCCGGGAACCAAGATGGCTTCCCAAGGTGTTAAGGCAAAGCCCTCCCAGGTGGGGAGGACACCTGTCCTCTAACAGGGAAGGTGCCCGGATATCTGGAGCCTGAAAGGGGGTCTGCCTCAGAAGCTGTCCTCTAGGCACCTTGGGGGTGTCCTCCAACTCCTTGCCCAGGTGACCCGGTACTGGCACCGACTGGAAGGGGCTTGTGACCCTGGTCAGGCCGGGTTTTCTGCTTCTCTAATGCTGTCTCAGGTCCCGTGCAATTGGAGTGGAACATAAGTTGTGTTCCACTCACTGGTGGTCCTAAGATAGTGTGGAAAGTCCTCTCAGGACCTTGCGGGTGTCTGCTGACTCTCAACCCAAGGTGACCCAGTGCTGGCGCCGACCGAAAGGGCTTAACATGACTTTTACTGAATACATTCATTTCCACAAAAGAATTTATAACACTTGATTGTACTCTTTTGATATTTGCTTTTTAGCATTCCATTACAAATGTGCAATTAATCAATTCTAGTTAAAAACTATATGGAAGATTCTGTGTCAAGAATAAATTGGGATGTCTGGGATATGGACTCTTGCATCTATATCAAACATTGGTAGAATAGTTGTTTGGATTCAGAAGATAAAATAAAAATGTGGGTGAATAAAGATCTCAGTTCTAATGTGAACTTTTGACAGCCAATGTATTAAGTAGCCTTACACTCCTTGAATTTGAAAGAATCAAATAACCACTACAATACTAATATTTCATATTTAGTGTCTTGCATTGTAATTTTAAATTGAAATGAATGAAAAACAGTATTTAAAACAAAATGAATTTCTAAAGTTCTTCAGCACTTGGTAACAATATTTAAACCTACCTCTTTTCATTGAGAAAAAAAAGAAAGACATTTAGTCTCTATCATGAACTTAACAAATGAAACATCACAAATGCCAAGGCAGGCAGCTGCCATATGCCTGGGTATTCAGTTCGGCTTCTTGGGAGGGTCACAGGATTACTGGTGTCCATGTCAGTAACAACAAATAAAACACACCATTGGCACCAGGGGCTCATTAACACACAGCCATTCTGCACGTAGGACTTGCTAAGCAATGATACAGTCATGGTGCACAGATGTTTAAACTCCACACATCTAAGCTCTGGACACTTCACTAATTCTTTTCTTGCTTCCATTTTATTTATTTATTTTTTAAACCATCATCAGTTGTGACAAATCTTAGCAAATTCCAGTTCAGATAGTGTTGCTTGGAATTCCTGAGGAGGTTTGTTTTTTTTTTTGTTTGTTTGTTTTTTTTTTTGTTTGTTTGTTTTTTTTTTTTTTTTGTCAATATTTGTTCTACACAGATTGTTTTTAGTGACTAATCCTTCACTTGGCCAAACTTTACATTGACTCCCCAGATAAGCCAGGACAGCTTAGCAATAGTAATATCTGTCATTGTGTCAAAGGCAAGAATAGTCAACAAAATAAGTAGCCCTTTGAAACCGACTATTCATAACACCCCAAGAGTCATCATCTCCTCCTTCATTCTCACTGGAGTCCTAACAATAATCACCTGACTCTCTGGATATATCTCTTCAGCTCTCGTAATTTTTTTTCTGAGAATTTATTTTTAAAAATATTTTATTAAATATTTTTTACATTTATTAAATTCATTAAATTATTTTCTTTACATTCCAAATGTTGCCCCCTTCCCAGCCCCTCTTTCCAGAGTTCTCGACCCCATCCCTTCTCCCCTTTGTCTCTGAAAGGGTCTCCCTCAACCCCTCACCCAATTACTTCCCTTCCCCCACCGTAGCATCCACTTTCCTAGAGGCATCAAGTGTCTACATGATTGGACTCATCCTCTCCCACTGAGGCCAGACAAGGTGGTCCTCTGCTACATATATGGCAGGGGCCATGTACAAGCCCATGCATGCTCTTTGGTTGATGTCTTAGTATTTTGGAGCTCTGAGAGGTCCAGGTTAGTTGATAATGTCGCTCTTCCTATAGGGTTAACCATCCCCTTCACTTCCTTCAATCCTTCCCATAGCTGTTCCACAGGGGTCTCTGATCTCAGTTCAATGGTGGACTGTTGAGTATTTGCATCTGTCTCAGTCAGCTGCTGGTAGAGTCTCTCAGAGGACAGCCATGTTAGGCTCTTGTTTGCAAGTATAACATAGCATCAGTAATAGTGTCAGGTTTGTTTGTTTGTTTGTTTTTCCTTTTTACTCCTTTGATATGATTTTTGAACTTTAATTTAAAGACTTTGGTTTGTGTTGCTTTGTTTATTGTTGCTAACTTGCCTGGCTACTCTAATATGATCTAGCTCACAAGTGACTGAAACATCTGTGACTTTGCTGCTGTTCTGAAATCTGGAGCCAGAAAGGAAAGTGGTACAGACAGTTTGGACTTTGAGATCTAAGTAATTAACTCAAGATGACCACAGATTTACTGTCATTAATATACATTTTCATTAAACTAAAAATGTAGGCAACCATAGCATTTACTATCGTGATTCAGATGTTAAACTTACATTTGTTTTTAATCTTTTTTAGTTCCACCTAGTATTAAAGGAGGCAATATTACCACAGAAATATCAGCGTTGCTCAACAGTATAGTTAAACTGGAATGTGAGACACGGGGGCTCCCAGTGCCTGCCATTACTTGGTATAAGGATGGCCAGGTAGTCACATCCAGCTCACAAGCACTTTATATTGACAAAGGACAACTTCTCCACATTCAGAGAGCACAGGTCTCTGACTCAGCAACATACACATGTCATGCAGCCAACGTTGCTGGAACGGCTGAGAAATCATTCCATGTTGACATCTATGGTAAGGATATATAAATATCTTTGAGTGCTTTCTTTTTTTTTTTCTTTTGGTTTTATGAGGCAGGACTGTGGTACAGACAGTTTGGACTTTGAGATCTAAGTAATCAAATCTAGCCCTGACTGTCCTGGAACTCACTCTGTAGACCAGGCTTTCTAATATTTTGTCATCTAACTGCTTCACTAGTGAAGCCTTGGTGGGAGTTTTTTTTTTTTCACGGTATAGAGATAAGAATTAGAAGATTTTGTTATAATACAGAAAAATATTTGCAGAAGCTAAGGTTAGCAAAACTTAGTTTATTCCTTTAACCTCCAAGCCTTTCATTTGAAACTTGTAGCATCTTAACCATTTGGTTTTAGCAATAAGGTAAAGTGATTGTTAGGAGGAAGATCTGTGCTTTGTCTTTTGTTAGCCCAGTGATCCATAGCATTCCAGAATAAATAGAAGAGTTGTAGATCGGCTGAACCAAGAAATTCTTCCCTTACCAGCTTAGAGGGAAAGAGGCACGTAGGAAGTTCCTGTGGCCAAAGTGTATGAGAAAAAGTTTCCTTTTTATTTACTGTTCTTTTATGACTGGGAGAAGAACTATCTGAAATATTACTATTTTTCCCTCTCAGTTCCTCCAACAATCGAAGGTGACTTGACCGCTCCTTCAAATAAGCAAGTCATTATTGGTCAGTCGTTGATCTTGGAGTGTAAAGCTGCTGGCAACCCTCCTCCCATTCTCACTTGGTTAAAAGATGGCGTGCCTGTGAAAGCCAGTGACAACATCCACATCGAAGCCGGTGGGAAGAAGCTCGAAATCTTGAGTGCCCTAGAAGTTGATCGGGGACAGTACATATGTGTAGCTACCAGTGTGGCAGGAGAACGGGAAATCAAGTATGAAGTTGATGTCTTGGGTAAGTAAGGATGCCTGGACCCTCAGACTCACAGTGCTGGATTACTAAACACATGTTGGATCATGTACTAATAATGCAGTCTGAGTTCAGGTATAGTGGACTTTTCAAGTTCGTTCAAGTGGTGGGGTTCTCAGTAGAGTCCCCTGATCTGAAATCCATGCAGCTCATCACTGATTTTAATAACTGTGCTTTGCTCTTGCCAGGGCACACTCTTAACTTTGTCCACCACGGGTTGCAGTGAGTGACAAGGTGTACTTTTGTCATATCCACTGTGTCCAACTGCAGAAAAGAGTTTTTGGACCGGGACAAATCACCTTGCGATCTTGAGAGTCTATAATTGAAGCTGAAGATTCTTAAGTGGATGTTATTATGAAAATAAACAGTATGAAACAAGGATAAACTCTACATTAGCATAGCATCTATGGCACTGTAGTATGTGACAGAGAAAATTTCCCAGTGACAAAAGTACATTCATCCTGGAAAGTGCTTATTGTAAAAGGCATATATCTTCAAACCCCTTGAGTATTAAACTCCTGTGAATGATATCAACTTTCTAAGCGACTACTTCGAGTCATTTGATGTAGACATTTCTTTGCTTGTTACAGTCTGTCTTTTTGTTTTGATCTGTCTTTCTTTTTAGTGCCACCGGCTGTGGAAGGAGGAGAGGAAACATCTTACTTCATTGTGTTGGCAAATAACTTACTGGAGCTAGACTGTCAGGTCTCAGGCTCTCCCCCACCAACTATCATGTAAGCATTTTGGTATGTCTTCTAAATGCCTCTCTCACTTTTTAATGTAAGTGTTTGGAGTTGTCTGGAACGATTTTTGACATTGAGAAGTATCATTTCAAAATCGTCTTCCTCTTTGAGAAGATGGAGTCTCTATATAAAGCAGCTGGTTCTTGGTACTCCAAAATGACATATGAGCACAGTTGGAGAAAGTTCTGTATATTATCTCAGAAATTCTATTTTTAGTCAGAAGACATAGACTAGGAACATCAGACCGACCTGAGGCACGGACATGTGTAACAGACTAACAAATAAAAACAATAATAGAAACATATGAGAAATGGAAGAGCTCAAAGCATGCTTAGATTCTTTTTCTGATTGCCTGCTTCCTTTTTCGTTCTCAAAGCATAAAATTTACTATTCTAAAGTGGTATGAAGCATGCAAAAGAATATTTGGATGACTGTGGTTAATCAATTATAAAATGATAACCACCCAAAGTATAAAACTCTATGATTTCAGTATTTCATTTACAAACATTGGAAGCTCATTTGCATCTCATTGGTTAATATTAATTAAATATTACAGTGCACAGTATTGTTTGTTCCTTTTTGCAACCTAACCTGACTGAAGGATAATCAACTTATAGGTTTCTTAAGTTCCAACTCTCTGCCAGTCTCTCCGAGAGACCATTTCCTTTTGATTTCTTCTCTCTGTATTTATTTTATAGCAGTCAATTTAGGAGATTAGGTGAATGAATAGCAGGTAGTAAATATAGCATGCAGGCAACTTCTAGGAAAATGCTTACATGCAATATGCATCTAAATTACTTTTTGCCTTTTTCCATAGGTGGCTAAAAGGTGGTCAGTTAATTGATGAGAGAGATGGATTCAAGATCTTACTAAATGGACGCAAACTCGTTATTGCTCAGGCTCAAGTGTCAGACACAGGCCTTTACCAGTGTGTGGCAACAAACATTGCAGGGGACCACAGGAAGGAGTTTGAAGTGACCGTTCATGGTACGCTAAAGAAGTGATGGGTGCAGTACATTTGAAACTACCCTGGGCTCTATTCATCATCTAATTCAGATGGGAGTTAGAGTCATCTGGAGAAGTCTTGAGTTGTGTAAAGTAATGCAAAAAGGGCAGTTGTCATTAGATATGGCAGATTCTCTTCCTGGTGCAGATTCATCCCAAGTATCACGTGAATTTGGTTAGACAAAGGTTAAGTGTTAGCAAGTGTATTGAATGTGGTGTCAAAGGGTGGTGAGGGAGATAGCATGGGAGAGAAGAGGAAGGTAGTAACTTCCCAGTAAATGGGGTTATGTCAAGCTTTAAAGATTTGACCCAAGCAGGAATGATTATAAACAGTGTTTTCCAGAAGCAAGGCTTAGGGTACAGTTGCAGGCTCCAGGAACATAAGTACATTCACAAAACTGGCCCGTACTGGTTATGACCATGAATCTAATGACAAGAACAAACCTCTGCCAGGGCATTATGTGTCCCTCTTGGCAGCAGAACTTGAGAAGGAAGGGACTGGAACCAGAAACTGAAGAGCCATTTGGAATGCACAGGAGAGGAATGTGAATGTCAACTACATTCTTCCTTCTGTCTCTGTAGACTCTCTTTTAAATTTTGTTTTTCCATGTCGCACAATTAAACACAAACAAATCTAGTCCCCAGTCTCAATTCCAGATTCTGGGGAGAGAGCTAACCAGCAAACCCAGCTTCACTCATTTGATGACCCAGGTTCAGTCAGCCTTCCTAGACAAATGTGAAGCTAGTTTAATGAGGGCACTTCAGAGAAATGGATGTTAATTATCAGTTGAGAAAAGAAGCCAATAGATATGAGCCAAATGTACATGTGAGGTCTCAGCAACCATAGGGACATTTTGGTTATTTGAATAATTAAGACTCAGAATTAAGAATGAGTGTCATCTAAAATGGCCAAAAATTATAATTTAAATGTAGGATGAAGTTGTCTCATTATTTCTGAAATAAATTAATATTTTAAGTATTTAATATTTTGAATACTCAAATTAATATTCAAGTTATTTATTTATTAAATTATTTAATAATAATGTTAAATTATTATTTTTAAAAATTTAAAGTTTCAGGTCCCTTTACATATTTTAAATGTTTTACTAATTCTTTGAGAATTTTATACAAGCATATTATATAACTTGATCACATACATCCATTTCTTCCTCAACCTCCTTCCAGATCCATCCAACACACATTTCCCAACTTTATGCCTAGAGTTTTCTTCATCTAACCCAGAGTTCTTTTGTGCTGCCCATGTAAGTGTGGGCACCTCACACATCCTTTGGCTTCTGTGACATCATTGGTTGTGGTTTTCATTCTCTCCCACCCTTCTTTTCATCTAGTTCCTCCAACAATCAAGTCCTCAGACCTTCCTGAGAAGACTGTGGTGAGATACAAGCCAGTTACCTTGCAGTGCATAGCCAATGGCATTCCAAATCCATCCATTACATGGCTGAAGGATGACCAGCCTGTGAACACTGCCCATGGGAACCTCAAAGTGAGTATAAGATACTGATCCAGGTTCAGGCAGCTTCATAGGTCTTGCTCATTCTGTCATCTCATTCTTCTTTAGTTATAGACTTTCCTAGAGGGCACAGTTGGCAGAAATTTGGTTAAAATATGTTTTCCTTCATTTCTTAATAGAATTAAATAACCCAACTGATAGAGATTTTAGTAGAGAAATGGATGGTTTTGATTTATGCCTTCCAAAATTGATATCAAATGAATTAAAATTATTTCTGTCTAAAATGCTGACTGTGCCCTCTTGGCATTTAATTATGTCTTAGTGAGTATTTAAAGAATTAGAAACTAGGTAAACAGTTGAGCAGATGACAGATTTCTAACCATATTAACTAACCGATGTGCTTAAATATCAGAAACAGCTAACCTGGGTGGTATGGGTGAGTATACTCAGCTATTCAGGAGCCTAAAGCGGGAGGATTGATATTCTAGCCTACTGTGGCTACAGAGCAAGTTTGAGCCTGCCCTGAGCAAGCTCATGAATCCCTATCTTGAGTTCTTTCTCTAATAGACATGATACAGATGTCTGTTTGCTTATTAAGTCTGCTCCACATCTGGTAGAACTAAACTTACACCTCTGTATGAAAGAAAACTCAGCATACAGACTTCAGATGTAGTCTAGGTAAATGGTTGTTTATCTTGGATACAGATAGAAATAGAGAGAGGGGGAGGCGGAGGGGAAGGGAGAGGGAGAGAGATTCATGAGCTTATCATACAAATGGTTTAAAATTTAATGACTATATTAAAGAGGGAATATAGAGAGGTTCAGACAATCTAATGAGAAAGCCTTTGGACAGAATTCTGAGGATCAAGTGGAAAAGAAAAACGCAGCTAAGAGTGTAGGTATGGACAAACACCTTAAGGAGAGCGTGCTCTCTCTTCAGGATCTGGATGCAGACAGTGGTCCGAGGAGGAGAGGAAAGGAAGACAGGCGCTGGCATACAGCAGTGGCAAGTGTAAGAACCGCTTACACACTACTAACATCCTTGTCTTTGCAAAAGCCATTGGAGGCTCAAAGAGTTTGAACTGAGGAGAGGTGTGAGCAGGCTTGCACTTTAAGTAAACTCACACACTACTCAACATGGATGATATACAGAAAGACAATTCATCACTTTCATCACTGAATAGACATCATAATATACCTCCACATCCCTAGATGGCAGAGCCTAGGGTACACTTGGACTTGAAAGTACATGACATCATTTGTATGGGACATCCTTGGTGAAATCACTGCTATATATACTACATGGCTAAAGTCAACTTGCATCCTTCCTGAAAAATTAAGTTGGTGAGCTAAGAATTGATATGCAAAATTTGTTAGAACCAATTTGCATTTCTCTAGGAGACAGGTAGAAATTTGGTACAGTACACTAGTTACAGAGAAGAGGATAATTTGATACAATAGTCAATTCATTGAAGATTGATGACAGTTTCTGAAAGATGAGAGATGCAGGAGGTGTGTAAGGAAAACTCCTGAGACGCTAAACTACAAAATTACAGGGCTGACACTGACCACCAGGGAGATGGGACATTCTAGAAGAGCGTAAGGGAAAGTACTGTGATTTTACTTTCAGGCTTCTGGAGTTCACATCACACTGGTGGAAATGGTGGACATGTCAGTGGGTCATTGTCAGTGGTTGTGGAGAGCAACGGAATGATATGGCTAGTATTGGCACACTGTTTATATTTCAAACTTTGGGCACAAATAAATAAACCCAAAGCATGAAGAACTCAAAGGAAAGACGAAAGATAAAGCCAATGAAAGTGTCAAGAAGTTGTAGCATTAAAAGCCAGGTGCAAAATTATAGGGGTGAAAGCATATGTATAAAGGCACTGCTTAGTGTGACTGTACAGCTTGACTGGAAAATAGGTTAGCTGGGAATTCACTTGGGACCATGGAGAGATCATTTGGGGTTGGAATGTGGTGAGCCTGGAGGGCTGTGCTGAGTTCAGATTTCCTCCTGGGCTAAGTGGGGAGCCATGAATGAGGTTTGAAAGCAGACTAGGGAAGGGATCAAATTTCCATCTTAAATAAATTATTCTGGCAACAGTGTGTAAGATAGATTAACAACTGGGGAGGTTGGCGACACTGGAGCATCATTTAAGAAACCATCATAATCCCACAGTGGTGGTGGACGTGGAAAACAGGAGACCTGAGACACACGGCTGTGGTATAATTAATAGACGTCAACATGGGCGCCAAAACCCAGATGACTGGAAAAATTGTGGGCGCCATTAAGCAAGACTGGGAAAATCCAATGACAAGTCAGTTTTAGGAATATGAGAAATAGTTTACAAACTTAGTTCTGGACAATTTGCATGTTAACCTGTCCTAAGACTATGAGCGTAGAGCTCAGGAGACTAGTAGAGGCTAAGGCTGTAAATTCAGATGTGTGTTTCATTTTGTTTTTGTTTTTTTAACCAAAGTCATGGGATTGGATGGAAACTCTAGAGAGTTGCGATTCATGTTAGTGCAGCAAAAAGAGCAAGCAGTTTCTACAAAGTAATGGCCTAGGAGAGCCTGAAAGTAATACTCTATCTGGAAGATACTCTATCTTTAATGCGCAGTCAGTACAGACAATCAAGAAGTCAGACCACCCAATGCTGTGGATGGTAAGAGAGACTATGCATTTAACTGCAGAGACTACTGGGCAATGTGATTAGATCTTACTGGTGACTATGGAACAGTCAGTTTTAAAATAGTGACCTCTGATTAACCAGCTTTAAAGTGGCAGAGGCCTGGTTGCAATGGATTTAAGAGCGGGATATGGAGAGAGAAAGAATTTATCGGCATTCCTATTATTCATATTTTATAACTTTTACAGTTTTTCTGGCCCCTGTAACAATTTCATCAAAAGGGATTGTTGCCTTAAAACCATTTATGAAGTGTTAAATAAATGTGGTCATGGTTTTTTTTTTTTTTTTCAGAGAGTTTAAATTTTCATGGCGTGCTTTACAGTCCGGTCTCTTATTCAATGGGGTTTTATGATTATACCAGCAGGCCAGCCTTAAGTTATTTTATTTTGTGTCTTCAAATGAATAAATGCTTAAAGCAAATTAGCCTATTTTCTTATTCATAATGAAGTGCTCTAGTTCTCATATATTGAGTTAACTAAGATATAACACTACAAGTAAACACTACATGTTTAAGTGAACTTTTCTATCTCAGTGAACGTTTTTTTTTTTTGTTTGTTTGTTTGTTTTAATCTAAACACAAAATACTGTTATGCTTTCTGTCCCCAATTAGATACAGTCTTCTGGTAGAGTTCTACAAATTGCCAAGGCTCTTTTGGAAGATGCTGGTAGATACACATGTGTGGCTACCAATGCAGCTGGAGAAGCACACCAGCACACTCAACTGCATGTGCATGGTAAGAACATCTTTATGGCTCTCTCTTGAATGTGTGTATGCATGTGTGTGAGTGCATGCAGGTGGGGGTGTGCACACATGTGAGCAAACACCAGTAATATGTGAGTCACAGATCAACTACCAGTGTCATTTTTCCTGTGCTACCTTGTAAATTATTATTACTATTTATTTTTAAGTTTTTGAGAATGTAATACATGCATCTTATATTCATATCAATGCACCCCTCCCTTTCCTACCTCCAACTCTTCCCATGTCCTCTACTACTCCCTTATGACCTCTTCTATAATGATTGATCAGCACACTCATATACTGAGCCTGTATAATGTGACTTGTATGTATCTACTATTGCCATTTTCCTAAACTGCCTTGCTTTTTGAGATAAGGTCTCTCACCTGGCCTGATACTTGCTGATTAGGCTAAGCCAGCCAGCCAGCCAGCCTGGAGATCAAACCAGCAGAATGATAAGTAGCCACTAGCATTTCCACCTTTACGACTCTCTTTAATGGTGGTTGGGAAGTACAGGAGACAAGGAAACACAGCATTTCTATAAGTTCCAAATGTAGGAAGAAAATGTTTAGTTTCACCTATCTGGAAAAAAAAATAACTACATAATTCATTGTAATTACAGTTGCTCATAAAGGTCTTCAGTCTTGAGGTTGTTAAATAGGATGCTCAAATTTCAATAAGTGTGTGTGCACATGTGTATGTGGTGCACATGTGTAGAAGTGTGTGTGTGTGTGTGTGTGTGTGTGTGTGTGTGTGTGTGTGCGCGCACACACACACATACATGTACCTGTTGTACATATTTAGAAGCTAAAAGTTGATGTCAGTTGTCATTCTCAATTGCTAGTGACCTTATTTGTTGAGTTAGAGTCTTGGCTGACCCTTTAGGCTAGTCTGGCTAGCCAGTTTGCTCTGTGGATTTCCTGTGTCTATCCTCCTGCTCTGGGGTGTCCATAGTCTGCCACACCCATCCAGCTTTTTACATGGGGTCTGCAGAGCCAAACTCAGGTTCCTCATCTTACATGGCAAGTTCTTTACCCTCTGAGATAACTCCTTGTTCTTCAATGTTTTAAAATGATTCATATCACTTTAAACAATATTCCTCTACAGAAGATTTTGTTGAAAAAGATGAAGTGTCAGGATTGAGCCTCAGCTTTGTCTGCAATTTTCTTGCAAGACTTTTCTTTTTGTGAATTGGAGCTACCCTTGACTCAGAATCTTCTCCTGGGTGCTTTCATAAAGTGTCTGGGTGTCAGTGGAGCATGTCATCAACACCATGGCTTCACTCAAAACTTGGAAGACAGAAGACTTTGAATAGAAGGCTTTGGTTCTCCACAGGTTTATCAGGACAAGATCTGGCCTTTTGCAGAAGTGCTTTGACATCTCCGTGTACACATTGTTCATTTTGTTTTAGTCATGTGGTTTGTCCAGCTTTCTATTTAATTAGATGTTAATTTATCCACATATTCATTTCACATTTATTTAGGGATCCAGACTGAAATAACATCCGAGAATCTAACCTAATTCCAGGTACATACTAGGTAGTTGGGTTTCTTTGACATATAATAGAGTAAACTGAATGATTTCTAAAATGCCAGTGGGTCATTGAATTCTCCTAATTTGCTTCTTTACATATTTTCTTTTATTTGAGTGAGCCAGCAAAAATATTTTGTTCCTTAAATGTTTTCCATAAACTAATTTCTTCTGTCCATGGTTCATCAAATAGGAACACCCACTATGAACACATTTGCACATATAAACATGTTCCTGGAGAATAATTAATTGCAAAGATAATATCAAAAAGTAACCATTTCTAATTGGCTCCTTATCCTGGAGAGGCTGAGAACACAGAGACACTGCTAGTCTTCTAGATGCCTTTAATGTATGAAGCTTTGCATACGTCTATCTCTGTCATCACAGTGTTCCCTGACAGCTGGCTCCAGCAACTCCTCGAGTTTCTTTTCACATTTAAGAGTTGGAGAATTGTGTGTGTCCTGTAGTAGTTTTTCCTTCCATGAACTGCCTTCCATCCTCCTTACACAGTAAAATGGTAGTATTTGGACAAAAACTGAGTCAAACAGTAAAGAGTGCTGCAGTGCTTTGTCAGTGTACTCCAGAAAAACTGAAAACTAGGGTCCCTGAAAGAAATTAAATTCTTCATCAAATATGAACAAAGTACAGTGGCATATATATATGAAAATGTCACAATGAAACCTATTATTATATATGTTGATGAAAAATATTTATCTGGAGTATAATAAAAAGCAACAAAGGAAAAGGTACCTAAGGAAAATATAAGTCTGTAGATGTACAGTCTGAACATGATAGCAAGCATCAGCTGTCAGAAGACACAACTTGGGTGCACATCCTTTGATGATGAAACATCATCAAAGAGACAGGAAGCAAGTGGGAGCCATCTGAGTTCACGTGCAAAGAAAGAGACACAGGGCTTAGTTGCTGAGAAAAGCTCCATGGAGATTGCCAAACGAGATGGAGGACATGGCGCTATCTCCTTCACACAAATCACAAGAGAGAGGTAAGCTCGAGCAAGAGCTTAAAACATTCCATCTGCTGCGATAGCCATTTGTCTGGATAACAGCTCATCTCCCCGAGCAGAGACTAATGATGAAGTGGGTTTGTAATGATGAACCTGGAGGAAGTGGTTGTCTAGATGCTTGTGCCTGGAATCTGGACAAAAGCTGTGTCTCCTCTTGGCGCTGAGGACAGCAATGTCCCCATTAAAAGCTCAAAGCTCCAAACTTGAATCTGTCTTCTACTATGCATATATTAATACTCATGATGATAATAAGAGATGTGAATATATAAGAACTTCCCAGAAATTGATTAATTAAAGACTTTGAATAGACCTCAGAGGCTGAAAGGACAATCTAGTGAAATAGGAAGAACTATGTAAAATAGGTTTTGAAAGAAATTGCTTAAAGATGCACATATTGAAACAATTGCATACAATTTGGACTTGGTCTCTCCAATTACTGTAGATACAAATTTGACTTCATAAAGAGCTCAGTCATAGAAGCTAATGTATTTGGAATAAGGGAGAAATGATGCCCTTTCTTCTCTTACTGTGTGAGTGCTACAAAATGCTATGTCCAATTCACGATCGCCAAGTGAAAGAAGAATTAAGAAAATATATAGAAAAGCAATCATGTAGTTTCATTCCATTATTAACTCATATAACAAACTCAGCAGTCACTTTTAGTTAAGGTTTGTAAAGCCAATCTTTGCAGACGGGCACTGTACTCTAAAAGTAGGCACTTATTATGGTTGTCACACGAAATGTTCAATCTACAATGTTCGGTATTGCAATTACTCAATGCTTTCATTTCTCATAAAAATATCTTAGATGATTCTATTCTTCTCCATCATTGTAAAAAAATTAACAAGAGTTGAAATAAGTGCAGGAAGGAGGCATGGTGTCTTGGACTAGATCACCAAACCATGACCATGAGACAAGGAACAGTCTCATGAAATTTTCCAGGGATGGAGTCTGTCTCTTATAAACAGCAGGAGCCCTCAGTAGGTGGTCTTTTTTTTTTTTTTGATCTTCAAAAGTTTCATAATTCTGGAAGTTTTTGTTCTCTAGACCAAACTATGAAGTTATATCTAAACCCTAAATATTTGCCAAGTGAGACAGATGTTTCTACAGACAAGTAGTTATTTGAAGTCTAATAACACAAGCATTCATTTCATCTGCACATAATAATTATTTCCTATGGAAAAAAATCAGCCAAGGTGATAAACCCAGGAGAAATAGAAAGTTATAGTGTATAAGGATGGGCTTCAAATGTGGGTCTTACATGGTCTCCTAGTGTCTATAAGACACTAAGCTTAGATATGAATCATCTTAAAGCTAAGAGTCCTCAACTGTAAGGCGGGAGAGATAATGCTAAATCTGTGTAGTCATGAGGGTCGTTTGAGGTCTCAATGAAGGACGACACATGAAAGTCTTAGCTCGGTGCCTGTCTTCCACTCAGCATCTGTAAATAGTAGCAGGAGGACCGTTTTTGGCAAAACACATGTTTGGCTCCTGGCCCTTCTCCCTATACTCCTTTAACAACCATGCTGAAGAGCTGCTGCCTCTCCTGCTGGCTGGGAACCCTTCTGTGTCTGTATTAGTTGTCTCATAAAAACATTAGGAGGACTCCTTATTTTTATTTTATAATTTAAAAGTATTTGCTTGGCTAACATCTGCTAACACCCACTCAAACAAGGTTTCTCTATCATTTCTGTGTTTTGTTTAATAGCTTGCCTGTGGCCTCGTGGAGACTTGGGAATGTCCTAGGGAACTGTTCTGTTTCTTTCTTCATGGCCAAGTTGAGGTCAGAATTCTGCTGAACTATGTTTTCAGGGTGGATTAATTTATTTCCACTCTTTTCAGATATCACCAAATAGGGGGCATTAAGTCACAAAAGTCACTTTTACATCAGCTTTAATGAATTCAGACTTAACCAGGATTTGACATAGTCAGTTTATGCCCCAAATGGCTGAAAGACTAGACAGAGTCCAGCTCATGATGTTTCAAGACGGTACTGTGGTTTTGGCATGGTGTGTACATGCTGTTTCTGGAAAAAGAAATGAGTGAAGAGAACAGAGAAGTGAGTAGCTCTCACCCTCACAAAACAGTGTCCTCCTAATTCAAGTCTCTAGCACATAAATGCTATAGAGGAAATACATATTTATATCGCATTTCCTTTATCTCTAGTATTGGGTAGAGACATTCACTGGGTTTTCCTTGTAGATATTGCATGACTTTATGATGTTATTCTCTTTGACTTGAGATAAAGGATCCACAGAAGCTTCAGGGGACAGGCTGGTACTCTCTAAGGCATTTAATCAGACAAGATCAAGTGTGTTCAGAATAGTATGGCCCTAGACAAAAGGCAAACAATCTACTAAAAAATTTGGGGTATTTCTGATCCATTTTCTTCTTGTCAGCGTGGAATGCTACCCACAACCAAAGAGCATACCTGAATATGAGCTTTTGGTCTTCAGCGTTCTGAGTGGCATATACGCGCGCGCGCGCGCGTGTGTGTGTGTGTGTGTGTGTGTGTGTGTGTGTATGTGTGTGTGTGTGTGTGTGTGTGTGTATGTGTGTGTGTGTGTGTGTGTGATATGCATGTGTGTACATATATGTACAAGTGAAGTCACCTGTATGCATATAAGGTAGCCAGCAGACAACTTCAGATATCTCCCTCATTTGTTTGTTACCTTAATTTTGTGTGTTATTCAAAGGACGATTTTGATGTTTCCATTTTTTAACGATAATTTTTCTCAATGCATGTTGGGACTCTGTTTTTACAATTATATATTTATAATTAGCATGTTATTTATGAAGCAAACCTAAAAGTTATTGTGAGAATATAATTTATATAACCATAACCCTGGGTAAAAGAAAGAGACAGCTCAGGGAAATGGCTGTTTTTAAACATAAATGTTGTGGCCTTCCTGGGAGTAGCCAATGGTATATATTCTTAAGATATATATTTTAATTTTGTTTGTAGTGTGTGAACTGAGTGTTATAACTCGCATCTATCTGAATAATATTCCCAAGCATTATAATATTTTCAATTAACAGCGGTTCAAGTTTAGTTGTATATGATTTTTGTTTCCAGGCAGCTCTGTTTTTCTTTACCTTCCTTTCCATCAACTGCCAGGCAACCTAACTTACTATTATTTTTCTATGGTATTTTCTTTCATATGAATAAGAAAAGAAAACCCTCTAAACTTATAGTTTTTACTGTGTTTGTCCTTATCTCTCTTGTTACATTTACCAGTCTCCCTAATGTGTTCCTTCATCTTAATTTCTGCACTGAAATTTTTGTTTTAGCATTTCTTGTGGAACTTGGGCTAGCACTGAACTTTTTGGGATTTTGTTGTTTTGTTTATCTAGGGAAATCCTAAATGCCAAAGGACAGAATTGTTATCTAGAGAGCTCTTTGCTGCTAGTCACTTTCTTTTACTCCTCTAATTTGTTAGCCCACTCACTGCCTTTGAGTCTCTCAGTATTTTGATGAGAAACCAGCTGCTGTATTTACCTTATACATGAGAAGTCATCTTCTTCCCATGCTGGTTTTAAGATTTTTTTTTCCTTTCACATTTGGTTTGAAACAGTTTGGTTGTATTATATGCTTGTTTGATTTTTTTTTCAAGTAGAAGTTTGTTAAGCCTATCAAATATGAAAAGTAGTGTTATTTATTGGATATGAAACCAATTCTTTTTCCTCAGACTTGGGGAAGAATTCTCTAAGTTATTCTTCCAAACTGTTTCTCTCCCTTGTTCTCAAGAACTCCTGTCCTGTTTGATAATGCCCTTCACACCTTCAGAGATTGTTCATGTCTCTTCTTCCAAGCCTGGGTGACCTTGCTATTGTCCCACCCACTCTTTCCTCTTCCAACATGCTTCTCAAAGATGCTGCTGAACCCTTACTGAATTCTGGGATTCCTACGTGGCTTTTTAAATCAACCCTGCCCCTTCTTTCACCCTCTGTGTTTCATAAGGTTCTATTTTTTCCCTTGATTTATCTCTCCAAGCAAAGTTTCCATGATTCTGAATAGAGAAATGTGTAGAATGTGGCCTTCCAAATCCAATACCTGGACTCCCTAGAGAAGAGCCTGTTCTACTTCTTGCTCTGTGGATGTCCATGCTCTATTTTCCTTGTACATCTTAGTTTTTGTAGAAAAGCTGTTTAGAATAATGCAGTGTGACAGTTCTGAAAAGCCTATCCTCGTGCCTCTGTCACTGCCCAGACTTTTGTGGTTACTTCTTGTGTATATAGTGAGTGTGTGGTTCCTGACACTCGCCCAAATGTCCAAACTCTGGTTCTTGACAACTGTTACTATGGGAATTCATATATTAAAGGGAAATTAAGTTGGAAGGCAAAATTAGTGTTATTAATCAGCTGCATTTAAAGTGGGGAATGTATCCCTGATTACTTGGAAGGGGCTAATGCAATCATGAGGATCATTAAAAGTAGGAGAATTGTGTATAATCTGACTGATATGACTAGTTTCAATGGGATGAAGATGGCTACAAACCACAGAATTCAGATAGCCTCTAGAATTTGGAATAGCTAAAGAAACAGTTAGCTTCCCTTCTCATACTTCCCCAGAGAGAAATTCAGCTGTCTTGGCACCTCTCTTTGCACCCAAGGAGGCTGTGGTGAACTTTTCACTTGTAATTCTGCCTTGCTCTAAGCTAGCAAGCTTACCATGATTTACTGTAGAAGCAACAGAAAGTAATTTAGTGACCTCTGTGAACAAATCAAATAAAATCTGTTTATGCAAAATTAAAATACCCTTGAGAGAAATTTGCACTAAGCATATTCTAAGTCTAGTTAAATACCAGCAAATCCTGCAAAAGAGTCCTAGGACAAATGATAGCAGCTGTCTTGGAATGATAGAGTTTAATTTTTATATTATTTTATTTAATGTGTTTGGGTGTTTTTCCTCCATGTGTATCTGTGTACCATATGCATGCCTGGAGTCTGCAGAGGAAGAAAAAGTGTGTAAGATTCTCTGGAACTGGAGTTGTAGTTGGTTGTGAGCCCCCATTGTGGATGCCTGGGGTGGAACCCAGGGTCCTTTGGAAGAGCAGCCAGTATTCTTAACTACCTGGAGTCATCTCTCCAAGCTCCCAAGTAAAGTTTTTTATTAACTCCAAATCCATGCAGTCCACTTTGATATTTACCCTAATGATTTACTGAGAATGTGGACTATTCAGTTTTTGTTTTTTGGGTTTTTTTTTGGGGGGGGATTTTTAAAATTAAATTATTTAATTTATTTATATTCCAACTGTTGTCCCCCTTCACATTCCCCCCTCCCAGAGTTCTTCATCCCACCTGCTTCCCTTTGCTTCTGAGAGGATGCTCCCCCACTCCCCCACCTCTACCTGACAAACTCCCCCACCATCCCTATTTCCTGGGGCATCAAGTCTTGTACAGGATTAGGCACACCTTCTCCCACTGAGACCAAACAAGGCAGTCCTCTCCTATGTATGTACCAGGAGCCATGGACCAGCCCATGTATGTTCTTTGGTGGTGGCTTAGTCTCTGGGAGCTCCCAGGGGTCCAGGTTAGTTGATACTGTTGGTCTTCCTATGGGATTGCCATCCTCTTCAGCTCCTTCAATCCTTCCCCTAACTCTTCCATAGGGGTCTCTGATCTCTTGGCTGTATCTGCATCTGCCTTAGTCAGTTGCTGATAGAGCCTCTCAGAGGACGGCCATGCTCGACTCCTGTCTGCAAGCACAACATAGCATCAGTAATAGTATCAGGGTTTGGTGCCTCCCCGTGGGATGGATCCCAAGTTGGGCCAGTCACTGGATAGCTTGTCCTTCATTCTCTGCCCCATTTTTGGATTTTGTTTTTAATTCTTTAGACTTACTTTTTCTCATGTTCTGTGTGTGAGTGCTTTGCCTGCATGTATGTGTGTATACTACTTGCATGTCAAAATCCTTGGAACTCAAAAAGTAGCCGTGGAATCCTCTGGACCTGAAGTTATAAATCACAGTGTAAATGGTGGGACTCAAACTCTGATTCTCTGTGAGAGCAAGCGCTCTTAACTGTTGAGCCATCTCTCAAGCAGAGACTAATTGTTTTTAAGTTTGGATGACCTGGGTTGAGTGGTGGGAATCGGGCGAGTTAAAATGTCACAAGTTCACCATCTTTAATGAGATTGGCCTTGTTTGTTTTTCTTGATTAAACACTTGACTTCTGAGTGGTTACACATCTTTGGTTAATTTTCTAAATTCTGAAATAGCTGAAAAATTTTTGGTAACGTTTCCAGTGTTATTATTTCTCTAATTGAGGAATGGATTTTCCAAGACCTTCCTCTGTCGGTCTTGATGAGGTTCAATCTTTTTCTATTTAAGCTCTCTATTGATGTAAGAAGTACCCAAGCCATTCCACAGCCCTCGTGCTTCTGATTCCCACCACAGGGTTTTATTGTAGCAGCTGTGACTGTCAGAGCCTTCAGCAGTCACTTCAGTCCAGAAGGCTCTAAGCAAGTGTTTTAGTGAGCGCGGGAAGGAATGGGCCATGTGCTGGCTGGTATTCTTTTGAGTTGGGAAACCAGGTAGCCATTGCAGCTGTACTCAGAGCTTGGGTCAGTCTTAAACACTGGACTGGTAATCAGGCCTCAGTGTACAAAACAGAGACAATGTCACACTTAAACAGGAAAGGCGACTACATTAAACTACAGGGCTACAGATGGAATTGTGGGAGTGAAGAAGAAGGGGTTCTAGGGTGAGTTTAAATGTCGCGAGAAACTCACAAAGGGACTTCCCTCTGAAACAGACTTCATTATAAACTTATCATACATTAAATTTAAATCTTTTTGGCTCTCAATATTTGTTTGTTTTCTTTGGTGGCAGTCTCGGCTTTTTGCTTTATTATGATAAATTAATTACAATGAACTAAGAGGTTTTATTCCTAGCCTCTTAGATAATTGGATTGGCCACTTCCAATTGAGTTGAAAGCTTAGAACATTTATTTTCATTATAATGTATGCTTTGAAATACATCAGTCAGGGCTCAAGGGTTTGCTTGTATGGCACCCTGCTATAGTGACAGCAACAGCTTCCAATATCAGTCTTTCTGATTGATTTTTTTTTAAATTTTCTAAGCATATACTTTTGTCTGAATTGAAGCATATCTTCAATGGGACTTTGTTTCATGTACACAGTTTAATATTTTTGGGATTAATTCCTGCTCCTCTTGTTGTAACTCCACTAAATGTACTCTACTGACCACTATTGTGTGGCTTAATGTACTAGTGACATTTGTAAAGAGTGTATATTCTTTGGTAGCTACAACTATGTACACAATTATATAAACCTGAACAGGTAATTTGATTTTTTCTTTTTTTTGATTTTTTTTATAATCCTTTATAACTTTATTTTTTTCCACGATAAAGTTGGTTTCTAAGTGTTTTTAAATAATTGTGCATTTGTTCAACCCGTAAAGCATTGTAATTATGAAGGATTATTAATGGGGTTTTATAACATTTTAATGAATTTGAAGCAAGTTGCTTTGTAATACTTAATGATTTTTGTTTTATATACTAATATGTCATATACAATTGTCCAATTGTTGTTTGGGCATAACTCCAACCAGCTTTTCATGTTCATGCTTTCTGAAAACTGTCAGTGCGGTGTGTGTGGGTGTGTGTGTCTGTGTGTGTGTGTGTGTTTCATTCACTGGGAATAAATAGAAAAGCAAAAGAGAATTTTAAAAATTTTTAAATAAAAAAAAATTTTAAAAATCACTAAGATCAAGCGATGATGACACACACCGCTAACCCCAGCCCATGGAAGACAGAGATAGGCAGATCTTTGAGTTTGGGGCCACCCTGATTTACAGAGAAAGTTCCACTACAGCCAGGGACACACAGAGAAAAACAAAACAAACAAAATTTTAACTAATTAAAAAACCTAAATAATTCAAATTGCAATCTTGATTTATTTATTGGACTTTACCTCCGATATTGTATTTTAATCTGTAAAATGCATTATGTCTGAATGCTAATTTATATCTGGTTTCATTTCTGAGTAATAAGGGCTCCTTATTCTGATTTTTAGAGAATGTATTGAGGCAGTCCAGTATTTTCAGCCACATTCGGTCTTTCACTGAACGAGGGAAATTGTCTAATGTCAAAAGGAAATTCTTCCTTAGTTCAGTCAGTGAACTGAACTTAAAAATTACATTTTCAACTTTGTTTCTTTTTCTTTTATTTGGGGGCTATAATGATATCCTTCACCCCTTCCCTGGAAACTTTCCCATGCACACCTTCTTGTTACCATTCATACTCATACCCTTTTTTTGCATTAATTGTTGCTACCTGCATGTGTGTAATATTCATATGCATAAATATTTCTAAGTATAAACACCTCAGTCTGTGTGCTATTACTTGTATAAGTGTTTTTTCAGGGCTGAGCATTGGGTACAGGATAACCACCGATGCTCTCTGCCCTGGAGATGACAATTTCTCCTGCTCTCAGCATCTCCTAGCTGCCTGTGGTTTTTTGTGTAGGGATGAGGCCTCATGCACTTTCCCTCATTCACACAGGCATGTCCATTTGGTGCCCTTGCTTAGCTCATGTTGAAGCAGACATCTTGGTGACACTTTGTGAATGTGGCTTCTGACATTCCTAGGAGACACAGCCTCACAGCAAATTCTCTGATCTGCTCAACATTCATTCACTACACTAGTACACTATAGCCCAAAGTATTTTCCTGTCTGATCTCAGGCAAGTAGGTGACCCAAAAAATTCTATAAATTTTTATCTTTTTTTTTCAGTTTTCTCTAATAGTATACTCTACCTATGGCAGCAACTATATATTTCTTATTATTAAGAAAGAGGAAAACATATCATTTCCACCTAGAAGACAATTTCAGTTTAAATATCGTATTTGTGTGACCTCATCGTATGCTTGGCCCTTGCAGAACCCCCAAGCCTGGATGACGCGGGAAAGATGCGGAATGAGACAGTGGTGGTGAATAACCCCATACAGCTGGAATGTAAAGCCACAGGCAAGCCTCTTCCTGGTATGTTTACACTGCCTCTGCAGCTGATGAACATGTAATGTGTCTGAGAGTGGCAAAATTGGTATGGGTATAATATACCAGTTTGTAACAAATAAAACTGATAGGGTACATTTCAAGTGATAGTATCATTAGGGAGAAGATATTTTTGAATTTTTAACAGCCTTTAATTGCATGAAAGAATTGTTCTACTTAATGTACAGATATGCAAATGTCTTATCATCCTGTCTCTCTTGTGATCACAAAACTTACCATTGTAATGTATGTCTATGTACTTAGAAAAATATTGGTATATTTTAAGAGAATATTAGTGGTGTTGGATGAACCAAGCTGCTCCTGATTCCCAGTCTTTCTAGCATCCCTGTCATTTTGTTCTACATTACTCTGTCACTCATAGGCTATCCTTGTGAACTGATAATAATAGGTAAAAATCGTGGAATCCAATATTGTACACAGCAGAGGGATTTGACTTGACACATCAACAGTTTTGTAGAAAGTGCACAATAAAGTAAATGGGGTAGGCTAAGAAATTTCCTTTCAAGTACTATCGATGTTTTGAAAGAATACAAACAATACCTTTCATTGGTTCAATTTTAGAACTCATTGGTTGGGCTCAATAGTTTTCTTAGAATTACTTTCTCTTAAAAATCAACCCTCAAGAGGTATCTAGGCAAATTTAACTCAAACAAAAGCACTATTTAGTTGTATACGGCTTAATGTATTTACTCCAGATTCAACTTAATTTGGTTGAATTTTTGAAAAGAAACTCTTTACTTCTCTCCCCCTTACTTCAGTTATCACGTGGTACAAAGACAGCCATCCCCTCTCAGGCTCTGCAAGTGCAGCCTTCCTGAAGAGAGGCCAGGTCCTTGAGATTGGGAGTGCTCAGATCTCAGATGCTGGCATCTACAAATGTGTAGCCATCAACTCTGCTGGAGCTACAGAACTGTTTTACAGCCTACAAGTTCATGGTACGCGCTACATCTCTCAGGTTCATAATGGGTGATAGTCACGTGGACAATGACCGTATGCCTTTATCAAATTATAATGTGATTAATAAACAGAACTATGCTATTGATATTTTTACTTAAAGAGCCAGTGCTCTGAAACTGGTAAGCTTTCCTACTCCTGACATCTACTAAAATGCCCAGTTCTCACACACTGTTGATTACTTTAGATCACTTGCTAAAATAACTAGTGATGGCTTTGCCAGCTAATAACAATACTACCTTTATTAATGCAACTCTAACACTCATGGATATTAAAGAAATGATTTTAAGAGACATTGACAATTAGAATATGACAACATATGAAATGGAGAAAGGTATGTGTGTACACACTCTCTCTCCCTCCCCCTCCCCCTTCCCCCTCCCCCCTCTTCCCCCCTCCTCCTCTTCCCCCTTCTCTCTCTGGAATCAATAATCCACTCAGGGCCATTGAGATAGCTCAACAGATGTAAGCACTCTCTGAACTTGGGTGAAAGGGCTGATGTGGCAGCAGCCACTTGTCATCCCAGTACTCCTATGCCAAGGTGGATGCTGGCAATAGGGTTTCTCTGAAGCTCAAGGGCCAGTGAGCATGGAGTCCACAGCCTGGCAGAAACAAGAGGAAACCTGACCCAACAAGGTAGAAGAAAAGAACAGACTTCCCCGAATTGTCCTTTCACCTTCACAGGTACATGCACACATGCATACACACAATAATAATAATCTAAAATTCAAATGTACTACGACACTAAAAACTGACTTCTTAAAATAACTAGCAACACTTATTTATCCTCCTCTGCCAAGCTGAGACACTGGTACTTGCCCTACATAACTCACAGGATTACTGTGATTAGATGTCAGATTAGACGTGAAACACTTGGCCAAAATAACAAGGAAAAATTACCTTGTAAAAATTATTATGGAGCCGGGCGGTGGTGGCGCACGCCTTTGATCCCAGCACTTGGGAGGCAGAGGCAGGCGGATTTCTGAGTTCGAGGCCAGCCTGGTCTACAGAGTGAGTTCCAGGATGGCCAGGACTATATAGAGAAACCCTGTCTCGAAAAACCAAAAAAAAAAAAAAAATTATTATGGAAATTGCATATGGTTTTTCATTGTCCTGTGGTGACAACAGACATTACTGTTTGTTCCCCCCACCTTGTTTTTTTTCAGTGCCTCCTTCGATCTCAGGTAGCAGTTCCATGGTGGAGGTGGTGGTGAATAATCTAGCAAGGTTAGAATGTGAAGCCAGAGGCATCCCTGCCCCGAGTCTGACCTGGCTGAAAGATGGGAGCCCAGTCTCTAGCTTCTCTAATGGAATACAGGTATCTTCTTTTTTTATGAACAATGTGGTCAACACAGGATACTCAAAATTCATGAAGCTGTTGAAGAGAGACTTGAGAAGAAGAGTTAGCGAATGTTATTTTTAAAGGAGTCTGTGCACATGTACCCACAAATGCCTGCTATAGACACACATGAACAGCACACCAGTATCTAGGAGCTGCTGTCCCTCACATGTGGGGGTTAAGTTTAACCCATCTGCTATGGAGAGCTGTTTTCTCCTTGCTCACGCCTGCTTCTACTCCTGGCACAAGGAATAGTCATCAACCAAAAGCACAGGAAATTTGTGGTAGGATTTTGTTTAAATGTCTGGGAATAATGAATCTGTGAGGCACATAAAGCATACATGTGTCCATAAAAACATCAAAAGACGAAGGAGGGGAATTATAATGGAGTCATTATGAAAAATGAAATCAGAGTCTCAGAAAAATTTAAAGGCAGTGTGTTGACTTTGAGTTAAAAACACAGAAGCAGCCTTGACTCCAAGTTAGAAGCCCAGAAGCATGGACCCATTCATCCCTTGTTTTATTGTGCTTGCATGTCCTTTGTAGATACTGTATTGTTGGAGGTTGTTGTTGTTTTTAACAAATTGAAGTTTTGTGCCAACTGAACATTGAGTAAGTCTGCCAGCTCCTGTCCAACAGTTGAGATGGTCACTGATATTTTTAAGGAACAAAACAGATATATATATCGGTTAAGCAACAAGCCAGATTCCTATCGGTTAATATATATATACTTTGCATTAGACTTAATGCTATTGCACCCTTAACAGACTAGACTACAGTGTAGTGTTAAACAGTACCTTGATGCACATTGGGGAGCGACAACTCTCTATGACTTGTTTTACTGCAATCTTTGTCTTATTGCAGTGGTCTGAAACTGATCTCTATATATCTCTAATAAGTGCTTCTATCGAACATAAAGGCTACCTATGTTGCCCAATACAGAATACAGTTCTGACATTCAGTTGTTCAGAATTGATTATTGTAAAAGGCACAAAGCTCACATGGATATTAAAAGAAATTGCTGGATCTGTAGGATAATAAAACAATAAGTGTAGCTAAATTTTTTTTTGGTTAATACTATTGTGATGTCTTGTCTACTTGATCCAAGAAAGTTTTGGATAATTACCTCCTTTTATTCCCTCTTCTCTTTGGTAGGTGTTGTCTTTTTCTCCTCTATGAGTGTTTATAGAAATGATTTAAAAATACTTAATTTTCTCATATTGGTTAATTAGCTTTGTTTTTATTGATAGATTCTCTCGGGAGGTCGCATCTTGGCACTGACCAGTGCTCAGATGAGTGACGCAGGAAGGTACACCTGCGTGGCAGTGAACGCTGCTGGGGAGAAACAAAGGGACATTGACCTCAGAGTCTATGGTGAGACATGCAGCTGCCTGTGTGCATAGATGCCTGTGAAATAGATGTTAAGGGAGACTGTTGACAAGGAGAAACAGATAAATTGATGATTTAGCTAAACTGGCTCAAATCAACTTCTATGTCTGCTTTATGTTTGAGTTTGATTTATTTTAACCCTTTTAAGTTCCAAGGTATTGGAGCTGGGGTGATGATTCATCAGGGCATAAGAGTACATGTTTGAAAACAAGAAGTTGAACTTAACTCTCTGATACCCATGTAAAAAGTTGGGTGTGGTTTTATGTGCCTATAGCCCAAGTGTTGGGGGCTGAAAAGACGTAGCTATCTCCCTGGAGCTCATTGGTCAGCTAGGCTAGCCAATCAGAACACATCAAGTTCACGAGAAACCTTGTCTCCAGGGACTAAGCAGAGAGTGATAGGGACACCTCACATTCTGCTTCAGTGCTCATAAACATATACCCCAGACACATATAGCAACACACATGGTTTATATGTATATACCCAAGAGACATATAACAACACATATATAACAACACACAGTTTATATGCGTATACCCCAGACACATATAACAACACACGGCACACACCTACAAACATAAAATTTTAATTAGAATGTGTATATCGGTATAGGGTGTTTTATAAAGCATTTTGAAGAACAAGTTACGTCCTGCAGCTGTACATAACTTAACTATAGTGAATGTCTGTTGGAAAAGCTCTTTTTATGTATTCTACTCAAAGCTGTGCTTCATTGCCTTTAACTATATTTACAGGAGACACATTTTGTGATCGTTCGAGTATCCTTGAGTTGAGGGCTGTTAAAGAAATATAAGTTAAACTAGATATGAATTCAGACAAAATTCATCATTTTCCCCTTCTCACAATGCAGCTAGATGGTCTAGAAAGGGGTAGTATTGACTCTATCTCAGAATAAGGCCCCAGACCCAAGTTGGGGCTTCAGTGACCTCAATTCATAGATGATATGATATTTGTCAATCTACATCTTGGTATACCTTGATGCCTAAAACAGTCATAATGAAAGCATGCTTTTTAAAAATTCTAGGAAGAACTTAGGACAAACATACATGGTTGTGATAATTTTTAATCCAACGGAGCCAAACTTAATTCAAAATTCGATCAAACTGTAGAATTGGCCAGTCTGTTTAGACACTCTTTGACCAAAGCTTATGAATATATTTTGCTTTCATTGTACCTTGCAATGCCATTAAAATTGCCCATTTTGCCACATTATAGTGTTCTTGATTTTGAAGAGACTATCCATACATCTTTACCCAAAATCAATTCTACCATGTTCTGGTCCTCAGAGGTTGCCTTAAGCTCGGTGCTGCTAGTGGATGCCTTGTGGGCTCCTCAGTGTTCAAGAATGTTACAGATCTCTGCACAGATGCTCTCCTAGCCTGCTCCATGCACTCTATGGGCCATCTTCATCTTTACAGTTCATTTATTTCAGGTAGCTCAAGCTATGGACTCAGAGACAGCTCGTAGATGTCTCCCTTGTTTCATAACCCTTTCCCTCTGCAGCAGATCTGGAATTGGAGAACCCTGGTGGCTACAGACACACAGTGTTGCTAGTTGGTCTGAGACATTGATCATCACTCTACCACATGCTGGGTTATTGAGCCTAAAACATCAGCCCATAGTCTGTAATAATATTTTTATTACCATAATCTTATGTCTATGGAAGCATTTGGAAGGCCCTTTGGGACCCAAGTGAATACAGACAGACTAGTTTTTCCTGTGACCACAAAATCAAACCCAAACAATAGCCACAACAAAAATAACTATAAACGTATTCCCTGGTGGTTGAGGAAATTAGTGAGAACTGGCCAAGGAAAGTCTCCCCCGTGCCTTTTTCAGAGTGGCTTTTTTGTAGCAGGTCCTGATTTCATTTGTCATTTGCCTTTTCTGAATGTAGATATATACAGGCTGAATGAGTCCCCGATGGCCTGTAGAGCCTACTCTCTTTCAAAGCCACACCAAACCCCCTGGGGACAAAACACAGTTTATTTTCAACACACTCCAGGGAAGGACATTTTCTAAAGTTTCTATCATAACATTTCAGCATCTGACAAGTCCTAAGGCCCGAGGATTCTATTCTAATTTTGTTAAAGTTTCAACAGGCTTCCTTGGTTTATGCAATTGTGACTGTCCTGCAGTTGGTCACTGATTCTGATGTAGCCTCTTCCCTGTTCTGTGAGTCTTCCCCATGGTCTTTCATGCCGTAGAAAGTTGGTACGACAGAGAAGAGAACTCTAAACCACAAGTCAGCAGATGCTCAGCTTTGCTACCAGCATTAGCATTTTGTGAAAATCCTTACCAGCCACCTATTTTATATTTGCACACTCTGATGGTGGGGGCTTGATAGTCAACCTCTACAGCCTCTTCCTCGTCCTCTGAAAGATGTTACCTCAAATATGAAACTTACTTTTTTGTGCAAATGACTCAGATAAGTACTGAAATCCTATTTTTAAATTCATCGTTGTTTCCAAAATATTTTGTGGGTAATTAGCTATTTTGAAAGCCCCAAGAAGAAACATGTAGTTCTGTGCGGTTCTTAGATGTAACTGGTGAAAACTTTGAACTGCAGAAGCTCTTAAAATGAAAACAATTAGTGAGTAGAGTCTTTGGTCCACATGAATGTATTAATCAGTAATTTCACACTGCCTATGTATAAAACGAAGCCCATAGTGTATATAAGAATGATTGTGGCATTCCATTTAAAAAACAACAGAGTTCTTCTGTGTGTATCTTATAACTGGGTCATTAATAGACATTCATAGTATGCTGGCCTGACTTATCCCGAGGGAACACTCATCTTTCATTCAGCTCCACCCAATATTATGGGAGAAGAACAGAATGTCTCCGTCCTCATTGGCCAAGCTGTGGAGTTGTTTTGTCAAAGTGATGCTGTTCCTCCCCCTACTCTGATGTGGTTGAAGGATGGCCGCCCTCTGCTGAAGAGACCAGGTCTCAGTATCTCTGAAAACGGAAGTGTGCTTAAGGTAAGGCTACAGATTCATTTCCAGTTCCCAAGCACATTGTTTCAGTGTTACATCTGTTAAACACGCTGACTGTTTATAAATGTTCTAGCGTCTAATATGATTCTAGGAACTCTATTTATTGGCGCTGGTGGTTGTTTTACATTTTATGATTAAGAGAATTTAAATATTTAGTCATCCATCCATACTTTAGCTAGAAGCCATCTAAAAAAAGCACAAATGTTATAATTGTACTTTAAGAATTTCCTCACGTATATGCATTCAAACCATTAGTAGTAGCCTACTTTAGGTGCTCTGGATAAGGCTACAAAAATTAAGACACATCTCATATCTTCAGGATCTTGCAATCTTACATAAATCCATACAAAGTTAAAGTCACTTCATCCCAGATGTGCAGAACTGCTGTAAACTTGGGTTGATGACCAAGTGGGTAATACTGAGTATTTGGAGAGGGACAGCAAAAGGTGAGGCTCTGCTTGCATGGAAGGATGTTTGGAGACAACCTAGTGTTATAGCTCAGAGAGGAACAGAATTTCTGATGAAAGAAAGCAAGTAAGTTAGGTTGTAGGGGATGGAAAACTTCACAAAGTGAATGTTTGAGAGAATGTTGATAAAAAGTTCACCCCAGTCAAATCAAACTGGCATTGGAAGAAGGCTGAGAAATTAGGCTAAAAGAACCCAAAGATATGGATGTCCATAACCCCAATGTGTATTTGTAAAATTCTGCTAATAGCACAACTGAGACAGTTAAAATATAGACAAGCAATATGTTCTCTTGCTAAGAGCCATACATTGGAGTAGAACTTCAAAACCCATGTTACTAGCTACATATAGCTTCCTTATTTAGGAGGGTTGTTACTGACAACCAAGAATATTTAGGATGGTATTGAATGTCTGCATGTGGGGAAGGCAGCAGGCTAAAGAGATTTCCCAAGGAAGACAGACACACCATGATAAATAAGACCTCATGTGTGCTAAAGAAAAGGGGTGGGAAGACCTGGGAATTATGAGGCTGTAATAAAAGGAAATGGTGATACAGCAAGGAAAGGTCAGGCCAGACTCACTAAGTGAATAAAGATGGATGAGGCAGCCGAGCTACATAATCAAAAAGCACGGGTACTACTCATGCTCAGAGGGCGAGTCTAAGTGTTCTAGAAAGCACCTGGCAAAATCTCAAAGCTTAGATGTGGCTGAATGACAGAGGGAGGCATTTCGATGAACATAAATTTCAGTGGGTGTAGATGTTCTTTTCTTTAGGTAATGGGGAATAAATCCTTAGATCCACTGATGCCTTCCATGAACCCATGCCAGACACCTGGGATGTACAAGTCCCATTGGCAGGAGTAGAGAGAAAACCCATACAATGAGACATTCTACAGGATCCAACCCTAACTGGTTAGTTAATACTATCTTAAAAATATACCCAGCATTTTTCTCACATATAAGACTAAATTAAATAATGGAATTTTGCCCTTTCTTTCTTTCTTTTTTCTTTTGCTGAGAGTACACTAGACACTTCATTAATGTTCATCCCTGCTTTCCAATAGCCAACCTCCTCATTCTAAAACTTCCTGTGAGCTCTACAGTGTGTTGGCTTCTTTTGCCTTGCTGTGAACACATAACTTGACAGAACAACCTAAGTTTAAAAGAAGAAGAAGAAGAAGGAGAAGGAGAAGGAGAAGGAGAAGGAAAGAAGAAGAAGAAGAAGAAGAAGAAGAAGAAGAAGAAGAAGAAGAAGAAGAAGAAGAAGAAGAAGAAGAAGAAGAAGAAGAAGAAGAAGAAGAAAACAATATTTCTTTGGGCATATCATTTTAAAACATTTCAGCCGACTATAACCGAGAGGGTGTAGTAGATGGCACTGGACTGAACAGCAGAGACTGTGAAGAATCTGAGAGAAATGGAGGCCGCTGGGGCCAGGTCTGCCCTTAAGGGCATCTTTACAGTGGGCTGCTTTAGACAGAGACAAAGGCACACCACAACATACTGGTCCCACCCTGGCACTGGGAGCTGGTGAGGACATTTTCAGGAAAGGAGCTTGACCTCAACATTGCGTATCTATTTTATAGTGCAAATCTTATTTAATCCAGCTTCAAGTGTAGGCCAGTTTTAAATTCCAACATTGCTCAAAATCCAAGTCCAAAGTCTCTTCTGGACGGAACACAAACTCTTGGCTGAGAGCCTTCCAACAAGTTTTTACGTTACATACTTTCAATTTATAATGGCAAGGAATGAACAGCCTAGTTCTAAGAGAGAAGAATGGAGGTATAATAAAAAATAATAATGTGGCATGAAGTCTCATATTTGATTATTTATTTAAAAATTTCACTTCCTGAAATAATGAAAAGATTTTTACATCTGATTCACTTTAGAAAATGATATTTTTAAATAAAGAGATTTGGAGAGGGCCTTTTCTCTGCATTTCGATGGTCCATATGATGTTGAGAAGGAGGGGCTGGTTTCTAAGCATGACTTTGATTTTTTTACTTGAGATTGAAGATGCTCAGGCCGGAGACACTGGTCGTTACACCTGTGAAGCCACCAATGTTGCTGGGAAAACGGAGAAGAACTACAACGTTAACGTCTGGGGTGAGTATAATGAGCGCTTGTCACACCCAGCAGGCAGCTTGGGATTGGTTTTCCTTACTGCTTCAGTTGTTAAGATGCATCCCTCCACGGCAGTGCTTACACGGAAAGGATCAGTTTCCTCCTGAGTATCCACTCAATGAACTGATCTTAACCTCATAAGAGATGAACGGAGGCCCTGAGCTAAACCTGTTAGTCATTTCGACTTCGTTGTGACATGGTTCCTCTCTCTGGCCTAACATACCTGTTAGCTTTTTCAGCCAGGGCTTCTACTGTTGGGCTTTTTCTAGACACCTGTGATGGTGGTTTGTCAAGTGAGAGTAAATTTTAAAAGCCATGTTACATATGCAAATTGATTACATAAAGTACACTTATGCTGTGTAAAGCAGCAGAGGAGATTGCCATACTAATTAAGAAGCTATTATCCCTTGAAATGTTTAATACTTGCTACTAAGATAATGCACACTGCCTTGGCTATGACTGTCTACTCATTGTATTAAAATGCTTCCATTTCCAACATTTTACCATTATTTTAAATAGCACTTTGCATCTCTCTTTGTGGCATAAAGTCTCATTTTTAGTTATTTGTTTTAATTTTTCACTTCCTGAAATGGTGAAATGAGTTTGACTCACTTAGAAAATGACATTTTAAAATAAAAAGATATGTAGAGAAAGTTTCCTCTCAATTTTGATGGACAAATTAATTTTAAAAGCATACATGTGTGTGGAAATAAGTTGTTAAAAATAATGATCATTTTAATACTACTGCAGTAAATTGTAATAAAAGCTACTGCTCACTCTGTAAAAAGACGAAACTTTTGCCATATAGCAAGTTTATATTGAGTGTATATGAATTATGCATCCTCAATTTGTATTCTTAGCTCTTCCCATTTTTTTTCTTCCTCTTCATTTCACCTTTTTCTTTTTCATTTCTTTCAAATGAGAAAACTATTCCCATATATCCCAATTTGGACAAGGCACTGAGCTAAAAGTTATAAAAGGCGAAAGGGTGGCTACAGACAGGAAACTAGGACTCGGGATCGCCTAGGAAGTGAGATAAAGAAAGCCTATGCTACACACTTTCTCTCGAATGTGGACTCCAAAACCAAGACAAACAGAAAGCCTGAAAGTAAATGAGAACATGAGGGAGGAGAAGGTGGGGGGAGGAAAGGAGTAAAGGAGAGGCAGGGCCATGGGGGTGAAGGTAGATCTGTACAAAAAATAACGTGCGTGTAGTAGAAGTGCCCAGTGGAACCGATTAACAAAACAAGAGAGGTGGAAACAGGAGGCTTTGGAGGTGTATGTGGACCAACACAAAGTTAGAGACCTAGCTCTGTGTATAGAGACTGGGATTCCTTAAGGAAATGTGGACAGAAGACTGCTATACAGAACATCTTCCAAGAGTACTGTATGGACACGGGGACAGAAACGGGGACCTAAGTGGGAAACTGAGCAGTCAAACAGGCAGGGAGAAAATCTATGAAAAATGATGGTATGAAAACTAAGGACAGCAATGTTCCCAGAAAAATAAAATAGGCAATGAATAGCTTGTACATGGGTGGATGAATAGATTAATGGATAATGTGATATACTGCAGAGAAATCACTAGATATAAACTGTAAGATGTCCTTTACTAGTATGTATGCTAATGTCTCTGAAACAAAGAGTTTAACAGTGGAAATCAGAATGCAAAAAAATGCAATAATGAATGACAGGGGAGATGTTTGAGATAGAGGGGATAGGATCAATTGAAAATATGTGTGCGTTCTCTGTTTCCATGTGTAGTAACTAATGAGAAAGAGGAAAATTTCAGGTTCAAAAGCTCTTTAAACAGTTAACTTAAATATAAGAGCTATTTTATGTTAGATAGAAAGAAAGACGTAAGGGGTTACCTGATGTGTAATTGAGACCGTAAGCACGAGTAGGCATTGACTGTGGATAAGATAAAGGCAATAATAGACATGAAGAATAGGCTCAATCTGTGAACTCGGCGTCACTCATCATGGACAGAAGAAAGAAAGTCTTACACGCGTTCTCGCGACCGGCCAGGAAGAACGCAACAAACCGGAATCTTCTGCGGCAAAGCTTTATTGCTTACATCTTCAGGAGCCAGAGAGCAAGAGAGCAAGAGCCAGAGCAAGAGAGCAAGAGAGCAAAAGGGCAAGAGCTCTATTGCTTACATCTTTAGGAGCCAGAGCGCAAGAGCTCAAGAGTGCAAGAGAGCAAGAGCCAGAGCAAGAGAGAGAATGGCGAAACCCCGTCCCTTTTAAGGAGAATTATCCTCCGCCTAGGACGTGTCACTCCCTGATTGGCTGCAGCCCATCGGCCGAGTTGTCTTCACGGGGAAGGCAGAGCACATGGAGTGGAGAACTACCCTTGGCACATGCGCAGATTATTTGTTTACCACTTAGAACACAGGATCTTGCAACGGCGAATGTGAGGGCGGCTCCCCACAAGAAAGGAAATACGTGGTAGAAAGGCAGAGAGGGTGGATTGGCAAATGCTCAATCAATACATGCCATTCTAAGTGTCAGAGAGCATATCAAAGAGTTTTAAAGAATAACTGGGATGCTCAAATATATGTTTTTTAAAGAAAGCAGCTATACTCTAGATGTGATTAAGAAACTGAATCTAGATGAGCCAAGCCTACATATCTGTGTTCCTTGATCTGCTGGGCTTATGGGTGGTGGTATCTCTCTTAGAGAAGAAGAGCTGCTGTACACAGTTGTGGACAGGTTGAGATTGGCAGTGCTTCTCGGGCACCATATATAGCATATGATGTACCAATCAGTTTGCTGTATGATCTAGAGTCCAGATAGAGTCTTCATTAGGTTTGTAACTATGTATATTCATGGAAGCCACAGGAGTAGATAAGGATGAGGTGAAAGAGGAGATTATGAGTTTAGAGGAGTGTCAATCAGCGGTTGTGCCATTTTCTTTTGTATAATCCATTGCCTGTTGGATACTTGATGTCAATAAACACTGTGGAATCCATCTAGAGGAAAGGTATTGCCAAATAAGAGTGAAGAGTCAGGCAATTGAAAATATTGGCAAAAAGAGAGTGTGAAGTTATTGATTTATGAAATCTAAGATGCAAAGAGGTCAATAAACAAGAGAAGAACTGAATATGGAGAAATTTGAGAGGCAAAAGGACTCAGGATTCCATTAGGATGGTGACTTGAGAACTGGGGTCATTTGAGGGGGAAAGTAAGAATATGGCAATCTTCAGACCATGGCTGAATTTATGAACACACAGGAGGATTGTATAGTTTCTGATGGAGTAAAGGAAGAACACACAAAAGGACTGAAGCAGTGGGTATTTAGACCAGATATTTATTCGTGTGGATATTGCCTTCCTACAGAATGACAGAAGGTCTTGGTGTGAAGAGGCCAAACAAAACACGTTTAGTGGCCAATTAATGAGTAGATGAATGGCAGATTCACAGACATATAAATAAATAAATAAATAAACAAACAAACAAATAAATAAACAAATAAATAGAAATTCATGAGTGTCAGAAGAATCGAATTGTTTGCCCAGAGGTAGTTGAGTGAGGATGAAACTTCATTGGGGTATAGAATGGGTTCTATAACGATTCAATTCCCAGTAACCTGGAAGAATGAATATCTTCCATATGGTAATACTGAAGTGTCCCTGGGGGAGGGGAGAGGTTAGCCAGTCTTCAGACCGAAACTCCTTTGAAAGAAGCTTAATGCTCAAGACTGATTTGGAGTGCTTCAGACCAATGAAGAACAAGGTGTACAATCTAGAATAATTGAGTGTTTACCTCTAGGGTGGAATCCTTTACTGTGTTCTTTACTGGACATTATATGCCTATTGTTCTCTAGTTATATCTAGCATCTAAGATGTCAAAGCTTGTTGAGTAGCAGTGTCTAGACCAACTTCAGATTTGGTTAGTATCAGCATTTTCATACCAATGTTTAAATATCTATAATAAACTATGCTATTCTGAGTACTTCATTTATAGAATTTCTGATAGTAGGAAGTTCTATTATTAGAAATTAATTGCATTCTTTAGGGGTGACATTCAACTTTTAATATTACATCATTTGGGTAGAAGCCCTTTCTACTATGTGTAAAGTTTTAGGGAAGCTACATGACTCAAAAACTGTAAAAAGCAATACTTTCTTTTTTCTTTTAGTACCACCTAGTATTTATGGCTCTGATGAGCTTGTGCAACTTACAGCCATTGAAGGGAATCTTATCACTCTCCTATGTGAATCAAGTGGAATCCCACCCCCAGATCTTACCTGGAAGAAGAAAGGTCAGTTTGGATCCCTAAAAGTATTAAATGATAGATAGATAGATAGATAGATAGATAGATAGATAGATAGATAGATAGATAGATAGATAGATAGATGATTGATAGATAGATGATTGATAGATAGATAGATAGATAGATAGATAGATTGTTCATCTAACTTGTCAATTTGTTAAACAAACAAACAAACAAACAAACAAACAAACAAAAACAGGGGTTGGAGCAGTGGCTCAGAGGTTAAGAGTACTGGCTGATCTTTCAGAGGGCCTGGGTTCAATTCCCAGCACCCATATGGCAGCTCACAACTGTCTGTAACGAAAGCGCCAGAGAATCCAACATCTTTACATTAGCATATATGCAGGTAAGACGGCAAGGTACGTAATAGATAGATAGATAGATAGATAGATAGATAGATAGATAGATAGATAGATAGATAATGAAAACATTAACAACAGAAACCTTCCCAGACATTTGCATACTAAATGCTAGATAGCAAATAGCTTTGTAATAACTTCCAACGTGATATTTCAATATTATCTCAATGAAGATCATTTTCAAACTGTTCACCAGACAAATCAATTTTCTGCAATGTGTCCTTGCTTTTTATTATAGGACATCTCTAATCATCAAGAGTCTACTATTCAAGGAATTATTGTTTTTTTCATGAACGTTCTTAAATTATTTTCTAAAATAAACATTTATGACAGTTTTACAACATATGTTAGGCTTAAAGTCTGTAGTTGAGCAGATTTTCATTTGCAAATATTTAGGTCTACCTTTTAGGTACTTAAACTAGTAATTAAATAAATAAGTTTCTGGGCATGTATATAAAAGCTGCCCATTTTTGCCTTAGATTCTTCCATTTGGGTTTTCTTGCAGGTTCTCTGGTGTTGGCTGACTCTGCAGGACGTGTTCACATTTTATCTGGTGGCAGACGACTACAAATTTCGATTGCTGAGAAAGCAGATGCAGGACTCTACACATGTGTGGCGTCCAATGTGGCTGGAGTTGCAAAGAAAGAGTATAACCTGCAAGTGTATAGTAAGTTACTGATCTCCTCCACCTCGGGGTGCAGATTTCTTCTAAAGATTTTTATCTTCTCTCTCTATTTCTCTCTAGAGTTGTAAGAGCCATTCACGGCAATACAGATATACCTCACATGTGGTATAAATCATGCTGACATAATCAGAGGACAGTCCCTTCCTTTGGGGCCATTATTTATCCATCAATCCAACTGTTCATCCCCATCACCCGACCAGTAACAGACACATCGAGGTGGTTGAAGTAGGCTGGGTGGGAGGAGTATGTAGAAAGGGAAGAGAGGGGAGTATACTTCATAGTATTTGTTGCTGATGGTGGTGATTTTGTCTCATTGTTGTTATTGCTTTGTTTGTTTTGATAAGTTCTCATGTAGCCCAGTCTTGTCTCAAACTTGGTATAAACTTGAATGACCTTTAGCTTTTTATCCTCCTGGCTCCATCTTCCAAATGCTGGGACTGCAGGCATGTGCTAGCACACATGCATGCTAGGCAAGAACTAACCCCCAACTAAGCTACAGCCTCGGCTTTAGATTATATTTAAAATATAGAAAATATTTTATTTGAAAAGGATATGTCGACTATAACCTGTGTGACATTTTAGAGTGCTTGAAACTATACATGATGTCACTTAATCTTTATGGGCTTCTCTACATAAGGGAGAGCTGGTGCTTTTAGCTTGTACACATGGGAATTCAAACACACATTTTCATGGGTGAGCAAGGCCATATGGCTTATTGTGGGAGAACTGTCCCTAGAAGACAGGTTCACTGACACAAACCATTGTTTTTTCCACAAACACGTGAGTGCAAGTTGGCCAAGCTCTACTAATTCTCAGCTCCTTATTGATTAGGTAAGGTCAGCTCCATAGAAACAGATCAGACTATGAATGGCATAAACTGGCAGTTTTCTTCCTCCCACAAGGAGACCCCTGAGGCTGGAAGTTGGTCTCTGGAGATAGTCATATATGCAGTCCTAGCAAAGCAAAGGGTCCATGATTTTCCACCCCTTCCTTTGTGGTATTGCAGATGGTTGCTGCATCTGTGACATTAAATCCACACTGAACACAAGAAAGGCAAAGGGTGTTAATATTTTTGCTTTGTATCAGGAGAGCCCAGCCTTCACAGGGCCTCTCTTTAAACATAAAGGGTTGAATTAATTTAAAAAAGTGCATGTCCATTTTATTAGTATGAATATGGCCTTTATGATTTGGAGTTTATTTATGATTTATTATCAGCAAGTGTTTGGTTTGTATACATGTTTTATGTGCCTATGTATCCAGAGTCACATAGAACTTTATTGGGTGCAAAGGAATCTTGCGCAAAATATTAAAAATGAACCGGAACGTTCACACACTTGTGCAGTCAACTCTGCCCGGGTTGCCTGGCTGGCCATGTACTGGCGGGCAATGGCCGACTTGTTTTATCTTATGAAGACTCTCACTCAGTTTTCCAAAATCTCTCCACCCAGCTTCCTAAGTTCCCACTGGCGGGTCACTACCACGCCAACCCTGTGCTTCAAATCCCCCACAGCTTTGTGCTGGGCCTCAGGCAAACCCATGCTATGTACTTCCCCCCCCCCCTTCTCTCTTGAACCCAGACAAGCCACTGCTTGAAGGAAAACACAACACAAACTTAGTTCAGAAACAATGGTAACTCTGGGTGCAACAACTACAATCCTATTCTTGTAACCCTTATTAAATATAAATCCTCTGGTGGTGGGAAAATCCTGACGGATCCGCCATTGAAACTGGGAGACACTTGTAGCTATATCTTGTCCTCACGCTATCCTTGTCCAAAAGGACCCTCCTCCTCCTCCTCCTCCTCCTCCTCCTCCTCCTCCTCCTCCTCCTCTTCCTCCTTCCTCCTCTTTCCTCCTCCTTTCTTCCCCCATCCAACCTGGAAGTCCTGCCTACTCCCCCATTGATAGGCTCCTTTATTCATTAGGGGATTGGTTCACAAGAAGTTACCTGAGTATGACTCAATCCTTGGTGCAGCCCCTCCCAGGAGAGCGGATTAACACAAACATACAAACAGCACCAGGCCCGTGCAGCAAAGGAATCCCTAGTGAAATAAGTTAAGAAGTCTAAACACTTATGTGAATCAGAGTTATAAATGATAAATTCAGCTTCTGTATCATTTATTTTTAAATACAGTGTTCTTTTCCCTCTGGGTCAATAGTTTTGGGGTTTTTTTTGTTTTGGTTTTGTTTGGGTTTTGGTTTTTTTGGTATCAACCCACTTAGAAATGGTAAAAAATTCTACCTCGAAATGTGCTCATAATTGATTACATGATCATGCAGTCTGCTGTCTTGATTCATTTTTAGTAGTTAATATATTGACATTACACTGCATTTATCTTGGGACTGAGTACGTGGTTCATCTGGTAATGTTTCTCTAGCACGCATAGGGCCCTGGTGTTCATCCCCTACCGTATAAGGGGGTGAGGTGGCACATTCCCATTGTCACAGTTCTTTAGAGGTGAAAGCAAGAGGATCAGAAGTTCAAAGTGAAAGTCCTATTAGAATTGAAGCAAGCATTATTGTTTCTCACTCTCTCTCTCTTTCCCCCAAAGTCCGACCATCAATAACCAACAGTGGTGGCCACCGCCCTGAGATTACTGTCATCCGTGGGAAAAGTATTTCTTTGGAATGTGAGGTGCAGGGTATTCCTCAGCCAACAGTGACCTGGATGAAAGATGGCCGCCCCTTGACCAAGGGAAAAGGAGTGGAAATATTGGATGAAGGCCGAATCCTTCAGCTGAAGAATGTTCATGTGTCTGACACCGGCCGTTATGTGTGTGTTGCTGTGAATGTAGCAGGAATGACTGACAAGAGATACGACTTAAGTGTTCATGGTGAGTAGAAAGAGAAGCAACCAGATCAATCACAGGATAAGGCAATCCAGTATCCTGGGAGCATAGACCTCTGAGCTGAAAGTCTTACATTCATATCCTAATGGCTTTGAAGTTCTTTGAGAGCTTCATGAATATATATAGTGAAATATGATCATTTAAACATCCCATCCTTCATTTTCCCTCCAAATCTACTCATATCTCCTCCAGTACCTTTCATTTCAATTTATTATTTTATCATCATATCATCATTTTTATTCTTTTTCTTCTCCTCCTTTGTCTTCTTTTTAAATACTCTTTTAAATACATTTTATTTTTTACTTGTTCACTTTACATCCCATTCCCTGGCCTCCTTCCAGTCACCCCTCCCATATTCCTTCCCTTATCCCTACTCCCCCTCTCTACTTGCAGATGTCCCCTCTGGGTATCCCCCCACCCTGGCACTTCTAGTCTCTGAGAGGCTAGGCACTTCCTCTCTCACTCAAGCCAGACTAGGCAGCCCAGCTAGAAGAACATATCCCACATGCAGCCAACAGCTTTCGGGATAGCCCCCACTCCAGTTGTTAGGGATCCACAGGAAGAACAAGCTGCACATCTGCTACATGTCTGCTGGATGGTCTAAGTGTATGATCTTTGGTTGGTGGTTCAGATTCAGAGCCAGGTTAGTTGACTCTTTTGGACTTTCTGTGGAGTTCCTATCCTCTTCAGGACCTGCAGTCTTTCCTCCTATTCATCTATAAGAGCCCTAATCTCTGTTCACTGTTTGGCTGTAACTATCTGAGCCAGCTTCTGGGTAAAGTCTCTCAGAGGGACAACATGCTCCTGCTTGTAAGTCCTTCTTCTCCTCTTCTTTTTTCTCCTCCTCTTTCTCCTCCTCCTTCTCATTTTTCTTCTTCATAAATTACTAAGTCCAAATAGCACTGCCCATATGTGCATGGTATGAAACCATGAAGCACTGGAAAATTTCTAGTTGGCCACGTCCTCCAAGAGAATGATTCTCCCTTCTCCAGCAGCTCTTAACTACCAAGAGCTTCTTAATAAGGCATAGGGTCTAGAGTTATCTCCCCCATTTATGCATGAATTTTGACTGGCTTCATCTTGTATGGCAAGCTCTTATGCAGATTTGTACAATGTGAGATCATGAGTGTAAGAAGACAGTGTTCTATCCCATTTCTAAGTATTTATGACTTCCCTAGTCACATCATTATCTTTCCATGTCTGACTTCATGGTACTTGCTGAGACGAACACATATTCGGTGTTCTTTTGAGGATGTATAGAATAAAGTAGACAAAAATCAAGGCAAGCAATCACAGTATAATTGGCTGACCTGGAACGCACTGTGTAGACACACCAGGGTGACATCAATCAACCTGCCTCTGCCTCACCAGTGCTGGGGCTAAACACATGCACGACAAGCACCACATCTGGCTGCATCTTTAATTATAGAATTTTCAAATTCAAATCTTAAATAAAGACTATTTAACAGTCCCATGGGTATGAGGTATATCTATTAAAGTCAGATTTAAGATTCTAATGAGTAAATGACAAATTTGGTTCAGGAAGAGGCTAAATATATGCCTATTGAAAGTCAACTATTTGCACGCATGCAATCTGATGTATAAATTTAAAATTTATAGAAGCAATGGGGAATCTAAATAGAAACAAATCTTAGAGCTTGAATCCCATAAATAAATGAATAAAGCTAGGTCTACTGGTGCATATTTATAATCCCAGTACTTTTTGAGGCTGTGTTTGGAGGACTGAGTTCAAATCCAGCCTGCCTCCATAGAGAGTTCCAGAGCAGCATTATTTACAAAACCAAGTTGTCTCATAACACACCAAAAGGAGAAGAATAAAGCTTAGTGGTAATCTCTTACATTTGTGACCAGCATGTATGCCAAAGATGAAGGGAGCATAAAAAGAGAGATAATTATTATATTCTTGTTATATTATTTTAATTTTTAAGATTATAACTATTCTTCATTAATTTATTTGATTCACTTTACATCACTGCCTCCTTCCTCCTCTCCTCCCAGTCCCACCCTGACAAATCCCTAACCCCATTACTCCCTCCTCTTCTCCTCAGAGAAGGGGAAGCCCCACATGGGTACCAACCCACCCTGGGACATCTAGGCTCAACAGGACTAAGCTCATCCTCTCCCACTGAGGCCAGACAAGGAAGCCCAGTTGGGGAAGGGAATCCAAAGGCAGGCAACAGAGTCAGAGACCAAGGTGCACATCTGCTACAAATGTGTAAGGGGTCTAGGTCCAGTCCATGCAGGGTCTTTGGTTGATGATTTAGTCTCTGTGAGCCCCCATGGGCCCACAAAGCATACTGTCAGGGATTGGCTCTCACACATGGGATGGGTCTCAAGTTGGGCCAGTCATTGGTTGGCTATTCCTTCAATCTCTGCTCCATCTTTATCCCTGCACACCTTGTAGGCAGGACAAATTTTGAGTCAAAGCTTTTGTGCGTGAATTGATGCCCCCCACCCTCCATTTGAAGTCTTATCTGGCTATAAGAGGTGACAACTTCAGGCTCCATATTCCCCTCCCCCCATATACTCCCAGGAACCTCTCCATTCCCAGATCTCCAGTTCACCCCAGAGATGCCCCAACCCACTGATTTCCATTCAGAATCCTGTCTCTAAGAAGGCTGTGAATCTAAATTATAAATCTGTCAGAAAATATGACAAACTCAGAAACTAGCTTACCATTGCTGAGCTATCAATGAATTCAAATTGGGAAGCAGTGACATATATTTTTATCTTCAGAGTTAGCATTGTTATGGTTCCTTATTTTGAGTACTATTAACCAGAAAATGGATGGTTCCTGATAGAAATAAGCTGTTGAGGATTAGTGTTTATTTCTTACTTTTTATTTCCAGTCACTTTGGCTTTGTCTTACAGCCCCTCCAAGCATCATCGGGAACCACGGAGTCCCTGAGAACGTCAGTGTGGTGGAAAAGAGTTCTGTATCCCTGACCTGTGAAGCCTCCGGCATCCCCCTGCCTTCCATAACCTGGCTAAAGGATGGCTGGCCTGTCAACCTTGGCAGTTCTGTGAAAATTCTCTCAGGTATTCTCAATGGATAGTCTGAACATCTGGTTACCTTCCTGTAAATTTCGTTCCTCTTCTGTTTTTCATTTTACTGTTTAAGTTGCTTCAATTTCCTTCTGACCTAGGTACTTATTATGACACCTATTAATCATATTACACAACATATTTAAAACATAGAAAGTTATGTGAAAAGGAGTCAGCATCATCTTATTAGCAATGTTAGCAGCCCCCTTGTACTAACTGTCAGCAGGCGCATGACTAGTCTGAATGGTTTAATTTAATTTTTAAGAAGAGAGTTCCCGCTGGGGGTGGTGGCACAGATCTTTAATCCCAGCACTCAAGAGGCAGAGGCAGGCAGATTTCTGAGTTCAAGGACAGCCTGGTCTACAAAGTGAGTTCCAGGACAGCCAGGGCTATACAGAGAAACCCTGTCTCGAAAAACAGAAGAAGGAGGAGGAGGAGGAGGAAGAGGAGGAGGAGGAGGAGGAGGAAGAAGAGGAAGAGGAGGAGGAGGAAGAGGAAGAAGAAGAAGAGGAAGAAGAAGAAGAAGAAGAAGAAGAAGAAGAAGAAGAAGAAGAAGAAGAAGAAGAAGAAGAAGAAGAAGAAGAAGAAGAAAAAGAAGAGAGTTCCCTATATGCTGCGACCTTATTCCCAGCCCAGCTTCTGATAATTTTGTAGGGAAACCTATCTTATCCCACACGGGTATCAGTGGAATACTGGAGAGAGGGATTTTGAGGCATGTCACAGGAATCTACAATTGACCTAGTTTAATAATGGTGATCACATAGACTAAAAAGACAATCATTCTTTAGCTTTTGACAAAGTTATTCAACTTGGTTAACCTTGGCAGCATCCGTGTCCTGTGACATTCAAACTGAAGTGAGTTTATATCATGCTAAGCTATTAACACTGTGCTTGCTAAAGAATCTGATACTCATCCGGTATCCTGGGAAACTGCCTGCATCCTTCCTGTGTCCTATGAGCTTTTCATTTCATAGGACTCTATCTCTGCGGCCCTATAAAGAGAGAGAAGTGACAAAGCTTTTATTGCAGTCTGGCTACCAAAATCCTGAGCATGTTGTCTTCTTGCCTCAAAATTATCTTCATTTCTTAACAAAAATAGTTTCAGTTCCGTAAAGTTTGAATTTATTAAATGTGATAACATCAAAGATCTCAGAAATAAAAACAGCATGTCGGAGTGCAGTCGGCTGGCTCCCTCCACATTTACAGGAGTGGTGTTTGGTTCTACTTGGATTTGTTTTGATTGACCAGCAGCTGGAGATCTCTGAGCAAAGCACATTAAAAGTATTTCACCTTGTGACTGCCAAAGGACCCACTCAGCTCTACAATCTGGATGTGTTTAGTGTGATGGACAAATGAAAAACAGATGAGTGGCCTATGACCTGCACACTGCAGCTCTGCTGCAGACTTCTGGTCCATTAAGGCAAAGACTCCTGAGAATTGCCTGCAAGCGGGATGCTGGTGACCACCCTATCGTGGTCATAGAATTGCCCGTCAAGAACAGATAACTGCCATAAAATCCAGTAGTGACGAGAAATGGCTTCACATACGTATAAATTGCTAGCATACTCATTTCAGGTTTCCAAGAGAAAACCTTGTGAGAGGATCAGGGAACGGAGAGAAAAGAAAGATGATTGTGGACTCAGTAATGACTTATAAACGTTGTGTCACTTTAATACCCCTCAACTGGAACCGTATTGCAAACTCACTGATCTGAGCTGGCAGTGAATGAGCAAATCCTTTGAATCCTTTCAGAATTCACAGAAGTGTTTTTTTAAAAAACAAAACAAAACAAAAAATCTGATTATGTTGTTTACCTCTGTTCTGCTGGGGAAACAAAATTCAGTTCAGGAAATCTGCTTTGATTTCTTTTTCAAGTAAGATATTGCAAAAGTGACCTTCTGGTAAATTGAGAACAGAGAAGCTGCTGGTTAGACAAGTCTGATGTCAGCTTGTTGCTATAGAAACTGAAAGCAGATGGTAGCTTTTCAACAAGAGCCAGGTGAATATTTAAGTGAGAATTTTATGTGTATCCATTAGCCTTTTTTTAATACAAATTCAAGGTGCTAAACAAGAATATGCCTGCCCAAAAATTTATTGATAAATCTGAGTAGTGGCTTTTTCCCCCTGAGATTTTTTCATTCGGCGTTCTCGGCTTCCACTGTGTCTCTATACCTTTTCAAAAGGCTTTGCTTTGTCTTATTTGCTGACTCTTCCATCTTTGTCCTTAAACAACATTTCCTGCCAAGTTCCATCTTTTAGCACGTCTCTGTCTATATGCATTTCCTCTTCGAGCAAAACAGAAAATCAAAATATGGAACGAAGCCAAGGAAGGCACGGTAGCGCCCGTGCCTGGGGTGACGTCACCCTCTAACCCTGCCATTAATGACTGGGAGATTTCCAAGAAGCTGACCTGGCACCGGGTAGTTGGTCCATCTTCATGGTTTACCCTCCCGCTCGAGAGGATGTTATCCTATAGAGCCCTATTGCTGACACTCGAGTTTTATCTTCCAGCCACATTTCGCCATCTTTTCCTGAGCATCCGGTCAACGCCCATTTGTGGAAGCGCCAATCAGACTACGACCCTGTTTTATGCATTGCAGCTCCCTCCTTCACCTTCAGCAAACACTAAATTCCTTAGCATAACTTCCAAGGGCACACAAAACCTGGCGAAACTTTATCTGACTTCATCTGCCCTTTCTCACACCCATTTTGCTGTAGACAGTACTATCATCCCTGCCTTATAACTCAGTCGCTTCATACTTAGCAACAGCAGAATCTCCCCTTCTCAGCAAAACTCCATTTCTCACTTGATGTCACCTGGAACTGTATTAAAGTCATCCGGTGCTTTGCTTTTTCTAGGAGGCAGGATGCTGCGGTTGATGCAGACCAGACCAGAAGATGCTGGCCAATATACTTGTATTGTAAGGAATGCAGCTGGTGAAGACAGGAAAATGTTTGGACTTTCAGTATTAGGTACTTGCGCACTTTGCAGTATCTAAGGGGAAATACAATTGGCCACAATATACTCTGGACACAGGGTAAAAATGTATTCACAGCTGGAATTTATACCTATGTGGTCTTTGGCCTTCAGACTATGATTCTTGGCAAGGTTTCAGCATTACAGTTATTTGGAGGAAATGAGCCCACTTCACCCGCCAAACTGCCTTGTGCCAATTCAAAACTGCTCAGAAATGTTCTAAGACCCTATGTATCTTGCTTAAAGGGAAAGACCTTACTCACTTATTTGTGAACACATTCTGTCTTAATTTATGGTACTGCAATAAAGTTACTTAAAGTAAGTTGGGGGAGAAAGAATTATTTTAAGCCACCATATGAGGTTACAGCCCATCACTGTGGGGAAGTCAGGGTAGCAGAAACTTGAAATCATTTACATGCACAGCCAACAGCAGAAAGAGACTGAATGCCTGTTTGCACAGACTCTTGGACAGAGAGATTCTCTCTTACAGAGGTTTTCACCTTCTTACACAGTCCAGGAATCAAACCCAGGGACTAGAGCCATCCAGAAAGGGTGGGTCCTCCCACTTCAATTACCATAATCAATACACCCCTCACAGCCATGCTCACAAGCCAGCCTGATCCACAGTCCTTCATTGCAACTCATTTCGGAGGGATTAGAGACAGTGTCAAATTAACAGTTAAATATAACATCACACATTTTATTCATATTCATTATTTAAATTACCACTTATTGCATCAAAATGGGATTCATCACAACTTTATAGTACAGGTGAAAACTAGAGTTGGCAAAAGAAAAGAAAAGGAAAGGAAAGGAAAGGAAAGGAAAGGAAAGGAAAGGAAAGGAAAGGAAAGGAAAGGAAAGGAAAGGAAAGGAAAGGAAAAGAAAGAAAAAAAACCCAATGCTCTGACCTTGTTTGGATGAAATTTGCTTGGCATTTAGGTCCTTGTCCTTGCTGATAGAGTTGTAATTTACTTGTGCCATGTCCTTGTCCTTTTGTGTTTGCCCTAGTTCCTCCTCACATTGTGGGTGAGAACACATTGGAAGATGTAAAGATTAAAGAGAAACAGAGTGTTACCTTGACTTGTGAAGTGAGAGGTAAGGAGTCTGTTCTTGTACTCCTGGAACTTGCTGCCCGCGATGACCATTATTGTCTCCAGCATGTGTGCATGTGGGCTATGTCTTAACCTTGGAGTAGTGTACCTGGGTGAAGGGCAATAGGAAATCTTGCAGGTGTAATGGAGATCTTTTTAAAAGGAGGAAGAGAGAAGGGGCATGGAGGAGGAAGCAGTCCTTCTTTCTTATCGGGTTCTGCTTTCCTTACTAGGTTCCCACTTACATACAACTTCTTTTTCTTGCCCACCATTTTTATTTTCTCTCACCTTCCTTGTGTTTCCACCAGCCTTCTCTTTCCCTGTTTGTGTTCATTGTACAGTAAAGAAGTCGGTAGACATTTTATTTAATGCTGAGGAATGAGCAAGAACAAAACTGTACCTCAGTTAACAGGTTTGCCTGTTGCAACGAGAGTAGACACTAGGGAAAGGGGAAGATTCCAATGCCAGGATTACTCTCTTGAGCCACGCAGATGATTTGTTACATGAAATCAAAATGAAAAGATTTGCTGAAGGGGTTTGCAGCCCAGAGGAGGAACAACAATATCAACCAATCAGACACCACCACCACCACCACCCCAGAGCTCCCAGGGACTAAACCACCAGCCAAAGAGTACACGTGGAGGGACCATGGCTCCAGCTGCATATGGAGCAGAGGATGGCCTTGTTGGACATCAATGGGAGGAGAGGCCCTTGGTCCTGGGATGGCTTGATGCCTCAGTGTAGGGGAATGCCAGGGCAGGGAGGCAAGAGTGAGTGGGTGGGTGGAGGAGCACGCTCATAGAAGCAGGGGGAGGGAGGGTAGGGTGGGGATTTCCAGAGGGGAAACCAGGAAAGGGGATATAACATTTGAAAGGTAAATAAATAAAATATCCAATAAAAAATGAAAAGATTTGTGTAAAAGAGCAAGGAGGGATATGTGAAGGTTTTGGAGGAAGGAAGGGAAGGAGGAAATAGTGTAATTATATTATAACCCCCATATAACATAAATCATAAAAAAATACTTTAAAATATTTTAAAGATATCTAAAAAGAGCATTTCAATGCTCCCTTTTACTGTAGATAAATGATATTACAGTTATGGATAAACAATGAGAATAGTTAAGAGCATATTATGGAAAAATAGAGATTCAAGAAAGATTTGATAAGTTTCTTATTTTATATACCTTTTGTGTATAATAAATTGAAATAAGAAAACACTTTTGTAAAAGCAGCTATGAAGACTGTTGTCTATCCTTTTCCTTCCTGGGAGCAATGGGGTAATTAACAAGTGTCATGTAGATACCAGTTGTGTCACATGGAAAGAAAGAGGTGTCTAGTTTTCCCTCCTCCTTCCCTGCCTCTCTCCCTCTTTCCCTCCCCATCTTTGCCTAAACATAATAGCATTGTCTGTTTAAGCTCTCTGGTTTCGATCATTCTAGCTGTCTGTGCTAATATGACTTGCTTTTGTAGTTTTTAAATTAATAAATGGCATCTGAATAATTTTAACTACTATTTAACACACATCTCCAGTTACAACTATTTAAAGTGTTTTCTGTTGGCTACAAATATTGAATAAATAATTATTTTAATTATAGCTCTAAACTTTAGTAAGAATCTCAATATAGCACAATATGTTCATTAAAATAAATGCCTTATTTCTTTACTGTTTCCTCTTAAAAGGATAAAAAGAGTTTTCATATGAATAAAAAATGATTTATAATATTTTTGATAATCATATGTGCTCTAGTCTTTCAAAATAAGTTACTGTGAAAATAGTTAATTGCAGTTAATTACAAACTGCCTTACATGTTTAAATACAGAAACCAGTGTCAGACTCATTTCCTGATTAAAGCTAACGTAGATTTGAAATGGTTTCTATTCTGTGTGTCTTATTCATCATAGTGTAATCACTATACATTTAAAAAGATTCATATATGGCACTATTTCAGAAAGAGTAGCCACTTTGTTGCTGTAAATGTGGGATACAGAAATAACAGCAACTGTGTGAAAATACCTTCTTAAGTTGTTTCCATTTATAGATGTGTGATACTGGGCTGCCTCAAAAAAAGTGGCTTTTTCTTAACAGGGAATCCTGTGCCACAGATCACGTGGCACAAAGACGGACAGCTTCTCCAAGAAGATGAAGCCCACCACATGATGTCTGGTGGCCGTTTTCTTCAGATCACCAATGCTCAAGTGTCACACACAGGACGATATACATGTCTGGCCTCTAATATAGCTGGTGACAAAAGCAAAAGCTTCCGTCTCAACGTGTTTGGTAGGTGTGAGCTTCAGGTCACATTGTGAATGGTCAGTGTTTCCCTCTGTCTCTCTGTGTGTTTCTGTCTCTCTGTGTCTCTGTCTCTCTATTGTGTGGAGGATCTCAGCACTGTAGGCTGTTTCTACTTTGTTCTCTCATTGTTGTGGAGTAAACTATGTTCTGGGCATGGTGTTTTGTGCAAGAATAACGATGATGCAGACAGACATTTGACTATGCCATGGTGAAGGTAGAGAGTCTCAGCCTGAGACCCTGTGCCTTTCTCCCGAGCCTCCCTGCTTTTATTGGAGATTGAGCTTCTTTCTGTCTCTGTGGCCTGAGTGTGATTAAACATCTGAATGTATTGATCCATCAGCGTTGGTCTCACAGCATCAAAATTATTTTTCTGTCTCAAGCATATCACTGAAATCGATTATAAGTTTTTCAGGTTTAACATGTACCCTACCTAAATGCATTACATTTGATTATCAATATTTTAAAATCTACACTAAATTTGACAACAGTGTCACTAAATTCACTGTATGTGAATATACAAATAAATTTGAGATTGTTCAACTATGTTCATATCTACTTGGATATAGTTTGAGGTGCACATAAGTACTCTCATACATACAAATACTCTTATACTCCCACATAAAACAGGAACCTCAAACAGAGGTTGTAGTCTAAATGGGCCTCATGTGTATTTGCATATATGCAAATAAAAGGTGAGCCAAAATACCAGTTGATGGTATTGAGGAGCACAGAGTCATCAAGTCAATAGCATCAAGTAGTGGCATATATAAATAGTACATCATGTACAAGATGGAAGATTTCTATAGGCAGACCCAATATAGTTTAATACAGAAAGATCCATACGTATGTTTCTGTTACATTACCACAGCTATGTCACTATCTCTTTTGTGTGTATTACCCTCCTCCTTTAGCTTTTGATGTTTCTCATTGATCTTATATAGAATAATGACAATTAATTGTTTTGTAACTCTTAGAAACTGGGATTACCAAGATAAGCACAGTGGCAATCAGGAACCCAGTCCACAAAGGTTTTCTAAGTCTGTTTCTTTAATAAAACTTGTAATCTTTCAGTATCTCCTACAATTGCTGGTGTAGACAGTGATGGCAGCCCTGAAGATGTCATTGTCATCCTTAACAGTCCCACTTCCTTAGTCTGTGAGGCATATTCCTACCCCCCTGCTACCATCACCTGGTTCAAGGACGGCACACCTTTAGAATCCAACCGAAACATTCGCATTCTTCCAGGTAAGTGACCTCAACCCAGGTGTATTTGCATCATCTGCTACTGTAGAAAAGCACAGGTTATTTTTCATAAAAGTGCCTGTGTCTTTGTTCTGTGACAGTCTATTTCTATCGCTACCTATGCGTGTGTGTGTGTGTGTGTGTGTGTGTGTATTAGATTTTAAAATACCTAAACATTACTTTTTGAAAGATACAAAACAAATATTGTGGCTTATTTTGCATCAAATATCTACCACGAAGTTGTATTCATAAGAAGCAATATTTACAATAAGAACTGAAGTCCTAGTACTCTGTGTATTCCCCCGTGTCCAATGTGATGTTAAAGACTTTTCAATGTTCCTTGATGTTTTAGGAGGCCGTACTCTGCAGATCCTAAACGCGCAGGAAGACAATGCTGGACGGTACTCATGCGTGGCCACTAACGAGGCCGGGGAGAAGATAAAGCACTATGAAGTGAAGGTCTACAGTAAGTTCTGAAAGAACGTGTTCTCTCACCACTTCCTGAAGGCGTCTAGCTTTTCCATCCCATTTTTCATTATTTTTCCTAATTGTTTTTTTTACTGATCACTGAAGACTCTTATTTACCTAGCTTGTCTCGTCAAGGATGGAAGTTACATTGAGTAGCATGCTCATGGCCTCAGTTGCTTCCAAATGGGACGAGCAGGGCTGGTAACATGTTTGATATGAGTTAAGAAGCCCAGGGCTCATGTAATGTCAGTGGGCAAGGAGGCCTACATGCAGGTCCAGTGTCTGAACGGCAGACAAGAAACGCTGGCTAGCTACTCTAATCATGACAGTCAGCTTTGGATTCAGCAAGAGACCATACCTCAATCTATAGGGGAGGAGATAATTGAAGGAGACGCCTGACATTAACCTTGGGACTACAAATGCATACATGTGCACAAGTTCCTACACATGCACTTGCATGCACACACACACACATACACCATCACACGTATATATATGCCAAAAACCGTTTGTGAAGAGTCCACTGGATCACTCATTATCTACCTGTTGGAGAGTTGTTTGCATGCAGGTGCCTACCTCAGAGCTCAAGATGAGATCAACGGTAGTGTCAAATTATGACAATGTAATCTTTTACCTATAAGTAAAAGGCAAAACTCATACTGTCGTCAATGGGGGCCACATTGTAAGGTCTTTATTCCTATGTTAGTGATGTTACTTTATAAACAAAGAATATATTTCTGATTGTCATTTTTACTTTGGCTTGGTGCCTTAATAGTCAATTCAATGTATTTTATGGGTCACAGACTATGTGGGTCTGGAACAGAAATGTGAAGGACCTTGGTCTCTCTAGCAGTTTTATAGTGATGACGAAATACAGATATTTTTATTCATATTATGTGTCTGAAGACTCCTGTCTTCTGGGATGCTAACTGTGGTCATTCATGGAAGGCCTGTGACGAAGCCCCTCATCTCCTTGGCACCTTGTTAACTGCAGCTTCCTGTGATCTCTATGGTAGACTGTGTATTTAGAACAACCAGTGCTTAACTCTTCCGTGTTCATCTTGTGCAGTTCCACCCATAATCAAGAAAGGGGACCTCTTGGGGCCAGGTCTTTCCCCTAAGGAAGTGAAGATCAGAGTGAATAGCAGCCTGACACTGGAGTGTGAAGCTTACGCCATTCCTTCTGCCTCCCTCCGCTGGTACAAGGACGGACAGGCCAGTCACAACTACATTTCATTTGTTGTTTATTTCTTAAAGATGAAAATACCAATTTAAAAAGAAACAGACAAGTTTATCCCACCCACTGTGATATTAAAAGTAGTCACTCTGTGCTCCTCAAATATGAAACTGCTTTAAAATTTAATAAAATGAAAAAAAAAACCATGTTTAGTAACTTTGGTATTGTTCCACCACTGGGAGGTAAGCAAGATTGGTTTTGTGCACGTTAGCACTTGACTGTGAAAATCTGGCTACCGTCCCAATGGAGAATTAGAGGAGTAGTGTTCCACCCAGATAACTAAATTTAATAGAGAAGAAAACTATGCATGCTCCTAAAATGAGGACTAAGTTTATGCAGAACTTTCCCTAAATACCGTTAACTCTTTCACAAATGGTAACATTTTTGATATTCTAAAATATGAGAAAATTAAGAGTCAAAGGCACACTATGATTCCCCTGGGACAGTGAGAAATACTTAATAAAAAAATCAAATAAAAAAATTAATAAAGAAATATTTAACAAATATCAAAGTTAAGAAACAGACATGACATGGGAAGGGTCGGAGGGGAGAATGGGAAAGGGAGAAGTGATATAATTATATTTGAATTAAAAGTGTTTTCAAAAAATCATCTCTTGCATTAAAATATGTGATCCTTCTGTTTACCATATAACTTTAGACCACACATCCTTTTCCGCACGCAATTCCCAGTCTCCCTCACAAGTGTGAGGACACATGTGCGGGTGCTTGGAGCAAAGAGAGGATGGAGTTGCTGTTAGAACTACTAAACACAGATGGGAACCAGCCAAGTGCTCTTTACCCAGGTTTACACACAATCAACCAAACGGTCGGTTAGACTCCAGTTGTACCAGTTTAGGTCATAGTACAACTTTAGAGGCAAGGAAGATGTGGCTTCGTGTTTTTCTTCCAGATCCCAGTTGGATTTGTGATATCAGCATATAAAAATAAGCCCGTATCATCTGGAAGCCATTCCAAAAGGAAAATCCAGAACTCTATGTTCTGCTTCTGTTGCTTGGTGGGGCGCAAGCACACAGTATGATGTATTATCAACTCCATAGAACCTTGCTTGCAAACACATTGTTCCCTGTCTTCTGAAATTATATCATTAATTTGGTTTTAATTTTCTAAAAAGATTTTTCATCCCTTATGTTGCCACAAATACAAAGATCCACAAGTGTAAAACCCAGAGAAATACAAGAATTTAAAAAGAAACTAGACTGCTTTTAAAATTCATTAATAGTTGTCAGATTCAGTCTCTAAAGTAGGGAAAATTATGCTGACTGTCACTTCTAATTTTTTTAATGCCTGAGATTGGTTCCCTAAAATAACAAACAAGAAGCAATGTTATCAATAAATACATTTCCCATATCCTTTTAAAGTTATTTCTTTTTTAAATGCCAAAATTTAATAAAGTAAAAAAGTAGTATCTTCTTAGAAAAAGTACCAAAAGATATTGACAATATCATGTATAATAATTTTTAATACAATCCATACATTTCATTCATCCATGCTCTGAAATATTTATTTTGATACAGAAAATTTAAACTATGGTATGCTTGTTTGTGATATAATATTAATATATTATTAATAACGGTTTGTTGTATCCCAAATATTTTCAACCTCAACTGTTTTCTAGGCACTATTTTATGAACAACAAATATAGATGAGAAAGAATCAGGCCAAAAATCTCTGCCCACTTAAATTTTTAGAGTCAAAACAAAAACCAAAACAAGCAAACAAACACCCACAAATAAAGGCAGGTGGAGTAGAAAAGGGTGTTTCTTAATGAATAATAATAATTTCAGATAGAATCATATTGTGATAATGTTCTCAAATTTTAATAAAGTTTTCTTTATTACAGTTTCTACAAAACTATCAACAAGACACACTTTTTAAATACCTGATAAGATTATCTGGCGATACTTTTCCTCTCATGGATAAATGGACATGATGCTAAGAACATGTTTTCTATTATAAAGAATATATAAATGCATCTGCCACAATTACCTGGCTGATGTGAACTGTATCAGCTATAATTTTCAAGAGATAAAAATTACTCAGAAAATAATTTGATCAAATTAAATTAATTACTGTTATCTTGAATATTTTTATCTATCTCCATTAATTAAAGAATCATAGTATTGATCATTTGCAGGATATCTTAGCTTTATTAGCGGATTCAATGCTGACATTGTTTTAATTGAATCACAGCCCCTTAAATCGGATGATCATGTTACCATCGCCGCAAGTGGACATACTCTTCAAATAAAGGAAGCTCAAATCTCAGACACTGGACGATATACCTGTGTGGCATCTAACCTTGCAGGCGAAGATGAGTTGGATTTTGATGTGAATATACAAGGTAATATTATGCTTATTCAGTTTTCACTCTCTGTGAATGTAATGGAAAAGAGAGTTGACTTGGTTTATTTTAGAATCATTTTCTTCTCATAATAATATAAGTCATTATGAATTTTTTTCTGTGTTGGTTTAGGATTAGGAAGTTACTAGAAATTGCCCTCTATTTTAGTGGCTGGTGGGCTTTAATTATGGCTAGACAATAATTTATTTATTTTTTAATAAGATATTTTTCTGTTTTTGGATTTGAATTTATCTTTTATTTATTTTTATTAGGTTTTTCTTTATTTACATTTCTAATGTTATCCCCTTTCCTGGTTTCCCCTCCCAAAACTCCCTATCCCCTCCCCCTTCCCTGACTCACCAACCTACCCACTCCCGCTTCCTGGCCCTGGCATTCCCCTATATTGGGGCATCAAACCTTCACAGGTCCAAGGGCCTCTCCTCCCATTGATGTCCAACAAGGCCATCCTCTGCTACATATGCAGCTGTAGCCATGGGTCCTCTTTGGTTGGTGGTTTAGTCCCTGGGAGCTCTGGGGGTACTGGTTAGTTCATATTGTTGTTCCTCCTATGGGGCTGCAAGCCCCTTCAGCTCCTTAGGTCCTTTCTTTAGCTCCTCCATTGGGGACCCTATGCTCAGTCCAATGGTTGGCTGCAAGTAACCATCTCTGTATTTGTCAGGCACTGGCAGAGCCTCTCAGGAGACAGCTATATCAGGCTCCTGTCAGCAAGCCCTTGTTGGCATCCACAATAGTGTCTGGGTTTGGTGATTGTATATGGGATGGTTCCCCGGGTGGGGCAGTCTCTGGATGGCCTTTCCTTTAGGCTCTACTTCACACTTTGTCTCTGTATCTCCTCCCATGCGTATTTTGTTCCCCCCTCTAAGAAGGACTGAAGTATCACACTTTGGTCTTCCTTCTTCTTGAGCTTCACTTGGTCTGTGAATTGTATTTTGGGTATTCAGAGGAAATTTTAAACAAGAAATTATAGGAAAGAATAATCCACTCATACATTTTTAGAACTTTTTAAAAAAGATTTATTTATTATATGTAAGTACACTGTAGCTGTTTTCAGACACTCCAGAAGAGGACATCAGATCTCATTATGGATGGTTGTGAGCCACCATGTAGGTTCTGGGAACTGAACCTTGGTCCTCTACAATAACAAGTGCTCTTAACCTGTGAACCATCTCTCTAACCCTTATCGTTCTTCTTTTATGCATTTCCTCCTGGTATTTTAAGTGACAACTTCAATTACAGTAGGCAATAACAACTTCTCTTACATCAACATTGTACTAACATTGTATCATGAACGTTATATATCATGTAACATTATTGTATAGAAGGCAATAAAGGCATTAATAATGGATTCAGAGTAGACTGATCTGGATGGGTATACCTATAAGCTTTGTGTCTTGGACAAGTACTCAAAATGCTTAAAGTGTCCATTATTTTCCTTTAAAATTAATGCCCCTTGGTTTGCTAAGAATAGAATCTGAGACAAAGCACCTAAGCTATTCCTAAAGTCATTAAGAACTAATGCCTACTATTGTTGGCACTGTTTTTCTGGGTGTTACCACTCACCAGTCGAATTATTTTCACCAGTTCTAGGCACCTTATGCATGCTAAAGAAATTCTCTCTCTCTGAGCCTTATCCCAGCCCTCAACATGACTTTTAAGACTTTGTCTATCTCATCAACTCTATACTCAAATATATTAATTTAACCAGACTCCTAGAGTCCAGGTTGTCTCCAAGTTTTCATTATTATTCATAGATAGCACTTTACTTAACATCTGAGTACATAAAATTATCATCAATCTTTGATTTTTCATATGTGTCTAAACCTTGAAAGTTCAGGTCACATACTTTTGAAATGTCTTTAATGAATTGCTAGTTTACTGCTAATAAAGCTCACATCCACTGTCAGAAAATAATGAGAATATTCTATTTTTCATAGCTTAGTCCTGATTGTTCATCTTATTGAACTTTCTTCATAAGACACATCATTGATACTGTTATCAAATGAACCCAGACATTCTTTTATGTGTGCCTCCAAAGTAGCTTTTCCTGTAGCAATCACATTTCTTACCACATCTCTCCTCCAATATGGGCTCCAATGCTGGTTAATCAGCAGAGCCTTTCTATACAAATAGTAAAGACAAATGCAGACTCAGCACCATAGCCTTTATTCCTCCACATGACTAACTGATGGCTAGTCTTTGCTGCTGTTGGAAAGCATCATCTTACTTACCAAATCTACAGTTTGTCTGTTGAGACTCAGTTGAAATCTTGGATGGGTAAATCATGACTGTCACACTGAACTGAGGCCATGCTTTCCCTCCGCAGTTCCTCCAAGTTTTCAGAAACTCTGGGAAATAGGAAACATGTTAGATACCGGCAGGAGCGGTGAAGCTAAAGACGTGATCATCAACAACCCCCTTTCTCTGCACTGTGAGACAAATGCTGCTCCTCCACCAACTCTGACATGGTACAAAGATGGCCGACCTCTGACCTCCAGTGACCGAGTATTGATTTTACCAGGTAAACACTGCCACATAAAAGCACAAATCTCTGCCAAGTGTGTCTCTTCTCATTTATTAGGTCAGTTCACTGTCATTTAACTCAAGTTTGGGTTGCTGAATGGCCACGTCTTCCATATGTGGATGAGCATACCTTGACAAAGAACCTTTTAGCTCACTTTCTAAATCTATTCCATGGTTTAATCAACTTATGCAAGTTCTTGGACTTCTTCTTGCCTCTTTTTCTGTATTGATGTCCTTAGTTTGGTTTCTATGCATCATTAATTTAAATCCAACTGTATGTTTGCAAATAGTTATTATTTGATTTATCAATTAATTTGATTACATTTCATTAGCAATTATAAAGACTTAGTTTTAAATATTTTAATTATTACATGGTTGGTTGATGGAAAAGATGGTTAAAGTTTTTTAGAATAATATTTTCATGGCTTCAGTGTAATTATCACAAGTATTCAAATATCAGGGTTTGTTAAAACTCATAAATTGTACCTGTAGAGCCAATGCAGTGTATAATATATGCAAAGTTAACTCAAGTCAACAGACATAATATCTTTATAAAGTAAAACATAAAAATGGAAGAAACAGACATGATAGTTCTTTGTACTATATGACATTAATTGATCAAGGCCTAGGAAAAATGGACTATAAAAAGCTAACTGTGACAATAATCTAAAAGAGGATGTGGAATTAAGTAATTTTTCATTAACTCTAAATTTCCTGGTTTTGGTTGTTGTACTATACTTTTAGGAAGGATTATATTTATTTCTATGTCATTTAGATCTGTGAGTATATGGTTTTGAGAAGTCACCATGCCTTCAACTTATTGAAATAGCTTATGAAAATATCCTATCCATACAGTAGCAGGAGATAAATAAAATGATATGCAACAAAAATAATTGGTGATCATAGGTGCAAATTTTAATGTGACTGTTACAACCTTTCCCTAAATTTTATTATCAACATTAAAAAGTTTACAAATACAGAAGAGCTTTTTTCCTGGTATTGCATATGAACTCTAAAGTACACTTTACTCTTTAGAGCCCTGGTTATGTGTAATTAAATGAGGTTTTATCGGAAACATTGGAAACATCAATGAAGAATATTCAAAAACAGCAAGAACAAAGCATCACCAAACAGTAACATTCCACATGGAGCATAATGGAAGGCTTAGAGCAGCCTTCTCCCCTCTCAAAAAACTGACACCAGTGATTTTTTTCTCAAAAAATCTGACTTATAGTACAGTATCAGGTCACTTGTTAGCAATGTTAGCAATGAAGATGGATATTGTCCAAGATAAAACTAGAATGGTTAAAGAAAGTGGTAACGTTGACAAAAACATAAATAAATGCTTGTCATTAGATCTAGGGGGTGGGAAAGTGTAGCTCTGTTCATGATCTCTGTTCACCCTAACATATGAGGATATATATTTCCAGGAGGACGGGTGCTGCAGATTCCCCGGGCTAAGGTAGAAGATGCCGGGAGATACACATGTGTGGCTGTGAATGAAGCTGGGGAAGACTCCCTTCGGTATGACGTCCATGTGCTCTGTAAGTTGGCTCTCTTTTGTTGATTAAGCATGTTTTACTCTGAAATATTTTCCAATGACTAATGTTTAAAGGATGTCACCCGAACACTTTAGAAGCTATAAAGGTAATAGATAATGATACTTCTAAGTGCTACTGTCTTGTGTGTAAACTGAGACTGCGTTAATCAGGACTTCTAAGATCTCAAATAACAAAATTGGAGGGAGGAAGAGAGGGAAGGATAGAAATATGGGGGGAGAGAAAGAAAGAGAGAAGAGTAAGAGAGAACATAGATTATTGATTCACAAATTTGGTAAAGCCCTAGAGTAATCTGCAAGCAGTCATTTCTGACTTCCTTGGCTCAAACGAGGTGAAAGCTGTCCAGATTTTACCTTTCTGTTCCTCTTGACTTTTTTATTATTGTTGTTAATGTGACCATCAGGCAGGTGGTTCCCTTGGGTAGCGAGGAGGACTTTAGCAGCTCTCGATTCACTTCTTCCCGGTTTCATATTGAATGAAAGGTTTCCTGTCTAATATTTATAAGTGAAGTCCTAGAATTGACTGTTCTTCGTGAGAATTCCCTATGCATCTTTGAGTCCACCACAGTCACATTCTAGTAATGAGACTACATTCTTATGCCTGCTCTTGAAGCAGAATCATTCCCATCTGATACATGGACATCAAGTAGAAGACATATTATGTCCTTAAGACAAATCATTATTAGAAATAGTAGTTTCTGTATTGGAGGAGGCTAAGCTAGGGAATGGCCATGAGGATATATAGGAATCTATTCTGGTTTGCTTTCTAGTATGATAAAAACCATAGCCAAAAACCACCTAAGAAGGAAAGGGTTTATTCCACTTACCTATCTCAATGCACAGGCTATTAACTGAAGCTAAGGCAGAAGCTCAAAGCAGGAATAAGGAGACAGGAACTGAAGCAGGAGCCTTCCTTTCAAGATTGCTGCTTACTGAATTGTTCCTTAGGGCTTGATCAGCCTTGCTTTTTTTACACAACCCAGGACCATCTGCATAGGGATGCCACCTCCCACAGTAAGCTGAGTCTTCCCACATCAATCACTAGTCAAGATAATGTCCCCATAGTCTTGCCTAACAGTCCACTCTGATGAGATCTCCTCAGCTGAGAATCCCCCTTCCCAGCTATGCCTCAGTTTTGTGACATGTTGCCGAAGCCTAGTCAACACACAGTAAAACTGAAAGGTTTTTAAAATATATACAGAAAATGTTGACATCGTATGAGAGATTAGACACTCATCTCAGAGTGTGACTGGGACTTTGGTGCCAGGTGACTAAGAAAATGATAACAAGGTCAATAAAAGTAGAGTTCCTGGGAAAACAGGATTGAAGGGTAGCATGTCAATGTTGGTTCTGGTGTGATAAATCTAACACGATCCCAGAATGTAAAATGATAATCTGGCAATTAAAATCAAGGAACCATCACAAAGGACAAAGGACTAAACCCAGACTGTACATCCAACAGCTGCCCCTAGACAAGTGACATTAAAAGACAAGAATTCCTAAGAAAACCATAGGGAACCATTGGTAGATAAAAGAAAGAAAACAGAATAGGAGACAGTCAAGGAATGAGGGAACCCAGTAAATGATTATGCCTGTATTCCAGTTATTAGAAAAATTGCCAACTGATGAGTTTTCAGTGCTGAGCATGAAAATGGGTTTCAGAAAATAAAAAGCCTTTGGCTTTGAGACTTCAAGTCTGTGGGTGTAGGTTGTGTGATTCACTTTGAAACCACAGAACAAGGATAATTTTTGAGCATTGTTTTGACATAATTAAATAAACTAGAGACAAGGGGTAGAATGGATGCCAAGCAGTGGTGGTACATGCCTTTAACCCCAGCACTTGGGAGGCAAAGGCAGGAAGATTTCTGAGTTCAAGGCCAGTCTGGTCTACAGAGTGAGTTCCAGGACAGCCAGGGCTATACAGAGAAACCTTGTCTCGGGGGCTCGGGGGTGGAGGTCGGGGGTTGGGAGTAGAATGGAGATGGCTGGTAAGAACAAATGTTAGAGATTTGAACTTACCCACAGACACAAATAGATACAAAGAAACCTATTACAGTGTCAAGAAAGAATGAATGGAGAGAGGCAGACGCAGGCGGATTTCTGAGTTCAAGCCTGGTCTACAGAGTGAGTTCCAGGATAGCCAGGGCTACACAGAGAAACTCTGTCTCAAAAAAACAAAACAACAAAAAACAAAAACAAACAAACAAACAAACAAAAAAGAATGAATGGAGAAGGCAGAGTGGAGAAAATTGATAGAGTAAGGGCCAAGGGTGTAAATCAAAGTAACGGAGCAAGGAACAGGAGAGCTCTTGGAGCAGAAAGAAAAGCACCCAAGGAGCTGCAGGGGTCTGCAACCCTATAGGTGGAACAACAATATGAAATAACCAGTACACCCGGTGCTCGTGTCTCTAGCTGCATATGTAGCAGAAAATGGCCTAGTCGGCCATCATTGGGAAGAGAGGCCCCTTGGTCTTGCAAACTTTATATGCCTCAGTACAGGGGAATGCCAGGGCCACAGAACTTCTCATACTTTAATGTGCTTGAGTAACATCTGCAGAGCTTTTACAACCGTCCATTCCTTGGCCCTTCTCAGCTATGGAGGAGGTGTGTGTAAGGCTCATTAATATGATATCTAACCAAGCGTCCAGTGATGCGGTGCCTGTTGCAATGATGCTGAGGCTAGGAGCTTAGAATAGCCCGGGGTATTCCCTTACAAAGACTAACTCTTAACATCACAGATACACTCTAAAAGCTGTAATTCATCTGGCTTGTCCTGATGACAATGTGGTGTAACATGCCTTACTAAAGCCATTGTTGCCCATCAGAATCTCTCTGTCACAACCATTCCTTAGTGCCACCAGTTATCAAGGGAGCAAACAGTGATCTGCCAGAAGAGGTCACCGTGCTAGTGAACAAGAGTACACAGATGGAATGTTCATCCAGTGGTAACCCAGCACCGAGAAATTACTGGCAAAAAGATGGACAGATCTTGTTAGAAGATGAACATCATAAGTTCCAGTCTGATGGCAGGAGTCTTCAGGTAAAAGGGGAAAACAATCTAATTTTAAAGCAGTGTTTTGGACATCATGATAATTGTCTTCCAGATTGATAAAAGTATTAGTTTATGAACATATTTATGCAGCTCATTAACCATCAACCATACAGTATTATTCTCTACTCTATTCCTACCATTAGACCTGATCTCAGTGACATTTTTGTGTAAATTCTTTCAGAATATCTATACATACAAACACACCTAAGTTTAACAACATAATCTTTGATTTAAAAAACTATTGTTTAAATCTTTCCATTGCATGTATGTGATGATAACATTCTAAGTGGCAAAGGCTTTGTACAAATTAAGTCTGTTCTGTGTTGGCGCAGGCAGTAAGAAGTCATTATTTGAGCCATATAAATATACTGTACTGCTATTTGTCAGTTTATATGTCCATTTGTTTCCATTCAAATGTCCTTAAAGAAAGTTGGGATGTATAGACATATATCAGTTATTTTGCTAGGATAGAGAGTAATTAAATTACTAGCAAAAATCACTGCTTATAAACTTGAGTTTTTTAAAAAGCATTATCTACATTTGAATATATCTACCTGATGACCATACAGCCTGTACCAAAATGCCTAAATGTTTTTATATGTAGAGCTGTAGATGCATAGATGGATATGTGTGTGCTTGGCCTACTTAATGGAAAACAGCCCCATTGCTAGCATGTGCGGCAGCCTCATGTCTTTATGCTCATCTGGCGTTTACTAGAAAGAATGCATCCTGTTTGTTCTAAAAGGCAAAATATTACAAGTTCCTTTATTAACAATTTCAGTTGCTATGTCTTCATTTTCCTTTAGATTCTAAATGCTCAAATAACAGATACTGGAAGGTATGTGTGTGTCGCAGAGAACACTGCTGGGAGTGCCAAGAAATACTTTAACCTCAACGTTCATGGTAAGAGCTCAGGGCCCCAGCATCTATTAGGCTCTGCTTAAAAAGGCAAGGAAACCAGGCTTCAGAGTCTACAGCCTGTGTTCTATTTCTAACTTGATCAATGTGTGAAGACTCATTCATTCACTCTTCTCTCTTTCCTCCTACAAAAGCCAGCAGCAATTCCAGAAAACAAATCTTCTAGACAGCCCATTTTTATAGTTATTTTCACCCCCCAGGCCAGAGGGTCTCTTACTATGGGTTATGACCCCTTTGGCGTTGCATATCAGATATCCTGCATGTCAGATATTTAAATTACCAATTCATAAGAGTAGCAAAATTACTGTTACAGAGTAGCAATGAAATAATTTTATGACTAGGGGTCACCACCACATGAGGAACTTTATTAAGGGGTGCAGCACTGGGAAGGTTGAGAGCCACTGCCTCAGGAGAAAGCATTATGAAAGGCGATGTGTCCATGTGAAGGTAAAGATGAGTGTGTGTCTTCTGCTCATGGAAGTGTCGTCTTCTGCCCCTGTCTTCAAGTGCAGAGTTTCATGAACTGCATCCTTCGAATGTGCAATATGCTCCCTGAATAAGAAAAGACCACCTTGTAAAGTTAAATAATTCCTTTTCAAAAGCATGCATACCTAAATTGTGTTAAATTTTAAGTTTTCACACATAATGGACACTCCATAATTATTGGTTTACTAAGTAAAGTGGGGAGGGGAACTAGATGTCTATCATAAAAAGGCCACTTAAAAAGTATGAAATTAGAACAATGAGAATTATTATAGATCCACTTTGCATGAAATTCTAGTTCATTCCAGGAACATCTAAAAGGGATAATTAACATCTCAAAAAGCTTCCATTTGGGGCCGGAAGGAAGGCTTGCTGATAAAGAGCATGATCTGTTATGTAGAGGGCCTGACCTCAGCTCTCAGCACCTACATTGGGTGGCTCACAACTGCCTGTAAAACCAGCACCAGCTGAATCTGATACCTCTGACCTTCGTGAGCACCCACACTCACGTGTCCATACCCCTCCACACACGAGTACACATAATTAAAAATTTTTCAAAAGTAAAATGTTGTTTTCAAAAGTTTTCATTTGGCATAACATGTTCCTTTTGATATAATATATGAAGCATATTAAACATACTGATATTTGTATAATAAGTCTTCTTTATATTCCTCACACTTATAGCTTATACACTATAGGTACTTAATGAATACTTTATACGTGTTTTAGTGAGACGCACTCAACTGGGCAAGCTGTTCATCGTTTCTAACTTTTTGCAGTGTAAGGGGCCAATCCTGAAGCTTCCTGAGCAAGTGCTCTGCTTCTGAGCTAGATCCCTAATCTGTATCTGACCTAAACCAAAAGGAGCATGGATCCATGGGATGAACAAATTGAACAAATGTGATTATTATTAACGCACATGTTCTTATCAATATAGCACAACAGATATTAAAAATAAACATGTTGAGGAGCTGGGGAGATGGCTCAGCCAGTAAAGCCCTTAATCCACATGAGTTCAATCCTGGCACCCACGTAAAATTCTACTTGTAGCATACCTGTAGTCCAAGCCCAGGAGAGGTGGAGACAGGAGACTTCCTGGGGTTAGGTGGCTATTGGTTTTGCTGAACTGGCAAGTTCCATGTAACACAGAGGTCACTGGGAGGTTCCTGAGAGGCCATAACTAAGAGGAGGATGAGACGGTAACAGCAATGGCATCTCTCCTTTTAGCCCGCATCCCTGCATCACTAAGTGTCACTCTCCTAACTGCTTAATGGGTACCAGATACTAAGTCAAGTGGGTTTTGTCCATTATCTCTAGTGATTATCTCAGTGATTACCAGTCATTTGCTGGCTTTTGATTCCTCCCTTATAGTTGAAAATGTAAGGACCACTAAGCTTGAGAAACATGCCCCAAGTTATAACATTCACAAATGTATAGGCAGCATTCTACACAGGCAGTTGGATTCAAGACATTGACTAATTAGTTGCTCTCTGCTTAGGAATACTCTTTCATGTGTGATATATGCTGATTTTCACATCCACACTATATCTATATCAAAGTCACTCCCTATGGCTGGAGGAAATTTTAGAGTCAGGATTATTGGTGAAGTTATACATTCATACTCCTAACATGAGCCAGGCCTTCTTTACTGTGAAGGCCACCTCTTCTTATCTTATTACCCCACATCCACTACACCTTTACTTTCCCCTCAGATGTCAAGTGAGTCTTGTCTTAGTCTCCTCTGTGTGACTTTAACCACAGAAATTAATTTTCTTACACTTCTGAGAGCTAGGAAGCTTAAGAAGAAGGTTCTAGAAGTGTGTGCTTTCTGAAGAGGTCAACTTCCCAGCTTATAGATTGACTACAGCTTTGTCCTCATGTGCCCTCACATTGTCTTTCTTGTGAGCATGCCTGTAAAGTTTGTTTGCATGTCTTGGCTGGAGTCTCTTCATCTTATTTATCATTTTATTTCATTAAAACATAGTTACACAGAGAAAAACCCTTTCTCAAAAAACAAAAACAAACAAACAGAAAAAACATAGTTGCATCATTTCTCCCTTGCTCATCCTACACCACCCAGATTCATTCCCACATCCTCTTTATTACGTAACCACATCCATACAAATTACTACATATATTAAAAACAGCAGTCTGCGTCCATTTGGTGTTTGTTGCCTGCATGTGTATGTTCCCAAGGCTGACCGCTTGGTAGTGGATAACCAATCTGGGGTTTATCCCTGGGAAAAATAATTCTCTGTCTTTCAGCAGTTCTTGATTGTTTGCAGATCTTCATCTAAAGATGGGGTTCCATGAGATTTCCTTGGTCTATGTTAGCATGCCAACTGTTTGTTGTTAGAACTATTCCCATCTTGTTCGGTAGCTGTGTGGTGGATACTTCATGACTGCAGCTTTCCTGTCATAGTTGGAAGGCACAATCTCACAGCAGTCAGCATCCTCTGCCTCTTGAGCTCTTCCCCCTGTTTCCACGTTCTCGGAGCCTTAACTGCAGGAGTTGTGCTGCAGATGTATCAATGGGGGAATCTGTCAGGCAGTGGTGGTGCACACCTTTAATCCCAGCAGAGGCAGGCAGATTTCTGATTTCAAGGCCAGCCTACAGAGTGAACTCCAGGACAGCCAAGGCTACACAGAAAAATCCTGTCTTGAAAATAAAATCAATGGGGGAGTCCTACAGTCAATTTTTTTTCTGCATTTGAGTAGTTCTGGCTTTCTGTAATCATTCTCCTGATGCCAAAGGAGTTTCCTCGATGAGGGTTAGTGTGGGGGTATCTCTTCTTAAATGACAGTAATCCTAAATAATTAAGGCCATGCCCCAGGACCTCATTGGACATGATTAACTTCCTCAAAGGGCCCAGTTCCAAGGGCAGCTGCCCTGGGATTTAAGGCTTGACCTTCTGAATCTAGAGGACACGTTCAGTTCTCACTCATTTCTTCCAACTGACATTCATGAACCTTTTGATTCCTAGGCAGTATAGGAAAGTAGCTAAGCAAAAGACACTGAGAGCTTGACTGCTTCATTTTTAGACCTGTTTTTCCAAGAAGCTTGGGCAAGAAGCGAATCTTCCTACATCTCCGCATCCCTATTTATGGTATTAAGAATTGTGTTTAGCTCGTAGGTATGTTAGAATCCAATGGAAAGTGTTCTACCCAGTGCCTGGCGTAGATCTGTCTCCAAGAAACCTGCAGCTCTTTCTGAAACATGCAGAAATCTGATTCCTATCAGATTTTTAGCAGCATGGATCATTGTCGATCATGTGTCCCTCCTTGTGAGGCCTAGCACAATGTCTGTGATGCATTAAGGACTCAAGAACTACTTAGCCAATGAACAAATTCTAGAGTTAATCAATGGCTGAAGCAATCTAAACCACATCATGTCAAACGAAAAAAAGAGTTTGCCTTCTCAGCATTTGCTTTTGATACTGAAACCTTTATGTTGACTTTAAACCTCAATTTTAACATAGCAGATACAACAGTGTTTATTGCTTGTATTTATTTTCCTCTTTCTGACCAAGACTCACTTCTATTTTTACTTTTGGTTGTTTTCATGCCCATGCTTGCTCTGTGTTCTCTTTCCCCTTGGTAAGAAATCACTTGAATGTGGACAACACCTTCTGCAGGGGGTTGTGTTGTTGCTGTGATCATTTTTAGTTTTTGAGATAGGGCCTTACTATGTAGCTCTGGATAGACTGAGGCTCACTGTGTAGACTAGGCTGGTCACAGATTCACAGAGTCACACCTAATTCTGCCTCCCAAGTGCTTACATTAAAGGCACTGACCACCACATCTGGCACTCTTGGTGTTCTTACTATAAAACATCAAGTCTCACATGTGCATATTTTTTTTAAGATAATTTTTATTACGTATTTTCCTCAATAACATTTCCAATGCTATCCCAAAAGTCCCCCCTCCCCCCCACTCCCCTACCCACCCATTCCCATTTTTTTGGCCATGGCGTTCCACTGTACTGGGGCATATAAAGTTTGCCTGTCCAACGGGCCTCTCTTTCCAGTGATGGCCGACTAGGCCATCTTTTGATACATAACATGTGCATATTTTTATGATGTTCATCAATGTCAGGTAATCATTTATATTGATCTTTCTTAGTCTGCGTTTTGTCTCCAATACTCTTGCTTTTTTATTCTTTGTTGTTGTTGTTTGACCAATAAACAGTAGTGCTGTCTATTTCTTCCCGTGTTTGTTTCTCTTGAAAGCTGCATGGATTTGCATTGCAAAGACAATCTATATGATATGCTGGAATTCTGAAGTTAAGCCTTTAAATTATTTTTGCTATAATAAGAAATAAAAATTAAAAAAAAAAACAACCATCAGGTTACTTTGTGCTTTGAAAAACTATATGCTTGGACTGATCAGAAAATTTTTGACTTTAAAAACTCTGAAGAAGTCTTTCATTTCAGAAAAACACCTGATGGAAATGGGTTTGATGATATCATTAGAGATTCTATTAAAGACCACTGGGTATTTAACAAAATAAATTGGTTGTTACTTTTTACAGACCACAAGAAATTAAAGTATATGTCTCTGATACTATCAAAGTTCACTTTTGTTTTTTGGGTTTTTTTAAGATTTATTTATTTTATGAGTACCCTAAATGAAGGGATTTTTGTTGTTGTTTGCTTGTTTTTTGTTTTTTTTTTTAAGATTTAAGGTTCACTTTTAATATATACATGTATACTTCCACAGTTCCTCCAAGTGTCATTGGTCCTAACCATGAACATCTCTCTGTGGTTGTGAACCATTTCATCTCTTTGAACTGTGAAGTTTCTGGTTTTCCCCCTCCTGACCTCAGCTGGCTCAAGAATGAAGAGCCAATCAAGCCAAACACGAATGTTCTCACCGTGCCTGGTAAGGAGCTCACTCATCTCCTGAGGTGGGCCTTTCCCCCCATTTTAAACAAAGATGGTTTCAACTCACTCTCTTTCCAAAGTTGAGTCTCTCTCCCTTTGTTTGTTCACAGTAAGCAAGTAGAGCCGTTAGAGTAGATATGTACAGTAATGGAGGCTTCAACAAATTTTGAAATTAAGGATCAGAAAAACTTGGGGCTCCTTAGTGTAAATGGTAACTAGTCAGTGTAAAAACTTATCGGTTGTTTTCAGTGAACTAGAATCTTCTCGCGTATGGATGATAGGTAGTTAAACATGTAGGTAGGTGATACAGATATGCTAGAGAGTGAAGGTCAGCATGAAGGCTCAGAAATTAAAAGGACTTGCTGTAAAGGCTGACCACCTGAATCTGATCCCCAGGACCCACAAGTTGGGAAAAAAAAAAGAGAACCTATTCCCACATGCTGTCCTGTGACTTCTGCCTATTCTAGCATATTACGTTCATTCAAAAATAAATTCGTCAATGAAAAATAGTATTTCAAAAAGAATAGACAGTGAGCAATACATCCTTGAATGAACAGAAAGAGTTCAGATGTCCCTCTGCAGCCTCTGCCTCACATGCATCTCAAGACAGCTGTGAGTACAGCCCAACATTTGCAGATGACATCATGTAGCAATGTCAAAAGCTGGATTCCCCTGAGGTAAACAGATGGCAGACTACAGAAAGACTAACCATCGCCTCTGTACTATGTGGAATTTAGACACAGGAAGCACTTCCTCAATTGCCGAGACCCGCATGACCGAAGGGGGGAAGCAACTCCCACAAGTTGACCTCTGACACCCACTTGTTACACTATGACAGGTGAATGAGCTTGCACATGCGCATGTACATGCACATGTGTGAGCGTCTGTGAATGCATGCACACACACACACACACACATACACACTGTAATAGCAACACAACTTAAAACAACCTCTATACCTTTCTTTATATTATATTGTCCCCAGGTGGTAGAACTCTACAGATTATCCGGGCCAAGATATCAGATGGAGGCGACTATACCTGCATTGCTATCAACCAAGCTGGAGAAAGCAAGAAAAAAGTTTCACTGACTGTTCATGGTGTGTTTTTACTCTCTCCGTAATATAATTTCATTTTATATTCTATATTCGAGCTAAGCAACTTGATGAAAAAGCAATTTGAATCTTCTTGTCTCTTGCCTCAGTGCCCCCAAGCATCAAGGATCACGGCAGCCAATCTCTTTCTATAGTGAATGTAAGAGAGGGGACCTCAGTGTCTTTGGAATGTGAGTCAAATGCTGTGCCTCCTCCAGTCATCACCTGGTCTAAGAATGGGCGGATGATACCAGATTCTACCAACGTGGAGATTTTAACTGGTGGACAAACACTACACATCAGACGAGCCGAGGTGCATCTTTGATCCTTGTTTGAGTATTGTGCCTCCGAGGTGGGGTTGTGGAAGAGATAACTGGAAGAGCCCTCCTCCTTTTACCACCATGAGTAATGCTGTTCATGGAAAAGTGCATGGTCCATGCCACTGAACTTATTGTCACTGAAAATAAAGAAAGAAACAGGATTTCTGAAGGTGCCTAGAAGCGGGGCAGTTGAGCAGAAAGATGACTGATGATTTAATCGACTCCTGAACCTTGTGATTGGTCATCTATCACTTAATGGAGCACATACAATAGTATCTTTTTCTTTTAGGTGTCTGACACAGGCCAGTATGTATGTAGAGCTATAAATGTAGCAGGACGAGATGATAAAAATTTCCACCTCAATGTATATGGTGAGCATCTGCCTCCAATACAACTCTTTCCCCTAGATATGCAAATGAAAGATCATGCCTTGAATTAACTTAATGATGGTGTGTGGTCTTCTTCTGTCTTTTGACAGTGCCTCCTACTATTGAAGGGCCGGAAACAGAAGTCATTGTGGAGACAATCAGCAATCCAGTGACATTGACTTGTGATGCCACTGGGATCCCGCCTCCCACCATAACATGGTTAAAGAACCACAAGCCTATAGGTAACAAACACACTTGGACATTTTTGTGGTTGCCTGGCTTTGCACATAATTCACTACATTTGTAAATTAGAAGGTTCTCAGTTTTGTATTCGTAGCTGTGGTTAGTTCAAGAAAGCCTAATACCCTGAAGCATAAATTTATCAAGTAGACTCCTGAGTAAACACTTGCTTTGTTTGGGTGCTGCCCACTGAAGCAAGGGCCTCATGCATTCAAGGCGAGGTCCCTGCCACTGCAGTTCACCCCAGCATTCCAAAAATGGTGTCTTTAGTTTTGAGGCACGGTCTGGCTCAGTAGCCCAAGGTGGCCTTGAGCTCTCATGCATCTCAACTAGCTGAGATCACAGACCTGAATGCACCATTATAAAGGGTTTTTTTTTTAATTTTCATATTTCAAAAAATAATTCTCAATAAAATGCAAAGGGAAAACTTTTAAGAAATGTGTATTTATTACATGAAGAGGGTGGCTTTCAATCTTATTTCTTTATCTGTTTCCTCTTTATTTCTTCCTGTAGAAAATTCTGACCCCCTTGAAGTTCACATTTTGTCTGGAGGAAGCAAACTGCAGATCGCCCGACCTCAGCGTTCAAACAGTGGAAACTACACGTGTGTTGCATCCAATATGGAGGGAAAGGCTCAGAAAAACTTTATCCTTTTCATTCAGGGTATGTTAACAATACTGTAATCTGTCCCCTCTTCCTTTGTCATATACCATTCAGAGTACAAAATGGCCTGGATTAAAAGAGGTCATTGATCAGAGGCTTGGATGCCTCGAGGTCACTGAAAATATTGACACCTTTTGTCATGCATTTACCAGTGCTTTCTATTGCACATAAATCTGGGAAGAAAAAATGTAGAATTTAGGATATCTCTGTTTGTTTCTTTGTTTAATGAAAATATTCCATTTTGTGATATATTCTATAGAACTGTAATTCTTTATTTAGTATAATTTATCTTCAGACTAAGACTATAAGTGGTTTTTACAGATGTGTAAGATTTAATTCTTGAGATTGTATGATTCTATGATTTGATCATGGGTGTGGGAAAAGGTAAATTTCAAATAATCAGGAATCTTGCAAAATTTTGTACTGAGAATAAGGAATATTAATTCACACGGAAAATATTTAATCATCAATGCCTGCATGGTGGCATAGTGTTGAGGACTGTGGGGAAACCTTATTGCTTTTTGATTTTCAGCGAACCTCTGAGTGAAGCATTTGATTCAAAATGATAAGGAGTCTTGCTTCCTGACTTCATTACCATTGCTAGAGAATTTCTAATAAATTATACCCTGGATCTTGAGTATAATATATCTGTTGTTGCTGTTTTAAAGCTAACCCCCTGGAATTGTAATATAAGAATTTTGATTAGTGGTCTGTGCAATAACCACTGATGCTTTGAGATTTCAGAGACAGAAAGGGGAAAAATGGTTATTCACACATGCAATATCTTAATGACTAGCAGGATGTCTAAGTGAGGAGAGGCATCTTCCACCAAGTCTGAGGACCTGAGTTAGAGAGAGCCTATGGAGCCACACGGTGGAAAGAGGGGACCAACTCCCACAAGTTGTCCTCTGACTTCCACACATGCACTTGGGCACACATGTACTCACATACACAAAATAAATGAAATGCAATCTAAAATTAAAGAAAAATAAATAAATTGCATGCTTGATTATACATAACCATCAATAATAACTGATACAAATCACAAATATGCTGGTGTGACCAAACATTTCCTAAAATTCATTTTAATATATTTATGTAATGTCTTAAAACTAGGAAAAATGCACACACATGGGCTCTAATTTGCACATGTCTCAGGAGTATATCTAGTGACAAATTTTTTAGCACCCTTCTGAAAACAGTAAATTTCTGCTAATTTGTTACAATGATCCCTGGTTGACTAGAATGGCGTTTAAGAGATGAAACACAGCTGTGTTAGTAAATGTCTCATGGTTGACTCACCAAACAAAAAAGATCCTGATTTGTAGCCATGATGACTTAGTTTCCTGGTTTGACTATCAGGCCAGCATGGTCTGATTCCAGCTCTCATAATGGCAGTAGATATAGGGTAGGAAAGCCATGGCAGATAGGTTCCTGAGAATAAATATGAATTGCTCCTGGCATATCTCTATGGTTTTACAGAACAGAAATCTCAATGGATTCCTTTCTGACCTTTAAAATTTTATACTTAAGCCATATAGGGTTTTTTGCCTAAGTGTATGTCTGCATCACGTGCATATCTCGTGCACAGAGCCCAGAAGAAGACATCAGAGTCCCAGGAATTGGAGTTACAGATGGTTGTGAGCAACCATGTGGGTGCTTGGAAATGAACCTGGTTTTTTGATCATTGTTAATATCTTTAATACATGCCACAGATGACCAGATTTAAAAAGAAGAGCAGAAACCATTGGAGCTAGAAAAGCATACTCTGTCCATTGATTTCCCAGAATAAATAACAATTAGACAATAGACAAATAACCAATATGCATGCTTTCCTGAGACTTTACACCCAAATGTTTTAAAAGTTGATTAACCTGAACTATATGAATTACCAACAACCCACTGGGGCTTAATCTAAGCCTGGTTCCATGAGTTACCTACAAGACAGATTTGTCATCAGTTCCTGTGACTAAACAGTTACAGGAATATCTTGAACACTGAAGTAATTCGGTGCCTCTCTCTTTCACATTTAAAAGTAATTCATGAAGGTGACTATAGCCAGTCCTAATCTAGGCAGAATTCTAAATTAGAAATGACATGTTTGGCCAGGCGTGGTGGCACATGCCTTTAATCCCAGCAATTGGGAGGCAGAGGCAGGCAGATTTCTGAGTCCAAGGCCAGCTTGATCTACAAAGTGAGTTCCAGGACAGCCAAGGGCTATACAGAGAAACTCTGTCTCGAAAAACTGAAAAGAAAGAAAGAAAGAAAGAGAGAGAGAGAGAGAGAGAGAGAGAGAGAGAGAGAGAGAGAGAGAAAGAAAGAAAGAAAGAAAGAAAGAAAGAAAGAGAGAGAGAGAGAGAGAGAGAGAGAAAGAGAAAGGGAAGGAAAGGGAAAGGGAAAGGGAAAAGAAAGGGAAAGAGGAAAAGGGAAAGGAAAGGGAAGGGAAGGGAAAGGGAAGGGAAGGGAAGGGAAAGGGAAGAAGGAAAGAAGGGAAAAGAAAAAGAAGGGAAAAGAAAAGGAGAAAGAAAAAGAAGGGAAAAGAAAAAAGGGGAAAGAAAGAAGGAGAAAGGAAAGAAGAAAGGAAAGGAGAAAGGAAAAGAAAGGAAAGGAAAGGAAAAAGACAAGACACAAGACAAGACAAGACACAAGACAAGACAAGACAAGACACAAGACAAGAGAAGACACAAGACAAGACACAAGACAAGACAAGACACAAGACAAGACAAGACAAGACACAAGACAAGACAAGACAAGACACAAGACAAGACAAGACACAAGACAAGACAAGACAAGACACAAGACAAGACAAGACAAGACACAAGACAAGACAAGAGAAGACATGCGCCAGTGAGGTGGAGTAGGTTTCAGATTACCATGAAACCTAATGGCTAGATTTCAATCCCTGATACCTACATAGTATAAGGAGGTACCCAGCTTCCACAAGTTGTCCTCTGTTCTCCACATACCTGAACACTTCAGAGGACAACATGTGTGTATTTACACACAGAGACAAAAAAAAAAAAGTTACAAGAAAGAAATGGTATGGTTTATTATTATTCTATCACATTCATTAGCATGCGTATCCTTATACTTTCCTAATGAAAGTCTTATTTCTCTACAGTCCCTCCAAGTGTTGCCGGTGCTGAAGTTCCAAGTGAAGTTAGTGTCCTTCTCGGGGAAAATGTTGAGCTGGTCTGCAATGCAGATGGCATTCCCACCCCTCATCTTCAGTGGCTTAGGGATGGAAAACCCATAGTGAATGGCGAAACAGAGCGAGTCAGGTATGTTTAAAACAATGCTTTCATTATAAATTATACAGTCTTCCACAGTGCTCTGATTTCACAGAATGCCCCAGATGACACACGAATAATACTAATGTTTGTTCTAGTTTGCTTTCTATTAATAGAACAAAAAGCATGACCAAAAATATTTCTGGGAGGGAAGAGTTTATTTCATTCTACACCTTAGAATCTGTCATGAAATGAAGTCTGGGTAGGAAGTCAAGGCCAGAAGCTGGTGACAGGCACTAAAACAGAGACCATGGAAGACTGCAGCTTAGTGCCTTGTTCTCATGGCTTGCTCAACCTGCTGTCTTATACAACCAAAGACCACCTGCCCAGAGACGGTACTGAGAGAATGCTCCCATTTTCTGTCCACAGGAAAAGAAGGTGGAGACAATTACTCAATTAAGGTTCCCATTTCCTGTTTCGGTCTAGGCTTGTGTGAAGCTGAGAAACACCACCAGCACCTATGTCATTAGACCTCAGCCGTCATTTATTTACAAATAGAAAAGAATTAATTTTTTGAGCTTTGAGTATAGAAATTCTCTTTAGATAGATCTCTAAAGTTGATTGTGTGTGTGTGTGTGTGTGTGTGTGTGTGTGTGTGTGTGTTTGTAAGTGTTGGGGGAAGATAAAGAGGGTGAGAAGGAACATTATTCATTGATTCTGAATATAAAATCTCACACACCAGTACATCAAAATATTATGCAACAACTATCATTGCATATATTTCTCCAGTTTGAAAATGTCCTTAACAAGTCCATATCATAAAATAATTAATTCTTTCCTTCTTAAAGACAAGCCAACAGCATCCCACGAGTGTTGTCAATATTCCTAGCTGCGGGTTTTTGTCTTAGAGCTATCAAACAGCATGAATGCAGGTTTGATGGACAAACTCTGAGAAAAGACACAATAGCATCATATTCCAGTTCATGGTTTGCTCACATCTGCTTTGAGCTGATTCTTATTTCTCTTTCTACAGAGATGAAGAGCAATGCAATAGGCATTTCATGTACCTTGAACGAATATCTCTGGAGAAACAATCTACAGTCTCATAAAGATATTTCAACACAAACATATCTAGGCACATGTGTGAGAATAATTTTAGGCATAGATAAACATGTGCTATTAAATTTATAATTTTATCCAGTATTGTAGCAGTTTCTTTTCTAGTCAGTGAATTGCATACATAAAACTTAAATACAATAAGCATCGTTTTTCTTGTACTCATTTTGCATTAAAATGTAGATATTTTCCACTTTACAAATTGGATAAGCTTCCAGATAATGTTTTCAGAAATACTGGGCATTTTATTTCTGTTATGTGAACAAATATGAATAATTAACAAGTGTCTAGTTATTTTTGTTAAGTGGATGGTGGACATTAAGGTCCTATCTTGGTACCTGGGCAGTTGGAACTCTAAATTCCTAAAGTGGCTTTTTGTTCCCTCCACTTGGCTGTTAACTTCATCACTGTCTGATGGCCCTGTAGATATCTAGGTAGAATAATTTATCAAGGTCACTTTTTTTTAAGGTCAACTTAGTGCCATTGACTGTGACAACCTGCAATTTTAGTTTGCAATATATTTAAATTTATGAAACTTTAAATTTCACATATTGAGAAAAGTGTAACTATAGTCAAATAGTATACTTTCAATATCACCCTCCAAATGTGATATTTAGTAGTACACTGTAGTAGAAATTTATAATCAGAGGTCCTGATGAAATGAACATTCTTAAAATAGTTGTAGATACCATTTTAAACATCCTAAAGTATAGAATGTTTTGTCTGATAATTAATGGTACGTGGAGAAAATGAATAGTGTAATAATCTTAACTTAGATATATGTTGTCTAATTTCATATTTATCATTTACTTTTACATAATTCTAAAGAAACATTTAGCTACTTGAAAATTTTTTCAGAATATATCTATATATGTATAGTCATCACTGTTTAAGTAAGTGATAACATTTTGTTCTTTTTATTAAAGTATCATTAGGGTATTTATAATTAATTTTATTCACATTTTTCAGCTTGTCATGTTCTTTATTTCACACCGATCTTTCAAATTGTCACTGACTAGATAATTCCTATTTGTTACAAAACTATAACATTCTACGGCTGAGAGAAAGGCACCTTTGTCTGTCATGTTCCTGACCTGACTCTCTTTGTTTTCTTCTTCTCAGAAGAAGATGATGGATATAGAAATGGTTTCTGTATAATTTTAGTTTCCAGAGATTGCCATTAGTTTCTATGGTCCTGACTTCCTATGTTTCTTTGTACTTGTGAAATAGGGTTAAATCATTCTACTTAAGATGAAGGCATTATGTTGTAATGGCATATATTTTTCAGAGGACACAATAAAGTTGAATGAGTTTTTCAGATCTTATCCCCACAGTGCCTCTGTCCTGACTTTTCCCACAGGGTCACCACAGATGGCAGCACATTAAACATTTACAGAGCCCTCACATCTGACATGGGGAAGTATACATGTGTGGCTACGAATCCCGCTGGAGAAGAAGATCGAATATTTAACTTGAATGTCTATGGTAAATATGAAATGCCACCAGGTTTTGACTTTGCTACCTTAAGAGTTCATTAATAGGCCACAGGTGACTGGAACATTTAAATGAAATCTAATGTCGATGACATTTTCTTTTGGGATATAAAACAGAAGCAGAAACAATTACAGTGCAAATGGTTTGAACTCATATATCTTCTCTCTCAATCATTATGTGCATTGCATAGTTCCACCTAAAATCCGAGGTAATAAAGAAGAGGCAGAGAAGCTGATGGCTCTGGTAGACACATCAATAAATATTGAATGCAAAGCCACTGGGACGCCCCCACCGCAGATCAACTGGCTGAAGAACGGCCTTCCTCTACCCATCTCTTCCCACATTCGCTTGCTGTCAGCGGGGCAGGTTGTCAGGTTAGGTTACGTTGTGTGTCCTTTCCTAAGTGCTTACGATAACAGTGATTGCCAACTCTTCTTAACCCTACACAACGTTTAAGTCATGCTTCTCCCTAGGCTCTTATTGCAGTTGTGCCATTCCATTCCATATGTGCTCAGAAGGGGGAAAATAAGGGATCAAACATCGAAGTGGCTCTGTGTTCTTATTTAATTGTTTGTTTTAGGAAAGCTGTGCCTAATAGATCTTGAGAGATGAATTGTTATCAAGTTTATAATTTTAAGTCATCTTTTAAGCACAGTGTTACATGGTAAGATGGGAGGTTGCTGATAAGGCTCATGTGATTTTCATGCTACCATTTTTCTCTGTTAATGTGTTTGAAAAGCATTCACTCTAGCAATTATGTTATATTCTTAGTGGTTTGCAGGTACTGCCTTCACCTCTATGCAAACAGTTGCAGTTGGAGATATCTACATCTTGTGATAATGGCCACAAGTTTCCTATCTAAGACTTTTCAATATACATTTTATTCTACTGTCTGTTTATATATCCTAAGTATCTTATTTGTGTATGTTGGAATGATTGATCGTGACATGCTGGGTCCTGTTTTGCAGGATCGTGAGAGCTCAGGTGTCTGATATCGCTGTATATACTTGTGTGGCCTCCAATAGAGCTGGGGTAGACAGTAAGCACTACAGCCTTCAAGTCTTTGGTATGTGACAGAAACGATCCTACTACTTTACTGCATGCCTTTAGAAACTGACTTCCTCGAAGACTTGTAAATCCAACGTTCCTCTATCAAAAATAGTTGGTGAAAAATATATCTCTTCTAGGGAAGACTGTGTTTTCTCCCCGAAGGAGTCCATATTTATTGGTCCATACTGCCTGTCAAAATTCTCTTCTAATACATAACTAGTCAGATGTATGGAGGCAGAAACTGAAGTAGAACCACAAAGGAATGTTATTTCTTGGCTTGTTCACCATAGCTGGCTCAGTTTGCTTCCATATACAATTAGGGTCACCTCCCTGGGGGTGGTGCTGCTCACAATGGGTTGGACCTTCCTATAGCAATTATTAATCAAGGAAATGTCCTGCAGACATAGCCACAAATCAATCTAAAAGAGGCAGTTCATCAATTGAGGTTCTCTCTTCCCAAGTGACCCTTGTTGGTGTGATCAAAACTCACCAGAACAATGCCTCCTTATTGCAGTGTTCCCAGCTCTTAAAGGGAGTTGTGTAAATGACTTGCATAAGAATGCGCCCTAACTTATTCTCAGCTTCTTGGGCAATCATGAGTCTCTGAATTCCTTATCGTTCACTGCAAGGAGAGGCTTCTCTAATTTGGGGTGATAGAAACTTTTGTATTACACATCGTGATAGAGATTTAGAAGGCAGTCTGATGTAACTTAATTAAACCACAGTAATGAGTTCTCCATTTGAGCCTACATTCAATGGTTTGTAACCCAGAATACAATGAGTTCCTTCCAATGCAACAGGTCTTAAATCTTACTAGAGTGGTTGGTAAACCCTACAGCATCCATGCCACTATTGCACAGGTGGCTATCACTTGCCCAACAATTTGGTTTTTCAGTTTGGAGGATTCACAGCTGAGTAAGACAATGGCTGCCTTTTCTACCCCAAGAGCTTGCTTTGTATCTTTCAACACACTAAAATTTAGACAGTAACAAGGATGCTTTCATCTCATTCCTTGCTTGCTCTTTGTCTTGAAACAGAAATGTGTGCTGCCTGTAGCAATATTGTATTATACTCTAGTTCTGGTGGGTCACCAAGAAGACTGACAAGAGCCTTATAGTCTGTGAGGCCTTGAAGCATGCCTGGCCAGTTACTGTGATGGTATCCCTCCTCTAGGACATGGGATTTTGTTTAGTACCTGCTGTTACTTAGCCCTGCAAGGGAACTCCATGCAATCTCTCTTTTGTATATTGGGAGAGGAGATTAAGATAGTAGGTTTCTATATGGGTTGTTCACTTTTATTAATCTACCTCAGCTCTCACATTCATCTCCCCATCCCTTCCTGCCCAAGTCATTCCCCCACAGAATTCCCTCCTCCCTTAAGGCACCTCCTATGCCACCTTCCTAGTATTCTGGCTTCATGTGTACTTCATGTTAAACAAACAGAGCTAAAGTTTTCAAGATAGTATTTCAGTCCAGACAAAAAATTTTTTGTTCATGTGCACATGCAAAAACTAATATTTTCTAACAACATTAGCAGCTAATTTAGAAATATAAAATTTGAATAGTTTCATTTGCATTTATGATATAGCGTAGATTGCTGGTTCACATCTCTCAACGTATGAGAGCATCTCCAAACAACTCCGAGTAACTAAGAACTGCAATCTGTGATGTTTATAAAATGTACTTTATTACTGTGCTCTCCATATGGTCATTGAAAGTATGCTATTGAATTATTATAAGAAATACCATAGCATCATAACAAATTAAAGAGACAACACTAACAAGTTGGAGATGTTACCAAAATATAACGCACATTGATTGTGTATTCAGGAGGAAAACAATTTTGAGACTTCTTTGCTAATCCATGGAAGACTAATAATTAGTCCAACCAATAAATGGTTTACAATAGAGTCAATTTACTCTCCTATTTTAAAATTCTTTGCTTTATTGAATGTAAAAGTAGCATAGAAGCATTTAAATCCTGCTACTTAAGTTCACCTCAAATTATAATATGTATAAATTTCACCTGATTTATTTTCTGTATAGTGCCACCGAATATGGACAACGCAATGGGAACAGAGGAAATCACGATTGTCAAAGGCAGTTCTACCTCTATGACGTGCTTTACAGATGGAACCCCAGCTCCTAGCATGTCTTGGCTCAGAGATGGCCAGCCTCTGGCGCCTGATGCTCATCTGACTGTCAGCACTCAGGGAATGGTCCTTCAGCTCATCAAGGCAGAAACGGAAGATACTGGAAAGTACACCTGTGTTGCCACAAATGAAGCTGGAGAAGTCAGCAAGCATTTTGTCCTGAAAGTCCTAGGTACATCGCCATTCTGATAAGTACAGAGCCCCTGAGAAATCAGTGATGGTTGAGACCTGGTTACTGAGAATAATGCTTAGACTCCGTCTTTCTGGGACAAACTTTAATGAAAACTTTATTGCATTTCCATTTCTGTTCTATAAGTCACCTAAATTCATCTAAGGCAGGTTGAGTTTGAATGGTGAATTTTATTTGTTTTAAAAGGTTAAAAACTCCTATTCCTAAAATATTATTAATTGAAAGAGAATGGTACCCTATTAATATCAAACCTTTTCAAGTGTAGGAGATTGTTGTGTTTGCACATGAATGGCTGCATGCGTGTGTACAGATATGGAAGTAAGTGTATCCATGAAGACACCTGGTGTTAGTGTTTTTGGTTGCTCTTCACTCTGTGTTTTGTTTTGTTTGTTTTGTTTTGTTTTGTTTTGTTTTGTTTTGTGACACTGCATCTTTTTCTGGACCTAGAGTCTCACTGGCCATCTTGCCTCCAGGATCCCAAACTCATGCCTCCTAGGCACTGTGATTACAGGTGGTCACCATGCCTCCCCTGCTTTCACGTGGGTTCTGGGGAATCCTAACTCCAGGCTTCATGTTTACAAGGCAAGAGCTTCACCTACTGGCCCATCTGCCCAGGCCCTAATGGATGACTTTTTAACATCTTCTAAGAATTTAAAGCACATTTGAAAATGGAAATTGGATAAGATATGATGATATTTATGCCATTATCCCGACCAGTCTTATATTATCTGATTTTAAGATTTCAGTTTGAACAATCACTTCAAATAGTCAATTTCTAGTTACTCTTGTGTACATTGAAAGTCAATATTTTAAGTTCATAATACAATATTTTACCAGCAAAAAACAACCTGAAGAAAAATTACAATTTTTTGGTGTAACAAAAAATCATGATGTGAGCATAAAAAGCAGATAAATGAAGTTATCTAGTATGATAGTCAGGATGTTTTGAGGTTTTCCACCACTATGATGTTGGGGGGCTGCCATATTCCTTTCACAGACCAGATATGCTCCCTACTGAGAATAGTGAAAAGAAGTTTGGCAGGAGCCCTGGTTAGGGAGGGCTAGCATATGTTTTCAGAGTGCTCTGTAATCTTTCTCAGAGCACCTATTAAAATTCAATTATTTACGTGAATTCAAAAGTTGTCTTTATCCCTAGTTAAGTTTTATGATGGGGAATGCAGCATACCTCTTACTTATTGCTGGTCCCCAATGCTTGCTGTGATGTCTGACACATCAGAAATTCTTAGTGTGTGTTTGTTGGATTGAATTGGAACCAAACGATACAGATCCTTGTTGGGAACTAAAGGGGTGTTATAGGGGAATGAATGAGTGGGGAGGGAAAGAATGCCCGCATCTGGCCAGAGTTCCTCCTGTGCTCTGGGCAGGCGGTCATGGGAGGGCTGCCAGACACTTTCCACTCGGCCCTGGGTGGGCATCTAAGCCACTGACCCCACTCGATGGGGGGTTGGGCAAGAGGCAGCCCCTGATACCAGGAGCCCCTGGGCCACACCCTTGGCTGCAGGGTTATGGGAGAGAGGGCAGAGGGAGAGAGGTTCCCATGCAGGTAAGAGTCCTTAGTCTGGGCCTTGACTGGAGCACAGGAAGGCCTTCCATCAGGAGATTAGAAATGGCTCCTTAGGAGAAAGCTTATCCCATCGTCCAAGCGCAGTGGGCCTTGATGAACAGGGACAGTTTATGGTTTTAGAGCTTTATTTTAGAAAGGCAGGGAGAAAGGAGAGAAGGTAGAAAGAGAGAGAGAGAGAGAGAGAGAGAGAGAGAGAGAGAGAGAGAGACTGGCCATGGCCAAGAGGAGAGAAGGGGGAAAGAGAAAGAAAGAGGAAAGGCTAGAGAGTAAGAAAGAGAGAGTAAGAGGGAGAGAGAGTAAGAGAGAGGAAAGAATGAAGAGAAGAGAGTGAGAAGAGAGAGTGAGGTGGGGTCAAACAGCCCGTCTTATGGTAGGCTGTTATCTTTACTGTTGCTAGGTAACTGGGAGGAGTCTAGTCTGAAGGTCAGAAGTTGGGGACATTGTCTATGTGACTAAAAGCCCTGCTTCTCTTGTGGGGGCTATGGGGGTGGTAACTTCGACAGAAGCCAGGGGTCCAGGAGACATGGTCAAATGCCTGAGGGAATTACCACCCATTGGTTTCTCCTGGGGTTCAAGATCTAGCCTCAACTGGAAACCAGGCTGTCTGTACATAGCCCAATGCCCCACAGATACTGAGCTGTATTAGTAGGAGTTTTAACTGTAGACGGAGGCAGAACACTGTGGAAATATACCAAAGGAAATGTTCTAGCACATCTGAGTCTTCAAATAAGAAAGGTAGTGGTGGAAGAGATATTTTTCCCAGGCTATTTAAAAACATATAAACAACACAAAGTTTGGAGTTATACAATTGAAACACATAGATTACAAAGCCATACCATCAGTTTATCATCATGAGTTACAATGGACGAGATAATGTGACCTTGTCTTCACTGCTCACATATTAAATATGAACTGTATGTATATTATATGCTGGGCACATTTCTGTCTGTCAGTTCTGAAGGCCTACTGTGTAATCATTGAATGTCAGACAATTGAATTACCATCAAATAAGAAATATATGAATTTAGCCTCCAAGTTCCTGCATTTGGAGTGTAAGGCAAAGAAACTGAAGAACTAATTATTTTGTTGAGATGAGGACCATGTGGTTAACATAACATTCTGGGACCTTAAGTTCCAAAATAGATCTTTCCATAGATCCGTCTGTGTCTGGAGTGGTGGGTTTCTCAGTGAGGCAGAAGTGAGGACCCTTGCACATTTCACCTGTGGGTGATGGAGCTTAATTGTGAATTCATACTCATGGAAACTGAGCATAAGGGTGCAAAACAAGGCCAGATGAAGAGAAGGACCTTCTGTGAAAGGCTTTGACAACCCTGCAGACAGGGGGGATGAGGAGGGGTTGGACTCATTAACCACAAAAATAATTTTAAGGAAGACTATGCCACCAGATATTTCTTCGAAAAAGTCCCTCTGGTGAGAGTAAAGACTGGATTGAAGAAGATGCTGCGTTCGTACAGGCCCGAATCCACCAGGACCTGGTCTGCATGTGACAATGGAGAGAGACTCCAGAAGCAGAATTATAAACAGATACATTGCTGCAGCAAACAACAGAGAGAACAGCAATGATGCTGCTGGGGTGATGTCCAAAGCCCAGCATTCCCAGATGAAAGATTATAGGATAATGTTTCCATGTAACGGAGAGATGAGATCTCCCCATCTGCTGAAAACGCATCCATTCAGCGCCTCACATGGAACAGCACCACTACTCAGCTTGCAAACATCTCCACTTGGGCTGCTGCTGCTGTACTCAGTTCTCAGCATGTGGTAGGAGGTGTCACGACCAATGTGTGGCTTTGAAAAAGTACAGTGTGGCTAGATCACTAAAGTAAGAGAGAATATCAAACACCGTGAAGCTATGAGCATAGCAGCACCCAGGATGTCATGAGCAGTTATGAAGTTTTCACGATAGTGCATCTCTCATCCGTTGTCAGAGGAACTTCTTTTTGCGATAGGAGGTGATTAATACAGACACCCACAACTAGTGAATGCATAGAACGAGAGATCTTGAAGTTGTCAGGTCTGGGCACAGCTGTATCATACCCCTTCCTAAAAGCCTCGGGCATCATCACAGAAGAGGGGTCAGACAGACTGTAAGGGCCCCAGGTGTGGACATCAGAAGAAAAAGAACAGTTACCGGAAATAACAAGGCACACATGAGTTTACAGAGTCTGTAGCCTTATGCATAAGACTTGCACAAGATCATGCCTGACAAAATCTCGAAACTTAGAGGGGAGAGACTCAAAAAGTTCCGAGTCCCAGCTGAACAGCTATTGGCAACTGATGGCTGATGAGGGAAAGAAAGTTTTCTTCAGGAACATGGTGCTCCAGTGCCTTTAACCTGAGTACTTAAAGGCCCGTCCTGACTGGACTCAACTCAGCGGGTTTTAAAACAGAGCACATAAATTTGGGAGTTAAAATGGTGCAGGGATGGTGGGTATGGAAGAAATTAGAGGGAAAGGAATGAAGATTTATTCAATATATTATTAAATAACATATCAATATATTAATGAAGATCTTTTTATTTACTATATAAGCATCATATGCTTGTAAAAAATTCTCAAACTATAGATAAATTAAATAAAATTCAAATGTATATCATGAAAGAAAGCTCCAGTTTTATCCTCTAAATATGAAGAATCATTACAAGTTGTAGTAAGTACAATAGCATAAATTGATCTTTAACTTGAGAAGAGATAAAGAGAAAGCCAATAAGTCAAGAATGGATTTTGAGAGCAGTGTTAAAAATTGTGATACTGGCTGTTGAAACAGTTTCCGAATTCATTTTTTATTCTGTCATGATTTTTCAACTAGGATAATTTTTCAAAATTTAACCCAATTTCTAACATTTTTAGTTTAAGATTTATCTTGGCTTTTAGTAAGATTCGCACTTACTTCTGTGATGCAGTGGTGAAACCAGGGCCCTAAGCATGTGTCCCAGGCACTGTCATTGAGTGACATCCTCGACCCTTTGCTTTTTAGAGGTGGCCATTGTTGCCCTGGCTGGGCAGTTCAGATGTTTGTCCTTCTCCTGAGGCCTACATCATGGTTAATCAGTGGTCTTGCAATGTCCCTTTACCTCCAGCAGAAGTCAGCTCTGACTAGAGAAAGCCTCTGGCCAAGGAATTGCCTCTTTATAGACTTTCTTAGAAGCTCTGCAAAAAGCGAATCCACTTCGACCTCCCTGGCCAACAGTGCTACATACATTCCATTTAATACGTGCTAACTAGGTTGAGAGCTGTGGTATATACCACTTTTCTAACACTAACATAACTGGAGTCACTTAACAGCAATTAATAGTTCAGCAATATTGGGTAGAGAAGTGGGACATCTGGTTAGGTCTACCCATGGCTTATAACATCATGGAAAGGCTATTAGAAGATTACACAAGCTAGAGGTTGGGGAGAATTGGGGCAAAACAGTCACTTCTGGACCATTTCAAACACATTGCAGCTGCAGTTTTCTGCACCAGAGCTGCACAAGATAATGCAAATCAACACTCTGCCATCGATAGAAAAAAGGTCATATGAACTCCCACCCCTGATGGAGGAGCTATGGGCAGCTGATGGCTGCTCGGACAATCATCAGTTTTCATTGATGTTGTAGTCGCTGATAGATTAATCATGCTCCGGTGGGTGGCTGCAGGTCCATGAATGCATGTGTGAATGGCAATAATTGACCTCAGTGGGTTAAAGGGAGTTAGAAGGAAGGGCTGAGGGGGATCCAGGAACTGGAAGGAGAGGGGTCAAATAGGATCAAAACACATCTCATACATGTAGGAAACTCACAAAGAATACATTTAAAATGTTATATTAAAAAACCAAGGTCCTGAGCAATGAACATGGCAGTTTTACAATGGTAATAATAAGTAGGAAGAGGAGGAGATACCAAAAAGCAGGAAGGAAGATGCTCTGGTTATCATAAACAGTATTGAAGCTCAGATTAGGGCGATGAAAATAAAAGAAGTTATACATTTTTCTAGAAATAATTGCACATTATTTTAGCTTAGTTGTGAATTTTGAATGTAGAGTTGATGATGTGAATGTATCAAGAGTGAGTCTCAGTTTCCAGACTATGTAACTAAATGACTAGTAAATCCATCATTCAAGTACAAGGAACACTAGAAAAGGAACCAAAGGTTCTGAATGTCAGATCAATTTAGAGTGTTTCTATAAAACATAGAAATAGCACTGTTTAGTTGATCATAGTATTTGTTATTTTAGGAGTTTAGACAGCATACAAATTCTTGGGTATTCAGAGTCAGGGAACTGAATTCCCACTCTTCCCTGAGTATAAGACGTACGGGGGAAACCCAAAGTAAGGTGGTTGGCTTTCACCTGACACTTGGAACATCTGGAGACTACAGTTTGAAGCAATAGAATTCACACTGCTCATGCCGCTATCCTAACCTAGTCCCCATGAACTTGAGAGGGGAGAGACTCCCAGTGAGCCTTCTGTTTACATGATTGGCGTATGGCAAATAATAACAAAAAAAAAATGAAGAATTGATTGTAGTTAAATGGAGAGCCAAACTAGTGCTTTCACCTCTTACAAGTCACATACTATGGAGAGGAGAGAGTTTACAAATCATGATTTGGTTTTTATAAGGAAGCTTCATATCACTCAGGGAACCTTGATGACGCCTGAGAAGTTCAGGCAGTGGGTGGTGCTGAGTGAGAAGCCTCCAGGACAGGGCCAGTGCAGGAGGAAGTAACCTCGTTTGAAGTCTAGGTCTCATATAAATATATTACAGAAGATAATGCTACAAGCTTTAGAGAGTGATTTTCATGTAATTCAATTAGCTATATGGAGCCATTATCTATTAATCAGGAAACCACATATCAGTCTTATAGTGCATGTACAATATATTTTGACAGTCACATGTCAGATGCATTGAAGAGTAAAAGGAAGAATTCTGGGATAATGATTAAGACACACAGACTTCCTAATTCTTTTTTTCTAGATAGAAAAATGAGGGCTAACAAAAATTTAAAAAGGAAATTTCAACAAAGATGTAGAATTTGTATGTAGTATTGCTCTTTCAAGCATTTCATTTGAAGTAAAACATGCATACGTTTAAAAGAAACGCAGAGGGTTTCACTGTATTTCTTGATGCCAGTTCTCTTTTTGAAGGTCTGTCCAGTTCCACAGACCATTTCAAACCCAGTCGGACATCAGGTCCTGTGCTATGAGTCAGATTCTAAACTATGTGCCTGATTTAAAACAAAAACAAAGACAAAACCCCGTCAGCTCACCCTTGGAGCTGTCCAGCATCTACTTTGTCTGCCTCCTGAACCCAAAAGCCTACAGCTTGTACTAAGAATTTTTCTCTGAAAATTTTCACTGATCGCTGTAAGAAAAGTCTGTTTTAAAAGGATTAAATTTGGGAGACGTTGAGCCAATGTTCCTTCCAAGTGTTTAGACTTTTTAACTTTCTCTGGAGGAAGGTAATTTTAGAAATATAAACAGTAAAAGAGAAAGCTACCCCTGCCTAGACATAACAAATGCCCTCCATGCAGAAACCACTATTCCCAGTGTTTTGAATCCTTGCCAGTGAGAAGAACTAAGACCATCTACAAATGATCGTTCTAGTTTCTATACTCTAAATGGTTTATGTCATAGGATTGTAAATTTGAGTTGGAGTTTTCTTTTCAAACTTTTATTATCAGAACAGTTAAAACCTAATCTGAAGTGTGATAAATACATAATATAATAGTGTATATGTACTATATGTGAATAGTACATGATATAACAACATGTATGAAATATGAACATATATATGGGATATATTGTTGAAAATATTTTTATGTTAATAGTAAAGGCAAACTTTACATTGTAAATATTCTTCATCAGTGCCTTAATGTGTAAAACAACACATTTCTCTTCTGTTGGGTGTTCCCATTTCATTAGAGCCACCTCACATTAACGGATCTGAAGGACCTGGAGAGGTATCTGTAATTGTAAATAACCCACTTGAATTATCCTGCATTGCTTCTGGAATTCCTGCCCCTAAAATTTCCTGGATGAAAGATGGCCGGCCCTTTCTACAGACAGAGCAAGTGCAGACTCTAGAAGGAGGAGCTATTCTTCGAGTGTCCAGTGCACAGGTAAGTGTCTCCATTCACATGATTATTTTATATGCTTGAATGTTTTGTCCCCTAATAAATAATAGCTACTGAGTAATTACATCTGTACATATGAATACATCACCTATCTCTACAGATTTGCAAAGGGTAGATTGCCTATATGATATCCATGACTGGGCAAATAGAAGGAAGATGAATATGACAGAACATTGTGAAGAAAGCCAGATACCTTCTAGTTAACTTAAGTGTGTTTTCAACACTCCATGAGCTAATATATCTTCTGACGCTCCTAACTTTTTTCTATGTAGTTCTTCACTATCCAAGTTAAGCAACCTAATATACAATGTGTGAGATTTCAGGGAGCACTTTTGATCCCCCAAACTAGACCACTTGGAAGACTGGAGAAACAGTTTTAAGCAATGACCTTTCAGTAAAATTGGATGCTTACTCTGGTTTATTTTTAAAGAAACTGATCTGAAAAATTAGCATATTAAATACATATCTAAGATATATTGATATCAATAATTTTTATGCTAACAATAGAGGCAAATTTTATATTATGAATATTCTTTATCAGTGTCCAGATGCCCTCATTTGTAAACATCAAATAAAATAACAGCAGTAATAATAATAACAATAACATTAATTACGTATTCTGAGAGTCCAAAAGAAAATAGTACATGGCATGTTTGTGTTGGTTTATAAAACACAATATAACAAAATTAAATCTTTACAATGTTCATTCTGCATGACATAGAATAGCAAGATTTATCTTGAAAGAGGCACAGGTACTAACTAACCATGGCGAGTAATGAAAGCAGTAGACCTCAGCACAGCTCACAGCCTGTGGCAGGGAACAGTGACCTCTTCTCCTTTCAATCCAAACAGCAGAAACCCAGAAAGGTTAGGCTAAACTTTCAAGCCATACGCTGGATCAAAATCCCTCAAGAACATTTGCTCTCACTCTCAAGGAAATAAAATGGCATGGGAGATGCAACCAGATGTGAGTCAAGCAAACCACTTGAAACAGCAATGAGGTGGAAAGTGGAACATGACCAAGCCTCGAGCTTGCCTCTGCTTCTCCTGCTCATGATGTGATGTCTTGATATTTGTACACACCTTTTACAGCAATTACATTAGATTTTACACATCTGAATGTTGGTTTTGGATGCACCTGTCAGCTCTCTGCATGGAATATACGTCTTTGTAGCAAATTCTGAATTGAATGGTATAGACATTTATTTCTTGAATTATCTTCTATCATAAACTAAGTCTGTGGCTTGCTCCAGGCAAGACATGTTAATCCTACAATCAAATACACTGATCTAGCTTTGCTACTATACAGTCCTCTTCTGAAGCGTAGCACATGTCACTGACTCTCCAGAGTCTAAAAACATCAACTTAATTTTTCAAACTTATCAGCAGAGCACATTTCAAACTGTAACTATAAGTAATGAATTTCACTATCCAGAATGAAGCAAGTTGTTGAGAAATATTTCCTGGTGGAAGTAATTTTTGATTAGCCGCCAGTGATGTGTCAAGTTTGGCAACCTGAAGACAAGTGAAGGGAATATCATCAATCTAGATTAAACAAGAGTTGGCAAAGATCAGTTAGAAGTTTTAAAGAGGCAATGAGAAAAATCAAATGTATTCAAATATTCTCTAGAAAATGAATTCTGTGTGTGTGTGTGTGTGTGTGTGTGTGTGTGTGCATTCTCTGTGTGTAACAGATTAATGGGAGTGTGCAGAGCATTTGGATCCCAGAGCAAAAGGTTAGGTGTGTCCCTGTAACACTTTCAACCTCATTGGCTTGAGATGATGCCTGTCACTGAGCTAATAGCTTGCATTTCAGAGAGGGTGATTGACCAGAGAACTCCCAGAATCCTGAGCTTGCAGCTCATCTCCAAAGTGCCAAGGGCATCCATGTATGTCTCTTTAAATAGCTGCTAGGGATTTGAACTCAGGTCCTCATCCTTTCAGAGCTAATAATCTCCCACACTGAGCTATCTCTTCCAGACCTTCATTTTTCTAGTTCTTAACAAAGGCTTGTATGAACAATTGTCTAAAGTATTTTTAACCATTTTCTGTCCTTTTTGCTGTTCATTTTTCCATGAATTAATTGATTTGTTCACTTTATATCCTGATTGAAGCCCCCCCCCCATTCTCAGAGTAACTTCCCCTCACACAGTTCCTCCTCCTTTCACCCCTTCTTCATTGGCTCTGAGAAGAGGGAGGCCCCTCCTAGGGAACCAACCCACCCTGACACTTCAAGTCACTGCAAGACTAGGTAAATTCTCTACCATTGAGGCCAGACAAGGCAGCCCAGCTAGGGGAGCAGGGTCCATAGGCAGGCTCCTGCTCCAGTTGCTGGGGGACCCACATGAAGACCAAGCTGCATGTCTGCTACATATGTGCAGGCAGGTATGCTAGGTCTAGCCCAGTATGCTTTTTGGTTCATGATTAGTCTCTGAGAGCCCCAAGGGTCCAAGTTAGTTGACTCTGTCGGTCTTCTTGTAGAGTCCCTGTCTCCTCCAGAGTTCCTCAATGCTTCTCCCAACTCTTTTGTTTTTCAAACACTCCAGTCTTAAATTTTGTCAAAGGAATTTGTAAAGTCAGCAAAGATCTTTTTCATAACCTATAAAGTCAAATTTGGATATAAGAATTTTTTAAATGCCAGTATTCTGAGAATGTTCAAGTAGTAAATAAGTGAAATGGCTAAGGACTTCTTACTGTTATAAAATATATTTTTTGTTAATAGTAAGGTTAACCAGAATAATTATGTCCAGATATGGTATTCATATAATGCCAAACATAGATGAAAACTGACATCCGGCAGAAAACATGCATGAGTGTTTTAAATAATTGGTTTGGGTTTTAATCAAATAGATGCTGCCATCAGTCTGACACTGTAACCAAACAGCATTCTATCACTGTATATATATCTCCACAACAGATTCGAGATGTGGTATTAATTTGCTTGACTTAGTAATCTGGTGTTTTGTTTACAAGTTGCTTCTATAAACATACTACTTCCTTCAGAAGGAGTATAATGGAAGTTTATGGTTTAACAAATGAAGTTTATGTAAATGAAGTTTATACAACTTGAACCTGTGAATATTTATTTCTTCAAATTAAATATTGAACATCTGAGCTACCATATTTGGTGCTAGACCTTTTTTTTAAAGATTTATTTATTTATTCTATGTAAGTACACTGCCGCTGTCTTTAGACACTCCAGAAGAGGGAGTCAGATCTTGTTAGGGATGGTTGTGAGCCACCATGTGGTTGCTGGGATTTGAACTCAGGACCTTCAGAAGAGCAGTTGGTGCTCTTAACCGCTGAGCCATCTCTCCAGCCCCAGTGCTAGATCTTTTGCAAGTACACATAGACATATATAACTTTTTCCTTATATATACTTTTTTCTTTTTTATATTCTTATATCAAAACTCCTTTCTAAAACTCCTTTAAAGATAGTTTTATACATAACAGAGAGGTCGGCCAGTGTACAATATCAAAACACTAACCATAGTGTCAATGTTTGTTTCATCTGTTACACTTCCTTGTGTTAGTTTGCCTTATATAGTAATCTTGCTAGTTCTAGTGCAAGTTTATCTTCATCACCAACACCAACACGGTAACACTGCATAATTTGTTCGTTTGGGTTTTATAGGTGGAGGATACAGGAAGATACACCTGCCTGGCATCCAGTCCTGCAGGGGATGATGATAAAGAATATTTAGTGAGAGTACACGGTAAATTTGGTGGCTTATGTTTGATCCACACACAACCCTAGTTAAAAACTGTACTAGAGAAAACTTGACATTTCACAACACATCATATGTTGATAAGTTGAAAAATACATACATATTTTACAAATTTTATTCTTAGTGTTAATAACATATGCGCTCTTTGGGATGTAGTTCATTGAAGTTTTGAGTTATTAGTCTCATTTTCACACAAAGAATTCAAATTTGATGTTTTAAAAATACCAGAACATAAATTACAATAATGATTAGAATAAAAACAATCCTTAGTCTTACCACATAACAATACAATGGTTTTTTTTATGTGAACATTAGATGGAAAAAAAAATGTGATCATAGTTGGGCATAGCAGCATATATCTGTAGTCCCAGCTTCTAGGGAAGTTGAGATAGGAAGATTGCCTAAGCTTAGAGTTTGCAACTGACTAGGGAATCAAGAAGATCCTTAATATCAAGAAAGTGACAATTCAGAACACAGAACTTAAGTTGCTTTATGTCTCACTTAATGGCGTGACAAACATTCTTATGTTAACAAATATATTCTATGGCATCATCTTTAAGATTGTATGTTGCCATATATCTTACTCCCTGTTTAGAGTTATTTAGGCAAATTAGGATATTCTGCCTTTTTATCTATATTAACAATATGTTAGCAACTCCCTTTATTTTTAAATTTTACTGAACTACACTTACTTGTTTATACATGCATGAATGTGCACATATATCCTTTTAAAGATATATGCCTTTTACTTGCCAGAAAGTTTGAATTAACTAGGCCCTTTCGAATAATATATATATATATATATATATATATATACTTAAACTGCTCTTCATGGAGAGAATTGTTTGAAAACTAAACAGATCTTTATCTAATTTTCAGAGCCTGACTGACTAGGCAATGCAGATTGTCTGGTATGAAGTTTCCCTGATATCTCTACTCAAAATTTAGCCTACCTAAGTAAACCCTAAAATATGATTTACTGAGAAATATATCTGTATTAATCAGGAAAAATGGACATAGTTCTTCGTACTGTGATGAGCAGTTCCTAATTCAGTAATTTTTTTGATAGTCAGGGAAAAGTATTGCCTATATGTCTCCATTTCCTTACCACCTGTCAAATGGTGGTGGTGATGTGGTTGTCGTATTATTTACATCATTGTTGGAAAGATTCCATTATTAAGCAACATGAAAGTGCTAAACAATAAAGATGCAATTTGTTAATAATCTAGACCATACATTGAATGGCAAACTGTTGAGGATCACGCCTCTTTTATCATACAATAAGCTTAACCCTTGCTGGATACTGATGGATCATTTACATCCCATTTATCAAACCCACTTGATACTGTGTTCTCATGTTTAGTGCCTCCTAATATTGCTGGCATGGATGAAGCCCAGGACTTCACTGTGTTAAGGAACAGGCAGGTGACACTGGAATGCAAATCCGATGCGGTGCCTCCACCTGTGATCATGTGGCTCAAAAACAGGGAGCAGTTACAGGTAAGCCTTCCATGTGACTCTGCAGATTTGTTTTTAAGAGGCAAAAGCAGTTGATAAGCCTTTGCTAGTGGTCAAAACCCAACCACTTCCAGGTACCAGTTACTCCCAACTGCACAGGCAAGCACAGGGGCCTTCAGCTCTTTCTAGCCTTTGCTTAGTAGTTCATTTGGGCCAAAACACAGACTCATGACCCTCTAGAAACTGACACATGGTTGTGTGTCCTGAAGCCTGTAGATTGAAGGCCTAATTGAACTCTCAGCTCTGCCTTTGGCTAAAAGGATAGAAACCATCAAGGGCTCAAAAGAACTGGTCTACTATGTCTCCAGGTTAAAGCTATTACTGAATTTTCCTGGTTGGACTTTGGACTCTGGAGTGGCCTGACCCATCTGTAACAGCCCTACTGACAGGTTTCTAGGCCCAGAATCCTAAGAAGCCAAAGTTCCTCTAAAGCTTCCCGTGGTTGGGTGACGCCTACCTGCTAACAGAGCGACAGCTTAGAACTGTTACAAGCCATCTACAGCAAGTGAAAGCTGACTCTGAAGGCTTTGGTGCACCTGTGTTTGGTAGGGACTACTTTCCAGAAGACGTCCTAAGGGGGACTGATAAAGGCTTCTTTTGAACCATCCACCCTGCCTTGCTCCTCCTTGTTTGATGTCATCGGAGGCACTGTACCCCTGATTTAACCAAAGTCAATGGGCCAATGAAAGAGACTTTAGGGATTACATAAACCAGTCTTGCCACATGGCAACCCTGTGCTTCATTCTGGTTATTTTTGCTCTTATAAAATAGTATTTGCCGTCTGAAGAGATGACACAGTGGTTAAGAACATTCGCTGCTCTCTCAGAGAACCTGAGTTCAGTGCCTAGCATCCATGCTGGGTGGCTCACAATCAAGCTCCAGAGATCCAGCGCCCCCTTCTGGCCTCCTCAAGCACTGCACATAGAGCATATACTACCCCCTACACAAATACACACACACAAGCCCACACCATTAAAATAAATAAAGCAATGCTTTATTTTATTCCATTACATTTTGATGATAGATTTTCCTTTTTGAATCCAGGCAACACCTCGAGTAAGAATCCTGTCTGGGGGCAGATACTTACAAATCAATAATGCAGACCTGGGAGACACAGCCAATTACACCTGTGTTGCCAGCAACATCGCGGGAAAGACTACAAGAGAATTTAACCTCACTGTAAATGGTAAGAAAAATTACTATTTCACAGTTTGAAAACTTCACCAAGAATATTCAAGGAGGTGATACTATTTTTCAGGAGCTTACTAAATAGATCTTTGTGATCATACTATTAACTTGAGAAAGCAACATATAGGACTTACGTTGAACATGTATTGCAAATTAATTCACCTCCATAATGTAGATCTGGAGATATATTACAGCATCATAGAGGAATATACACACATACATGCCCCACAAATGCCCAGCGCACACACACAAATACACATGCATACAAACACATGCACACACAGGATTATTAGTCGATCCAGATAGTCTGCATCATGCAGCTAAGGGGAAACCATCACACTACATCTGTGCAAGGCAAACAGCCCATCATTTAGTTTGCCTTTATTGTTGGTGGCTTTCTAACATACTGTACATATGCACAGAGTTACACTTCCCTAACCAATGCCATACCACTATAATTTTCTTAAATATGCATATCTAGATGCCAAAACTTGCCAAAATTCAGGAAAACGTGTGCATTTCTCTCCATAACAGTCCCTTTGGATTTTAACACAAGAAATTTTACAACGTACTGGATGACCTGCACAACTAATAATCTCTAATACTAAAATTAAAGTTCAGGCTTTGTATTCCCACATGAGCTCTATGATTATAGAAATGCCTGTTCTGAGACTCACATGATTCACCACAGATGTGTTTTTCATTAAAACAGCCCCCTTTCTGTTCTTTATTTAAAGGGAAACTCTTCCAGCATTAACATTCTTTGACCATTATTTGGCTAAAGAGAAATAAGAAATATCAACTTTAATTTGCATCAGACCCAAGCGGAATTTTACTCACGCCTCTCTCACAAGGGCCAGATTTCGCATGCTGTATCCGGGATTTAAATTCTTCTCCCCATTTATTCTTTATTTTCAAATGCAGGATGTCTTCAGTGGGACTTCGGGAGTTAGACTTTAATTCTATTTATCCTAAGGTAGATTAGTGTAGACAAAGCTAACCACTTCCCTTAAAGTTCTCCTTACATCTCCAGATTCTTAATGAGGGCTGTGCTATTTATCGTAACTCGATTGTTGTGTTTGTTTTGTTCAGTTCCTCCAAGCATCGGTGGCGGTCCCCAGAGCCTTGTCACTCTCTTAAATAAGTCAATCGCCCTGGAATGCCGTGCTGAAGGCGTGCCAGCACCGAGGATAACGTGGAGAAAGGATGGCGTTGTGCTAGCTGAGAGCCATGCAAGGTAACACTTCTAAAGGGGAGACAATACTGTAACGAGAAATTGAAATGTAAATCTTCAAATTATTTTTTCTAATGAATTATTTTTATTAGTCATTTTATTCATTTACACTTCAAATGAATTGTTTTGATCTTACTATTTTTAGAATCAATATTTTCATCCTAAGATGAGAACCAAAATTTAGCATTTTGCAGGCATAACTCTGAGTGCTATGCACCTTCCCACTGTGTGCGTCCTTTTCCTCCTCTGGTGGCGCTGTAAATACGTCTCATCTGAAACAGAAAGACACTACCAGTAGATTTCATCCAGTCTTTAACATTTATCTGGGTCACAGTGTAAAACTGAAAAGAGTTGATTCGGAAGAACTTATCTGTCATCTGTCTTACAGATATTCCATCTTGGAAAATGGATTCCTTCATATTGAATCAGCACATGTCACAGATACTGGACGGTATTTGTGTATGGCGACCAATGTGGCTGGAACAGACCGTAGGCGAATAGATTTACAAGTCCATGGTAAATATACATTTATTAAAAAAAAAATTCAGGCTTCAGGTCCTCTTTTCCAACTGAAACTAGTGAGCTAATAAAAACCTGGACCTCAAAGACTAAGCATATTCCACTGCATTATGAACAAGACAAAGCCAGTGTTTTCCCTCTCCTGTGGTTAATATCACCAGTTTGTGACAATTTGCTGGGCCTTAATTATATGGCAAACTACTAATGACAAATTTTGTCAGAAATGTTTCAAAATTACTTGCTATTTACTGAGACGGTTTTCTCCTTAATTGTTTTAGTCCCTCCATCGATTGCTATGGGTCCTACCAACGTAACAGTAACAGTGAATGTCCAAACTACTTTGGCTTGTGAAGCTACTGGGATACCAAAACCATCAGTCACCTGGAGAAAAAATGGACATCTTCTTAATGTAGATCAAAATCAAAATTCATACAGGTAAGAATAAGTCATTTCTTTTAAATATTTAAAATTTTTTTTAAATTAGGTATTTTCCTCGTTTACATTTTCAATGCTATCCCAAAGGTCCCCCATACCCACCCCCCCAATCCTCTACCCACCCACTCCCCCTTTTTGGCCCTGGCGTTCCCCTGTACTGGGACATATAAAGTTTGCAAGTCCAATGGGCCTCTCTTTGCAGTGATGGCCGACTAGGCCATCTTTTGATACATATGCAGCTAAAGACAAGAGCTCCCGGGTACTGGTTAGTTCATATTGTTGTTCCACCTATAGGGTTGCAGTTCCCTTTAGCTCCTTGGGTAATTTCTCTAGCTCCTCCATTGGGGGCCGTGTGACCCATCCAATAGCTGACTGTGAGCATCCACTTCTGTGTTTGCTAGGCCCCGGCATAGTCTCACAAGAGAGAGCTATATCTGGGTCCTTTCAGCAAAATCTTGCTAGTGTATGCAATGGTGTCAGCGTTTGGAAGCTGATTATGGGATGGATTCCTGTGACACAATTGTATATAGTTATTGGTACTATATGATTTCAATACATTGAAATATAATATATTTCATGTATAATATCATGATGTATAATGATTAGATTAGGATAATAGGCAGAGGCAGAGGCAGAGAGGCAGAGGCAGAGGCAGAGGCAGAGGCAGAGGAGGCAGGCAGATTTCTGAGTTCGAGGACAGCCTGGTCTACAAAGTGAGTTCCAGGACAGCCAGAGAAACCCTGTCTTGAAAAACAAAACAAAACAAAAACATTAAAATTTTTTTCAGCTGGTGCTGGCACACATCTTTAATCCCATCAATCAAGAGGCAGAGGCAGGCAGATCTCTGTGAGTTAGTGGCCAGCCTGGTCTACAGAGTTCCAGGACAACCAGGACTGCATAGAGAAACCCTGCCTTAGTACCCTTCCCACCAAAACAAACAAACAAACAAAAAAAAAACATTAAAACCCCCTTTCTAGCGGCTATTGTGAAATGTTCAGTGGTTACCCAGACACTCCTCTGTGCAACTGCGCTTCCATGCTGCTGTCATTGCACACCATCCCAAGACCTGGGAACTGAGTCACGTCTTTACTCCTGTTAGCTCATATTTTTATCTTCCATATATAATGAGTGCAAGTAGATCCTTTTCTGTACCTGGATAATTTCACTTAACATAATGAAGTAAAGATAATTCCATTGGAAAAACTATCCCACCGAACATTTAGAAAGTTTTTTAAAATAACTAGCATTTTAACCCTATCAAAAGGAGCATCAAATACATTTTTTAAATGAAGAATTAGCTAGCCAGTTGTTAGAAAATACTCCCTTAGTATGAAATTTGATCTCCAACCTATTTTTAATTAAAGATGCAGTTTTTCTATATACAACAAACCTATGATGGCTATTGTTGAGGTCTACAGGCATGTTTAACCTAGTTTGTTTAGTGTCTTCTATAATTTCCTAATGACAATGGCTGTAAACACCTTTTCACATAAAAGACAAAATGTTCTGTGGGAATCAATACAAGCTTTAGTTGTAAAATAAAAAATGAAATCTAACACCTTGAACTCTAATGTAGCTACTTGGCCCCTTAGGTAGGTAGAAACAAAAGCAGTTTCTCCAGGTCTTACCCTCCTCCAGCTTCCCTGCTAGATCTTCCTCTATGGCAGTGTAGCTGTCTTGAAGGCTGAACTTTGAGTCATTGAGAATTTCTGCTAGTTTAACACCCCTTCACCTCGGTTCAGTTAACAGCCCATTATCCCATCAAATTATCTGCCGGGGTGCTAACATCAAATACAGTCGTAGTGAAACTTTGACAAGAGGTAATTCTGACTTACAGGAAATATGAAACCAAGAATGATTCCACTGAAAGTCTATCAGCTCCATTTCTCTCATCCTTTAATGTTTGGCATTGGACTCAGTGATTGAAAAGTAAACTTTGTGCGGAGAAGGCGTAGACAGTGTGTCAAAGACACTTCTATTAAACCAAACCCACGTCGCTTTTCTTTTTCCATTTTTAATTGTGCAGCATACATGCATACACATGTAATTACATGTGTGTGGGTACTTGTGGGAAGGTAGCAGGACTGCACATATGTGTGCATATGGATGCCCGAGGCAGATGTTAGGAATTATCCTCAACTGCTCTTCTATCTTATTCACGGTATCAGGATCTCTCCATCATATGCATATACATACAGGCGTGGATATGTATACACATGGTACATCTCCAAAATAGCCATGAGCCACAACATAGAAAGAAGCATATATAAAGCACGGGGCAGGGGCAGTGAAACAGATAGACCTCTACTCACTTACATGGCATAGATGGAATCAAATATCCACCCTCAAAGTCACTGATAAATTTGAGATGCTTTATGAGAATCGTGTCAAATGGAGCCTGGGATACATACTGTTATTAAATAGTAGCTGTCAATATACTTCATCTACTAAGAGAAGTTTGATTATGATGCACGTATTCAGAAAATGTAAGATTCGGTGTTCAGGCAATTCTTCCAGGCAGCTGTTTCTCGTTATTAGGAAGTTTAGATCCTTTACTGTATAAAGTTACATTTTGATGTGCAAACTTTGCATCAGATGAATGACGCTCACTTGACATGAAGGAGGAGCTCTTTCCCTCAGCTTATCTCAGCTCCTTCAAACACCAACTGCAAAATATGTGGAAACTAACGTACAGAATCTCGTGTTTGGACTCTCCTCTAGGCTCCTTTCCTCTGGTTCACTTGTAATCATTTCCCCCTCTGTGGATGACACTGCCAGTTACGAGTGCACTGTGACAAGCGATGCTGGAGAGGACAAGAGAGCAGTGGACCTCACTGTCCAAGGTAGAACAAGCCTGAAAGTAGAATGAGGGACACACAATGCTGTCCTTTCACCACACGGCCTCCCTCCATACCTGCGTGGCACTCACTCTCTAGCATCAGGGAGAAGAGGGACAACGTGGCTCTGGGAATGTGGAGGGATGGAGTGGAAGTGTGTGTTTTTCTCTTCTTGCTCTTCTAGTTCCTCCCACCATAGCGGATGAACCTATGGATTTCCTGGTGACCAGACAGGCCCCAGCAGTCATGACCTGCTCAGCTTCTGGAGTTCCTGTTCCCTCAATTCACTGGACCAAAAATGGCCTAAGACTGCTTCCCAGAGGAGACGGCTATCGGATTCTGTCTTCAGGTAACAAAACCTTGTCCTGTGACTGCACTCTCACTGACTGGAGTAGTTAGCGATGGGCAGTCTTGCCCAGACTTTTGTTATGACATAATGAAAAGTTTAAAAAGCCTTTGTTCCTGAAATACAATTATGATAAGAAGGGGAAACATGTAAAAGACAAAAAGGGAAAGAAAAGGGAAAAGACAAAATAAAATGTTTATTTAAAAGCCGTTTAGTTCCTAAGACAGAATTGTCCTATCTTGAGACTATGTAAGATAAGCTTTAATTTTTTTCCTTTTTCTTTATTCTTCTTTTATACAGTACTTCCTGACTGCAGCCTCCCTCCCTCCCTCCCTCCCTCCCTCCCTCCCTCCCTCCCTCCCTCCCCACCTCCCTCCCTCCCTCCCCACCTCCCCTCCCTTCTCTCCTCTTGAGCTGACCTACCTCCCCTCTCCTCCAGATCCACTGCTCCTCTATTTTTAATGTTCGCAATTAAGCAGGAAAGGTTGGGTGCTAAATAGTGCAATTTACTTTTGGCAGTGGCCATGGTCAACATTTGTACAACTTATAGCACTGAGGAAACTTACTTAACTAAATGAAAATATACATGATTTTCATTGAAAATGGGTCTTGTGTAAGGCAGGCATACTGGGAGACAGATTGAGTAACAACTCATCCTGAGATTTCATGAGTGTGTGTTTTCTGGTTTTGTTTTTCCTTTTTTTTTTTCTTTGTATTTAGTCTTCTGTCATACAATATATCCTAACCATAGCTTCATCTCCCTCTACTCCCCCAGTCCCCTCGCTCAACTCTTCTCTCCCACAGACCCACTGCTGGTCCATTTCCCTGCAGAAAAGAGCAGACCTCCCAGGAATATCAACCAAACACAGCATAAAAATGCAAACTAGGCACAAACCCTCCTCTCAAGGCAGGACAAGGCAACCCAGTAAGAGAAAATTGGTCCTAAGAACAGGCAAAAGAGTCAGAGACACTTCCACTGTGAGGAGTCCTGCAAAACCTCAAGATAAACTATATTGTTCTAAGAGAATTTATGTATTTTTTAATCAATGGGAAATAATAGGACATTGACTCTCAGCATATAGCTTTGGTTTTAAAGCAGAATATTTTGGCTATCTCAGATAAACCAGTAGACTGGTTAGAATTCTATCATAAAACAGAAGGTTTTGCCATACCAGTGTGTATTAGTCAGGGTTCTCTAGAGTCACAGAACTTATGGACAGTCTCTAGATAGTAAAGGAATTTATTGATGACTTACAGTCGGCAGCCCAATTCCCAACAATGGTTCAGTCGCAGTTGTGAATGGAAGTCCAAGGATCTAGCAGTTACTCAGTCTCACACAGCAAGCAGGCGAAGGAGCAAGAGCTAGACTCCCTTCTTCCAATGTCCTTATATTGTCTCCAGCAGAAAGTGTAGCCCAGATTAAAGGTGTGTTCCTTAAACTCGGAAATTCAATCTTCTGGAATCCATAGCCACTATGGCTCAAGATCTCCAAACCAAGATCCAGATAAGGATCTCCAAGCCTCCAGATAAGGGTCACTGGTGAGCTTTCCAATTCTGGATTGTAGTTCATTCCAAATATTGTCAAGTTGACAACCAGGAATAGCCACTACACAGTGTAACCATAAAGTACAGCTCTCGAAAACAGTGTAGAGCTTTCTTGCAATGTTAAGCAGAGTTGCCATAAAGTCAGCACTCCATCCAGGGTCTCCCTCCAGGGTGTGTAAAAACCCTGTCTGCATCTGTGCGTTGGAGATGCTCACAGAGTCATTCAAAATAGCTGAAAAGGAAAGCAATTCAGATGCCCATCAGCTGCTGAACAGATACACAAAAGTGCTATTGTCCACAACAGGAAATCTATTTGTCTGAAAAAAAGGGGGGGACACAATGTTACACATGCTAAAATGAATGAATCTCAAAAATGTGCTTACAGTGAAGTTAGTAACAAAAGCAAAAAACCAGAGTGTGTGATTCCACCAAAAGGCAAACCTATAGAAGCAGCAGATGGATGGATGTGGTCTAGGGCTGGGTTTGGAAGCTGGGAGTGACCACAAATAGACACTGGTCTTTTGGAAGGTTTCTGAAATTAGTTTGCGGTTATCATTAACTAACTCTCCAAATATTACAACAAAAAGCCCTCATTAAATGAATATTTGATGGCCTTTCTGGTAAGTAAAGTATGCATCAATAAAGCTATTAGTAATTAGTTACTTGGTAATATCAAAAGAAACATGAGAAACATGTAACTTACTGAATTAGGAAAACAGAGATACACCCTCTAGTAAAACTTCTGTGGGAGACAGAGACAGGAGGGCTGTGAGTTCCAGACCACCTTGGGCTACATATGAGGTTTCAGGATAGTCTGGGCTATGTGGCAAGATCATGTCACAAAAGCAAACAAACAAGAAGAAAACAAATAAAATACTTTCTTTTCCCATTAGGTGCAATTGAGATACCTACTACCCAATTAAACCACGCAGGAAGATACACGTGTGTTGCTCGTAATGCAGCGGGCTCAGCACACCGGCATGTAACCCTTCGTGTTCAAGGTATGGAAGGTTGTTTGTTTACTAAACTCTTGCTGGTGGCTTGATGGATGGAGTTCTTCTCTAGCATGTGCAAAAACTGGGGTTTGCTCTCCAGGACCACACACTAAAAGTTGGCTGGTTTTGGGGCATGCTAATTATTTATTGTGTTTTCATTGTCATGTTTTATTCTAAAAGATGGTACTATGCGCAAAACTTCAAGGCAATGGCAATGTCTTAGGTTATGTAAACCTGGAAGATGTTCAATAGACTACAATTGCACATGATTACAACTATACAGAACAACCTAAAAAAATGTTTCTTCTTTTGTTTTTGTGATCTCTTCCAACATCAGTTTTTCTACCAGCATTTTCTACTACAGCTACTATATAGTAAGATGTAAAAAAACATAAGGCCAGTCATAACTTTGCTCTTGTACAATCAACTCATTGGTGTTTGGGGTTGTGGATTTAGCACATTGAAACTTGTGGGAAATATTTAAAAAGAACTGCAAGTTCCCTCACTACACCCGGCTACTCTCAGCCCCAGTGGTCTCGCTAGCTATGCACTGGCGGCAATGGCCAGCCAGTTCTTATCTCATGGAGACTCTGACTCAGAGATCCAAAATCTAGCTCTCTGAGTTCCCACTGGCGGGTCGTTACCACGCCATCCCCATGCTTCAAAACCTCCACGGCCTTTTGTGGTGCGCATCAGGCAAACCCATGCTTTGCTGTGGTATCATCTCTCTGGAACACGAATGAGCCACTGAGCTGCCGCGTGAAGGAAATTGCAACACAGACTTAGTTCAGAAACAATGGTAACTCAATCACTGGACACAACAACTAGGATCCTAATCTTGTAAGCCTTATTAAATCTAAATCCTCGATCCACCAAAGAAACCGGAGACACTAGTAATTCCATCTTGTCATCACACTATCCCTGTCTAAAAGGCCATAACTCTCTCCTGCTTCTTCTTGTTCTTCCGTCCAACCAGAAGTCCCACCTACTTGCTCAGTGATTGGTTCCTTTATTCATTAGGGGATGGTTCACAAGAAGTCACCTGAGTAACTGAAGCCCCTCCCAGGAAAGCAAAATTAGCATCAAAATACAAACAACCCCAGGGCTATCCACAACAGAAAGGTGCCACTATAGCAGGCAGCTCTGCTTTATAAGAAGCAATGCTATTCTTTTGTTGATCTGATTTTGCAGAGCCTCCAGTCATTCAGCCCCAACCAAGTGAACTGGATGTCATTCTAAACAACCCAATCTTACTACCATGTGAAGCAACAGGAATACCTACTCCATTCATAACTTGGCAAAAGGAAGGCATCAATGTCATTACCTCAGGTACCTACCATGATTTCAATAGAGATTGTTGTGCTATATGCAGTGCTTTGTAATCCAGAAATCTGTGTGCCTTCTTATAAAGTGAAAATAAAATTTCCTCTCACTCTACTTTTATGACTGTGGTATAGGCAAGAGCCTCGCCATTCTTCCTAGTGGCAGCTTACAGATCTCCAGAGCTGTTCGAGGGGATGCAGGCACTTACATGTGTGTGGCCCAGAACCCAGCTGGTACAGCCTTGGGCAAGGTCAAGCTGAATGTGCAAGGTACTTGAGTAATTCATCTTCTATGTCTTCAGAGATGTTTGTAACAATATGTACTAATTGTTCGTATGTAAATAGTGTGCTCCTCTGCATCCTCTCTTCATTTTAGATCATAGTATCTTACTTTTTCCCCTAGAAAAGTCTACAGATGATGACAGAATGTGTTCTTTTTACTTCATGTGTGAGAACAAGGACCTTCGTCCTATTTTAACTTCTATGAAACTCTACTTGATAAAATAGACAAATCTTTATGGTTCACTTTGCAAGTTTTCGTTTTTCTGAGGAATATAGTGAAATCTTTCCTTTGATGTGAAATATGTCTAACCAGCATAGCCATGCTTCATAAACTGACTCTCTTAGTCTCAGCATGAGACCACCTGTCCAAGAGTCAACACGTGTGGCCTGTCTTCTGTCTTTCACCTCAAGACAATCTCAAACAGCAAAAGTCGCAATATTGTCCATTCCCATATGCACCAATAACTCCTGTGAGTGAAAAATGGCAAGAACAGTGTGACATTTTAAGAAAGAATGGGATAGCAAAAGACCAGAGCCATACAGTGTATCAATAGTCCTGCTTCATCTTAGTACATTTAGTATTTGCATCATTAATCTCTTACTGCACCCATTATAAACTAAACTTCATCATAGGCGTGTGTATGGGAAAACATAGGGAGTACGGGATCTGTAATATCATCAGCTTCAGACATCCATAGGGTCTTGCAATTTATCAACTGTGAAGAGGGGGCAAATGTGCTTGTTCTTATTCATGATAGCACATTTAGTAAGATGTGTTTTAGGTTTATTTTGTTTTTATTCGTGTGTTTGTGTGTGTGTGTGTGTGTGTGTGTGTGTGTGTGTCTGTCCATCTATTTGTCTATCTGTCTGTGTGTCTGTGGGTATGTGCACATGAGTGCTGATGCCCACAGAAGCCAGAAAAGTGTGTCAGATTCCATGGAGCTGGACTATAGGCATCCGTGAGGAGTCCAGTGTGGGTGCTGAGAACTGAATTCTGGTCTTCTGCAAGATCAGCAAGTGATCTTAAGCACTAAGGTCATTTATCCAGTCCCTTTAACAGAATTTTCAACAAGAGAAACAACCCAAACTTGTTGAGGTAGTACTGAATTAAAGTGCTTGTCACCAAGACTGATGACCTGAGTTTTATGCCTGGGAATGCATGATAGAAGGGGAGAACTCATTCATTCACACAAGTTGTTCTCTGACCTCCACACATGAGCTGTGCATGCACACACAAAGGAATGACAACAAAAGATAACTTTAAAATTATAAAAAAAAAAATCAGAAGTGTGTGGGTGAGGGGGGATAAACAAAGAGATGGAGGAGGAAAATAATTTCTCATGTTAATCTGACAGTTTCATATTATAATTTCTATGTCTTTCTAGGATATGAAGCAAAATGGTAATAGGTTTCAAGATACTGAACTTAAATGAATTAATTATGGTATTTCCTATAGAGAATTAACAAATACAGTAAAGTTCACGTTCCTGCTATTTGAAATCTTAATTTCAAAATGTCCAAAAAGCAAACAGAAAAACAGAAACTGAAATGATGAATAATGGAAATAAGATACATTGAGTCGGTTTATTAGATCAATGGTTAGAGTGGGCTTCTCTTTGGGTTAGGGGTAAGGTAAGAGATCAACAATGATTAAGGACAAGACATCTTGCCATATTGTCCACACTGGTGACCAGGCAGTGGTGAGCAAGAAGAACACAGAAAAGCCTGAAGGAGAATAGACCAAGACAGGGCTGTTGTTGAAGGACCAGATACACTGTAGTGGAATTAACTTCCATTCTCTGCAGAACAAGAAGGATGCAGCCAGGATTGTGGTTCTGTTTGGACTCGATGCTTTTGGATACTATGTAGATATTACCTTTGGGGTAGGCAAGAGTGGAACTAGAAGAGTGGTTAGATTTGTCTGGGCAAGTTATCATGGTCTGAGAGAAGAAGTCCAGGTATGAGCTACAGAACAGTGAGGTATGTAGGTATGTGTAGGTAGGTGTATATGTATGTAAGTATGCATGTGCACTTGTGAAATTGATTAAACACATGGTCAGGCCTGACAAGAGAGAGAGAGAGAGGGAGATAGAGAGAGAGAGATAATTTTTTCCCCTTTCTTTCTTTTCTTTTCTCTCTGTCTACTAAGAGTTAATGAACTCTGAGCCTCTTGCCTACCTGACCGGGGAGGGGCTCTTGAGCCAGAGAGAAAAGGGCCCAAGTAACTAAGCTTTTTCTTTCTTTTTCTGTTTAAAGATTTATTTATTTATTTTATGTGAATACACTGTGTCTTTCTTCAGACACACCAGAAGAGGGCATCAGATCGCATTTCAGATGGTTGTGAGCCACTCAGGACCTCTGGAAGAGCAGTCAGTGCTCTTAACCACTGAGCCCCATAAGCTCTTTTTTTTTCCCCTTGATCCTCTGCTGCTCCCAGCAGGAGTTAATTGCCAGAAGCCAGGAGATTTGGGGCACAAAATAGCCAAGAGTTAAATAAAGAGTTAAGTTGCCCAAAGTAAGCCACTTTTGGTCCTTCAATTGCTGAATCCATATCCTATTTCACTGCTGGATGCCAGGATAACTCCTGGCACTAGGGATAGGAAGCCATGGTTTCTGCATAGTCATGTTGAATGCAGGAAACTTTTAAAATCCATGATGCTGGTGTCAGGTAGAACATTGACTGTGTATTAACATTCATGACAAGTGTATAGTGTAGGATGGAAGATCATCTGCACTCTGTATTAAATCCAGAAACTAGATGTGATTTCCTAAGGAAAGAACATGGACAGAGAAGAAAACCAAGGACAAATCCTGGGCCAGCCCATTGCTTTGAACTGTGAGAAAGGGGAATATACTGGGGATGCAGCAGAATGGGGGCTGGAGGAGAATAATATTTAAGAAGAGAGTAGTTTTGAATGCACTGTAGTCAGAAAATATTAGAATTCAAAATTATTCATTAATTTTGGCAACATTGTGGTCATAGAAAAAAAGCATCAGATTTGAATTTTTTTCTTCACTAGATTGTTAAAAAGGTTGAACAATGAAGAGACAAAGACACACATTAAATATTGGATAGTATCTGAACATTGCATAAACAGATAACTGTAGACACCAGGGGCTTGAGAGATTGGAGACAGGCTCTCCCCTTGCAGATATAGTTTGTGGTGGGAGCACACACTCAACCACTTAATGCCAGTCACTATAGATATTTATGAATTAAAATTTCTATGATGGATGATCTGGGTCTTGGCAAAAAAATCCAGAGCAATACCTAAGCAGTGAGTGGTTGCTGTAAATCCTTGGAAGGGAAACCCTTAGCAGGTTTCTGAAATGGGAAGAAGTTGTGTATATAGCTATTTTCTGCAATCCATTTGTCTGTGTATTCATTTGTAAATATTGTACTCTGCTGAGACATCGTGACAAGCTCTCTGGAGAATACGGGGATCGGATGTATCTTTGAGCAATGAAGTATTTCACAAAGCTTGATGGAATCCATTTTAGAAGTGCCCAAAGTGAATCATAAAGTTTGTGTATATTAAAATACCTCAGTAGGCCCTCGTGACTTTCTGAAAGACTCTCCTGAATGGGACCCTTCCAATACCTCATGAATGGATGCTTATCTTGTTTAAAATTGACTGTTGCTTACACTTGTTATTTATTAAACTCATGAATTTAAATGTTCCAAGCAAAACCAATCTACAGAATAGCAGTCTCAAATCTTCTATTGGAAAACCATAGGAGAAATTTGTACACTCAGTGTGAGCCTTCTGTCTTTCAGTTCCTCCAGTCATTAGTTCTCATCAAAAGGAGTATGTTGTTACAATGGATAAACCTGTCTCTCTACTGTGTGAGACAGAGGGCTCTCCACCACCTGACATTACCTGGCATAAAGATGGGCATGCACTTACCGAATCTATCCGCCAGCGCATCCTGAATTCAGGGGCTCTGCAGATAGCATTTGCTCAGCCTGATGATGCTGGTCAGTACACATGCATGGCTGCCAACATGGCCGGATCAAGCAGCGTCAGCAGCACACTCACCGTCCATGGTAGGTTGTTTACCACGATTTCTTTCCATCTGTTGTATCACTGTGGCAATGAGAAAAGTCGCCAAGAAAAAATGTGGTGGGAGTCAAAGTCACAGTGTGTGTGGAGAAAAACGTGTGATTGAGTTTCAAGTCCGTGTTTAGTATGCTGTGTTTGTTGGTGTGTACGCACATCTGTGTGAGAGATGACATCAGGATTTCCAGGAAAATCAGTGTATGGCTAACATCCCTTCATATTGTGATTGTTGGGGGTTGTCAGGATTGTGTGGTGACCATACAAGTTCTGTGGCTCTTCTGTTTCACTTCTTGAAGCTTTGAGTCATTTTGGCTTAAAAGTAATCACCATTTGACCCAAATGACACATGCAGTTTGAACCTTATGAGAAATAATGATTCATTATTAAAGATTAATTATTTTAAAGTAGCACAACATATTTTTCATTGTAATTGATATAACAAAATATCTGAAAATCAACATTAATGAGCTGGAGAGGTGGCTCAGCTGTTAAAAGCAGTGGCCACTTTTCTAGACCTTTTTTCAATTCTCAGTACCCACGTGGGGGGCTCTCAATAGTCTCTGACTCCAGTTCCAGGAGTCCCAATGCCTTCTGGCTTCCATGGGCTCTCAGCACAAATGTGATGTACATGTAATAAAAACACACATACACATAAAGAGCATCTTTAAATATATTTCTAAAATAATTGTCAAAATTAAAACCGTTTGGAGCTGGAGAGATGGCTCAGTGGTTAAGAGCACTGACTGCTCTTCCAAAGGTCCTGAGTTCAAATCCCAGCAACCACATGGTGGCCAACAACCATCTGTTATGAGATCTGATGCTCTCTTCTGGGGTGTTTGAAGACAGCTACAGTGTACTTACATATGGTAAATAAATAAATCTTTTTTAAAAAAGGTTAAAACAGTTTTATTGTCTATTTCAAAATTAATGATAGAATATTAATGTCACTGGTAGGACTAAACTAAAGCAAATTAAACTTTTCCAACTTCTATTTCTTAGGGGTATATTTTATTTTAATAAGCGATTTTGCTTTATTGAAAATTTTGTAAAATTTTGATTTTTTTAAGTATATATGACTCTGCCTCAACTACATAGCAAAAATGATTATTTCGAATGGAATTCTTTTTAATTAAATAATATACTCAAGTTAGAATCTTCACTCATTATTTTTAACTTGAATATATTATTTATCCAATAGATTTCTTGCTTTTAATTAATCTATTGAACTAATGGTTGTGCATTTAGCCTTTACCTTCAAGCAAAAGATTGTTCTTTTCAAATATTTGTGGACAGTTTATCAAAATTGTCCATGTGTCACGTAACAATAAAACTATTGACAAAATTTAAAAATATAAGCCTCAATACCTGTGCACCTAGATATGCGATAAAGGCAGACATTTTTTATTAACTAATTGATTTATTTATTTGCTTTATATCCCAGTCTCCGCCCTGCCCCCCTTGCTGCCCCCACTACCACCACTTGAACCATTAAAGCCAAAACCCCAGTCATAGGGAAAAAAATAACCTTCTTCCAGCTAACAGATAGGTCTGATACATGGTTTATGTTCAGATTTTTTATAAACTATTTCTAAAATGAGGGCTAAATATTAAAAGTACCATGTATGACTCATAAATCCATTGCCTTAATATTTTTTTATTCCAAACAAATAGAGAACTAAAAGAAATCTACTATGAGCAAGGTATGGTAGTTAGCACTGCCATGGAATCTGAACTCTTGAGAGGCTAGGCAAGAGAATCAGGAGTTCAAATCCTTGACTAGTGAGTTGGAGACCATCATATGCTACAAGATGCTACAAAACAACAACATATAAAAGAGGTGTGTGCCCGTGGACCCTACCAGGGCAGGCCACACCCAGAAGTGGTCAGCCAGTTCAAACTAGACTCCATGGACTTGTTTTTTGCATTGCTGTTATCGTTCTTAGTTTTGCTTTGTTTTATTACTTAAGGAAGTGAACATAAAATTGGATGGCTGAACAGGTAAGGGAGGGTCTAATGAGTTAAAGAAGGAGGATGAATGTGATTGAAAGTTAACTGTACATAATCCCCAATGAAAAAGGAAAATCGTGGATGATCTCCAAAGATAGAGCCAGGTAAAAATGCAAGCATCCTTGAGAAAAGGACTGCTAAGCCCTGCCCAAGATTAGAAGCTATTGGCAGCTGCTAGCTGCTGAAAAAAGAGGTTTGTTTGTTTATTTGTTTGTTTTGGTGGGTGGCCACTGGTGGCTTGTCTATGTCCCAGTGAATGTCCTCACACCCTCACAGAAGTGAATACCTGTGGGCAGGAGTCTTGAACTCAGTGAGTTAGAAAGCAATATGTAAGCCAGGCAGCAGTGGCACATGCCTTAATTCCAGCACTCGGAAGGCAGAAGCAGGCGGATCTCTGTGAATTCGAGGTCAGCCTGGTCTACAGAACAAGTTCCAGGGCAACCAAGGCTACACTGAGAGACTCTGTCTCAAAATAAAAAATAAAAAAATAAAAATTATGATAATAATTTTAGATTAGATAGAAGATAGATACATAGATAGATAGATAGATAGACAGACAGACAGACAGACAGACAGATGGGATAGTGTAGGAGCCAGAAGAGATGGATGTCACCATTAAAACAAGGACCTCTAAATCAACATGATCAAACCTCCTAAGAACTCACAGAGACTGAGGCAGCATGCACAGGGCCTGCACTGCTGTGCATCAGGACTCTGCATATAGAGCATGGCCTTCAGTCTAGTGTTTCTACGGGATTCCTGAGGGTGGGAACCAGTGGGTCTCTGACTCTCTTGGGCACTTTTCCTTCTGTTTCTTTATTTTGCTCAATTCTGATGTGTTAGTTTTTTTGGTTTTTTTTTTTTTTTGGTTTTGTTTTTTTTGGTGGGTTTTTGTTTTGTTTTGTTTTTTGGTTTTTTGGTTTTTTGAGACAGGGTTTCTCTGTCTAGCCCTGGCTATCCTGGAACTCACTTTGTAGACCACCACGCCCGGCCTGATGTGTTAGTTTTATCTTATTATTATCCTTTAGATCCCTATTTGTTTTCTAGTGGGAGACAGAAAGAGGGTGGGTCCAGATGAGAAGGAAGGTGGGGAGGACCTAGGAGGAGTAGAGAGAGGGGAACCATAGTCAGTATATATTATATCAGAAAAAAATCTATTTTCAATAAAAGCAGGTGGGGAGGATATGAGTTTTAGAGGAAGATTTGTTGGAGGGGTTGTGGGGGGCATTGCACAAGGGAAGGGAAGAGGATCCAATTAATATACATTGTACACATGTGAAATTTTCAAAGAATAAGAAATATTTGAGAATGAGAATGTGTTGCTTTCGTATGATAGACTATTTCATCGTTTGGGGTTTGGGGTTTTATTTGTTTGGTTGTTTTGGTTTTTCTGTTTGTTTGTTTGTTTTTCCATACTCCTATCAAAGTATGTCAAAAAGCCCTTGAAGGGATTTTTTGTGTGTGTTGATTTTTCAATATGAACTCAATTTTCTGCGTGACTGTGTCTAAATTCTTCATAGTACCACCTAGGATTCAAAGCACAGAAGTACACTTCACCGTCAACGAGAACTCCCAAGCTGTTCTCCCGTGCGTTGCTGATGGAATCCCCACGCCTGCAATTCACTGGGAAAAAGATGGTGTTCTTATAGCCAACTTGTTAGGGAAATACACTGCCCAGCCATATGGAGAGCTCATCTTGGAAAATGTTGTGGTAAGTTTAATGGGCACGAGTAGACACTGTAGAGCCAACTGGCTGATTCACCTTCGTCATTTTGGCAATGTAGCTCGGAAGTATTTCCTCTAAGACTGAAAGGAAATACTCTTATAAATTCAACGTAGGATTAATCGCTCTTGCATTTCATTTTATATCCTGGGAATTAGAAGTATATTTAACAAAAGGGCTGAAACCAAGAAGTGTCCTCCTCCTGAAGTTATCATTTTACTTTCATGGAAATTTGTATCGGGAAAGATTCTAAGTGGTCAAGCTGTTCTCAGTGCTTATAACTATGTGCCAGAATGGCAAGACAGAAGGCATTCCTGTGAATTTAAGTATGATGAAGAAAAATGTCAAAAGAGTGCCTTTCTCTATGCAGGTTTTTAAATAACCCTGTCTAATAATTGACTTAAAATGGAAACTCTGTGGAGCTACACTAATGAGATGATTAATGCCTTCAGGCATCCTGTTTGGGGTCTGTAGAACAGTGATGATCAAGCAGAAACAGCTCAGTTTCTGGGTGTTCATATTCGGGGAATCTGCCTTCAGCTGCAATTGCTCTTCTAGGCCTAAGGAGATGAATGAGAAAATGAGTTTGTTGTTGTTGTTCTTCTTCTTCTTTAATCTTTTTTTACAGTCCAGTTGTTATCCCCCCCCCCCCGTTCTGCCCTCTGACTGTTCCTCATCCCATCCCTCCTCCCCTGTATCCAAGCGGATGTCCCCACCCTCCCAACCCCACCGCATGCACCTAACCCTTGAGAGACTTGAGGAAATAAGTCTAAAATCTGTGAGACAGTGTCGCAGACACACTTAAAGGATCCTATCAATAAGGCATCTTATATATAGCAGGCAGGAGACATGAGGAATATGTAAAACTCTTTTTGCAAATACTATATATGAACTAGATGTTTTGATATTTAATTTCAACAAAAAGCAGACTTTTAACCTAGGCTGTCATATCCTGGGACGGTTAGTGGTATGTAGGTGAAGCTTTCCTATTGAAAAAAGCATGCACCCAAATTTACATTGTTTCTATTCTGAATGGTAATAAAATTTATATTTCCAGGTTTTTTGGCACTTCAGGTAAAAAAAAAATATTCTTAATATTTTAGACTAGGGGAAAACAATTGTCAATAGATACATAACCTCCGAGCATCTGGACACATTCAGCCAACTCAGTCCATGTTTATCAGGCACCTTCTCTTTGAACAATTCTGCTTTATTTAGGCACTGGGAAACATCAAAGAACTTAAGGGAGAATGAGCCAGGTATGTTTGAGAAACCAGCAAGTAGTAAGAGCAAAGAAAGAGACTAACTGAAAAAAGGAATCAGAGGAAAATGGAGACCACACCAGGTCTACAAGTCTGAAAGTCTGAGCAGTGGGAAGGATAGCACAGCCATCAATGAAAATGCGGTGGCTGCAGAGGCAAGGGAAGGAGTGCTGTCAGCCCCCTGGCTTCTCCCGTTATAGCTTCAGCCCTCGGATATCAACTAGTTACCCAAACAGAAGTAGGAACAAGGTCAATGTTGCTAGAAGTCTAAACTAAGCTCTGGATTTGAGACACTGGACATCATCAGCCTGTGAGTGGCATTTAAAACTGTGGTACTAGATGAGATACTCAAGGGTCTAAGACCAGAGAGAGAGAGACTATAGGAGGACCAGAGACTGAGTCCCTCAGGAGTCAACATGAAGACATTGATGTTAAGGGGAAAACACAACAAAGGATGGAGAAGGAGTAACCAGAATGTGAGCTGGGAAGCTACCAAAGTGACACCCAAGTGAAGACCCTCCAACTTAATTTAATACTGACCAGTAGGTCAAGTCCAGCGAGTGATGAAGTTGACCACTGGACTCAGCAAGGGAGACACCAGGAAAGCATTAGCCTTCATCCCACAGTATGCTCTGATGGTTTTGTTCTTTGATCATTTTACCCTGAAGGCCCACTATGTTGTCAAGATGCTAACAGCCTTTGGGGTCCTTGGTTCCTTTACTACACTGCAAAGCAGCCAACCATGGGGTGTTTTCTAAGGTCTTATGAAATAGCTCTTCTAGTTCTATGTGGCCTGGAGGTCACACTTAAGCTCTTACCTTTTATAATTAAACTAAAATAACATGCAAAGTCTAACATGATTGTTTATGCTGAAAGATGAAAATTTAAGTCTGCATTAGGAAAGAGTGGTCCTTGTGAGGACAGATGCTGAAATTTTGTGTACTTTATGTAGGAGTTTGTCATATATTGATACTTGGAAAACTTTGTTGATCTAGCTGGAAGATTCTGGCACCTACACATGTGTCGCTAACAATGCTGCTGGTGAAGATACACGTATTGTGACCCTGGCTGTGCATACCCTTCCCACTTTTACTGAACTTCCTGGAGACCTGTCATTAAATAAAGGAGAACAGCTACGGTTAAGTTGTAAAGCCGTTGGCATCCCATTGCCCAAACTAACGTGGACCTTCAACAACAATATTATTCCAGGTTGGTGAGTTAATTGTTCAGCTATAAATGCATGCTCCCGTTCAGCAGCCTGGCCTCTTGGGAGGCCATTGAGGAGTCTCAAGTACAGAGTTGACTCTTTCTATTCTGTGAAATGGCTGGGAGTGGGAAGACACATGCATTCTCCCTACTTGAGAGAGGGAGGCAGGAGAATCAGGAGTTCAAGGTCATCTCGTACTACGTGGTGAGCTAGAGGCCGGTCTCTGCTATTGGAGGTGTGATCACCAAATTAAGCAAATAGAGCCAAAAATTAAATTCTGTAAAGTAATGCACTTTTCCAAACCAGGACAAACTTACTCTTCACTCTTTTGAAATGGATCACAAAACAATCAATTCTATGTTATATATAAAACATTAACAACAAGGAAAAAACTCTCTCCCTGAAAGAAGACAGTGTTGTGTCTTGGGCAGCTACACTTGCTCTGGACCGCTGCATTGCTGACCAGTGGGTTCAGAGGCTGCTGCTAGGGACCTGCAGATTCATGCATCTTACAGAACACAGTGCTTCTCACTGGTGAATGAACTTCAGTTGACACATCAAGTTTCTAGCCACTGTGCCACTCTGCATTGTGTTAAAGTAGTGCCTAAGCAAAGAGCATCCATCCCTGGATGATGCATCTCTCTCTCTCTCTCTCTCTCTCTCTCTCTCTCTCTCTCTCTCTCTCTCTCTCCCTCTCTCTCTCTCTCTCTCTCTCTCGTGTGTGTGTGTGTGTGTGTGTGTGTGTGTGTGTGATCTTTGAGACTATAATACATCATTTCTCTCTTTCCTCCCTCCAAACATGCCCCTATATCCCTTCTTGTTCTCTTTCAAATTTCATGGATTTCTTTCATTGTTAACACACGCATATGTATGTATATACTTGCTTGGTTTCATCAACAAAGATGCCATCAATAACGAGTATAAAGGCACTGTGAGTAATGAGTGGCTGTCCTGTCTTCACAGCTCTGACTTGCCTCTACCAAATGCTCTGCTAGAGAAGCAGATAGAGCTTGAGATTTTCCTGTCGTGATCAATTTTGTGAATGACTGAAATTCATCAAATGTATTGTCTTCATATTTACATACCATTCCTTTATAAAGAAAAGCAAAATCTAAGTCATAACTCTTTTCTGAAGGTATAGAACTAATTCTGACATTTAAACTTTGAAGCCTATCTTCTACCTAATATAGTTTAATGGGTTCTTTAAAAATAAGTGAGACAATGCATACAAAGAAGCCATACATAATCAGATGGCAGCTGTTTAAGTTAGATTTGTAATTAATTAGCATGCTCATGTTATGCTCTTATTCAAATATTGTAGCTGCCTTTGTAAATATTTACATCCTCAGCCTGTATGATTTATTGGGAATTTTAAGTTATTAGAGATTTGATCATTGTGTTGTTATTACCCACTGGGGATATGTTTTCATGATTTCCCTGCAGCCTGCCAAGTCAGTTGGATTACAACTAAAAAGGTGTTCCCACCATTGATGTAAATTGTTTGGGAAGAAAACTGGGGGTGAGATAAATGGAATGGAAAATGCCATATTTCTGAATGAAAGGGTTTTGAAACTCAGCAATCATGAGGCTGATTTAAGCGACAGGCCAAGATGAAAGGGGCACTTTAAAATACTGTGGAGAGACATTTGTTTTCATTCTCTCTTCCTGTTCCCTGGGTTGTTTTTGGTTCTTCCAATGAGTTGTCTATAGACACAGTTAATAGCACAAGGGTGGCTCTGTGGTAAGGGCCCTCTTGTTCAGTTACGGTTCAATTGCTGACTCGCTCATAAATCTTACCTGCAAAATATTACACTGCTGTGACATTTTCCTAGGTCACTGAGAGGCATCTGTGTTGTTTCCTAATCTGTTTCCTCAGCCCACTTTGACAGCATCAATGGACACAGTGAACTCGTTATTGAAAAGGTGTCAAAGGAGGACTCGGGCACTTACGTGTGCACCGCGGAGAACAGTGTTGGCTTTGTGAAAGCGATCGGATTTGTTTATGTGAAAGGTAGGTGAACATGTTCCATTTTCCCTTTGTGATTTATTCATAATGAGACTTTGTTTCCTTACTATGAAGTAATACTACATGACTGCAGTTTGTTATCCCAATGTCCGAACATGAATAGATTTATAAGGAAAAAACAAAACACGAGTTTCAGCTCCAAGGTAAACAGGGGCTGCAGGGATGGCTCTGTGGATAGAGAGCTTGTCGTTAATGTGAGTTTGGATACCCAAATCCCATGTAAGACCTAAGCAGATGTGTCAGCCACCTAGAAGCCCAGCATTCAGGAGATAGACAAGAGACCCTGGGGAAAGCTAGATAGCCAGACTAGCTGGAGTTGGTGAGTTCTAGGTTCAAAAAGAGACTTTCCACCAATAAATAAATTGGTGAGTAGATTGAGGAAGACACATAGCATCAGCTTTGGGCCTACACACACACACACACACAAACACCTACAGACACATATATTCACAATCCACACACATGTACAACACACACAAGCACTTACACACATACACACATGCACAACACACACAAGCACTTACACACATACACACATTATCTACAAACACACACACACTAAAGGTAAGGAAAAGTAAATAAAGAGGTCATTTGACACAAAGTCCTCTACACAAGGACTGAAGTTGTCAACATTACTGGGGATTAGTAAGAGTGCTGACTTTGAAAACCCATGATGTTATAAAGTGCCTTTTCCCTCACTGCTAAGTTATATGTCTACGCATGTCAAAAGTCATACAGGAAGTATCAGCACCTGCTTTTCCTTCCTGCCTGTCTTATGGTATTTCCCAGAGCCCCCAGTCTTCAAAGGTGATTACCCATCTAACTGGATTGAACCACTCGGAGGGAACGCAATCCTAAACTGTGAGGTAAAAGGAGACCCTGCCCCAACCATCCAATGGAGCCGCAAGGGGGCTGACATAGAGATTAGCCACAGGATCCGACAACTGGGTAATGGTTCCTTGGCCATCTACGGCACTGTGGTAAGTCTCACTGGAGTTGTTGACATCATCTACCCAGCTGTGCCCTGTGTCAGTGCCATTCATAGATGAGAAAAGTTTCTTCTCCAGTCCTATGCAAATCATAAAATCAAAACTAGCCTATTCCTCCTTTTAATTTAATGCAATATTTTAAATGTATGTTTTAACTGATAAAGATAGATAGATAGATAGCACCTAAAAATTATATCTATTAATATTATAGCATGTGTTTCAGTCTATGTCCACTGTGTAATGCTTTAACCAAATTAAATGTTAATCAGATGTTATGGTAGGGATCTTCAAAATAATTTCTCTAGCTTTTTAATTTTATCTGAGTTTACCTTACTATGCAATAAAATACCACAGTCTTTCATGGTGACTAACCATAACTCAGTACCTACTCATTGTGGGTTTTCAATCACTCCCTCCTGCTCATGCAGGACCCCGAGTCTCTGGTAACCAACATGTGACTCTCAGCCTTGTCCATCCCACCTAGGGATGGAATCACACAGTACTTCTTTTCCTGTGCCTGGCATATGTCACTTATCAGAACAGTGTCCAGTTCTGTCTGCCTTGTCCCAGATAACAGGATTCCATGCTTTACTGTGATGAGTAGTGTGGCATTGTATGCATGTACACCATTACTTCATCCAGCAACTAAGGTCTTTTGAAACTATGAAAGAATAATGTAAGTTGATACTGTTACTCTCGCAAATAAGTATGGGCAATAAAACAAGTTTGTGGGTCTTTTTCCAATCATTCATCTATTACTTACTGTTAGGAGATAAACTTCTCAAATCTATGTTAGAACAAGAACATCAAAATGTTATAAACATGGTTATAAGTAAGCTATACATTAGATTTCACCAGAAACCTAAAAAAATATGTAAAGCTCTGATCATGTTTCAATATTCAGGAAAGGAAAATCAAGACATGACTCACCTAAACATTTCTTCCCTACGCTGGTTTCTTAACTCACACTTGGTGAGCTCTCTTGTGTGCTTTCTTTCTTTTTTTTTTTTTTTGAGGCAGGGTTTCTCTATGTAGCCCCGGCTGTCCTAGAACTCACTCTGTAGACCAGGCTGGCCTCGAACTCAGAAATCTGCCTGCCTCAGCCTCCCAAGTGCTGGGATTAAAGGCGTGTGCCACCATGCCCGTCTCTTGTGTACTTTCACATTTCATTAATTGAAAACAATTAAAATACGTCATTGCCTAACCCAGTGGGACTTTCTTGGGCTTTATTTTCTTTATTTTTAAACATTGGCTGTTGTTGATTGATACTTCAGTTTTGAGAATATTTTCTAGTTTTAATCAATGTCATATTGTCTCCACTTCTTCATGGCTGCCTCTTCCTTCTATATAACAATTAATAATTCTCAAACTTTCAAGGCTTCTTTGAATACCCTTATTAATGTGCAAAGTCTTTTGATTATACAAATCCATAGTCCTAAACATGTGATATCAGCCTGGGGTCTGCCAAGTTCCATTTCCAGCTGCCTACTAGAAGGTTCCATGTGTATTGAATATTAAAACTGAAAGCTAAGCCCATATATGATATTGTAAGTAAGTAAAATTCAAACAGTATGTGTTTTCTGTATTATATATGTATAAATTTATAAAAGACTATAATGTGTTATTACAACTAAATTTATTTTTCACTTTCCTTAATCTCAAATGCCCTATGAACCCAGCTTGATACATTTTCAAAAACTCCAATTAGAAAGAACTCAGTAATGGTTAATTTCTTCTGGATAGTTTAATGGACTCTGAGATGGCCATGATCAATCATACCATTTACATTTTTCTTTCATAGTTTTTAAGAGGTTCTCTCATAGTCTTCAGAGAAGCCTTGAAAATTTGAAAAACATCAACTGTATAGAAGGAAGAGGCAGTCATGAAGAAGTGGAGATAATATGACATTGATTAAAACTAGAAAAAAAAATTCTCAAATCTGAAGTATCAATCAACATCAGCCAATGTTTAAAAGTAAACATTATGGAATGATGTCATTTTTACTTTGATTTCCTGGGACTCGATGTTCTATGAAATATTTTAATTTTGGAATTTCTTTTCCCCTCATTTCTCCTCTTGCTCTCATTTTTTTTTAACCTAGCTATGAGGTAAACATGGGTGGGGTGTGCTATTTTCAGTAAAATGCTTCTCCAAAACTTAAATTCCAAATGAACGATCGTATTGAAAAAGTGATGTGCCTTGCTGACTGACCCCTGTTCTCACAAGCGCACTTATTTCTGTAGAATGAAGATGCTGGTGACTATACCTGTGTAGCTGCCAATGAGGCCGGGATGGTGGAGCGCAGCATGAGCCTGACTCTGCAAAGTAAGCTCTTCTGTCAACACAACACAACAGCCAACACAACAGCAAGATTGTTGCCTTCTGGAGAATAGCTGTTTCCTTTAAACCTGCAACATGTATTTTGAACAGCAGCTTTCACAGTGTGTCCATTTTCCTTTCCTTTCCCACTCTTATCTGAACAGTTTTCAGTCACAGTATCTTGGTGGCAGAACCTTTGTGACAACAGTGAGTGCTCTCCATGGTTCACCAGACTCTAGCCACATGCTTTCAAAGATGGTGTTTTATATGCTTTTAAAATATGTACTAAATATATTGTGTGAGAGAAAAAATATTTTCAATAAGGGGAAAAAAATACATGTTAAAAATAGAGAGTAATTTAAAGGAGCTCAGAAGGTGGACTGGCAGCCCTCTTCCATGAATTAGTTGTGTCTTCAGAGTTTGCCCTTTATGGAGTCCCTCAGATGCCATGAGCAGACAGAGCTTCCTAAACTAGAGAAGCACAGCAGGCTAGAGAAACATCATCAGGTCAGCTGACATATAAATCTTGACATTGGACCTTTTTAATCCCTACCATGAAAAGGCCAACAGTACTGTTGACTTTAAGCTCAAAGCACAGAGCGGTGTTTTCATTCAGATGAGATGCTTATGTTTGATTGATGATTATATAAATGATATGTGTCATTTAACCTGAAATATGTTTACATGGTATATTATATTACATTCTAGCTTTATAGACATCAAAAATGCCTATAGTATCTAAATCAAGAGTCTAAGTTTAACTGTGTACTTTTCTTAGCCATGGAATCATGAGCACACAAGCTTATTTAGTAACTTTATCCACACTTAGTGTGAATGATAAACCAGATTTAGTGCCAGTTTGCAAATCCATAATGTTATCTAAAGATAAGGAAGTAAGTGAAAGCAATGGCCGTCTCTCTAGTGATATGGGTGATTGAAAGGTGAATTGCTGGTATAGTTCTCTATGGTACCTACGTGCCTATGTGGTACTTGGTACTTGCTGAGATGGCAGAGCTAATGTGAGAAAACATCTTTTCTCAAAACACGTCAGTAACCCTTATTAAAAACAACACTAGTACACACGGGTTACAACAAAATGTGTTTGCTTCCATTCTGTTCTATGCTTTAGATGGTAAGGCACACTTGCCTCTATACAAAATAAGCTGTCACCATGGACAAATAGCTGATGCGTTTCTCCCCTCTCTCTGAGCAAGTGAGCCACCATTCAGTTCAGCCTCGCTGTCCCTGAGTGGTCATCCCATGGCTCTCATTTCCCTCAATGTCCTTGCTGCCCTCTGCTCTCTTATTTAACAGCAATGCCATCTGAGATTCTTTGGCGGAAAAGAAAGCATAGGTTATTAGCAAACACTAGAAACTTCGTGAACTACCACCCCCTCCCCTAGGGTCAAGCGTCCTTTCTGGTCATAAAACTCTACCAAGCCTATCTCCATGTTGTGTCTCTCACCACATGGAGACATCTTCTCCCTGAAATGACCCTCCTCAGTTTTGAAAACATAGTTTTCAAGCTAATTTTACAAGCATGTAGAACAATGAAGAGATAAGCATTCTGTCAGCAGGCTATATTCAACTTCTTTCCAGTAACTTCACTTGGGTTCCAGCCCAGATGCTGACAGCCTCTCCCTCCTCCTGAAGCCCTTTCCTTTCATACCAGGATCCCTGACTCTTCATACTTAATTCCTTGGGAGACAGTTCTTTGTATCATTTATAAACCATGGCCTTATGTCCATCTCTTAATTTCTTCCTATGCTTTCTGTTTCATCATCTTGTATGATGCTACTTTCTCTTTCGAAGCAATCTCACCAGCTATGAAAGACAGGTCCACATTCCTTGTTGATTTTGAAATTCCTAGGTGGATGCATCTGACTCCACCTGCCATCTAGGACTGCTCACATGAGTGTCTCACAGATACCGCGAGGTCAATGCCCTAAAACAATACAAATCACCACTCACCCCTCACTGCCTCCCATCAGATCTCCTTTCTTTTGGATGTCATTGAGTTACCCAAACACAAACCTTCCTGCCCAGCCCATTGGGTCTTCTCTTTAATCCATACTACTTCATGGCAAAATTCCTTTCAAAATGAAGTCACCACATTTTGTAAGATAAAATCTTAACCTAGCTCCTTAACGACCAAGACCCAGTATCTACTTTCCTCACAGGTTCTCCTATTATCACTCTTGAGCCAGTGGAAACTGTTGTAGATGCTGGTGGCAGAGTCATACTGGATTGCCAAGCAGCTGGTGAACCGCAGCCAACCATCACATGGTCCCGCCAAGGGCAACCCATCTCCTGGGATAACCGACTTTCCATGCTGCCTAACAGCTCATTATACATCGCTGCTGCTCGTAAGGAAGATACTTCTGAATATGAATGCGTTGCCCGAAACTTGATGGGCTCTGTCCTGGTCAGAGTGCCTGTCATAGTCCAGGGTAAGTGGGAAAACGAATCCAAGAAAGCTCAGCTTCCCAGTCTCCTCCTGGTTTACCAACTAATGAGATTAAAACAATACAGTTTAGAGGATTCAAATACCATGCTAATCGTTCAGAATCCTAACATAAATTTTCCTTGAAAACTAAACAAAAATGTTCAGAAAGTGATGCATATTATATAGAGAAACATAGATGATAAATAGAGAGATAGAGAGATGATAGAAAGCTATACACATACATATATAGAAGTGCACGAGCATGCATGCGCATACACACACACACACACACACACACACACACACACACACACACGGTAAGCAGTATATAAACTTCTTCATCTCTATTCTTCCCATAGCCATAGCCACAACCACATGACTCAGCAGAGGATCTGAGAGGGGGTTTCATTGACTGAGTTATTGTCTCACTTCTAGATATGAGATTTACCCCTAAGGGAAGGTTTCCATAGCTGCTCTGCAGCTATCACACTCAGCTCTCTACTCAGTATGTCACTTTGATGAAATTACTCTTCGAAACTCTCACTTGCAAACCCGAAACAACATGCAGTGTTTTGTTTGCAGTGCACGGTGGGTTTTCATTGTGGTCTGCCTGGAGGCCCTGCAGTGTCACCTGTGGAAAAGGCATCCAAAAGAGGAGCCGGCTGTGCGACAACCCACCTCCAGCCAATGGAGGGAGGCCATGCCAAGGGGCGGATTCAGAAGCGCGACACTGTCACAATAAGCTGTGTCCAGGTATAGTTCTGCATTCATTGTGGAGGCAGGTGTTTAAGAGATGCCAATTTATGTTCTCCACCTTTGGCCTGCCTTGGGATTAGTGCTTGCTATTTAACTTTAGCTAATGGTGTAATGGTTTTACTTCCCTGTAGTGGATGGTCACTGGTCAGAATGGAGTTTCTGGGAAGACTGCTCAAGAAGCTGTGGGCATGGCAACCAAACTAGGACGAGAACTTGCAGCAACCCGCCGGCTCAGCATGGCGGGCGGCCATGCGAGGGGCATGCTGTGGAAACCATTATGTGTAACATCAGGCCTTGCCCAGGTGAGGACTCTCACTGGAGACACCAGCAAAGCTTTTGTATGTTAACTCCTACCATGGAGTCAAGGGCCCTTTTTCCTTCATTGTGAAAAGATGGTATGGCTTCTAGCTTCAGGGACATCTTCTAGCTTCAGGGACATGTTCACACTCTGTTGTTTTCCTATTCATAAAGAGCCTTGTGCAGGAGTGACAGGGTCGCAGTGGAATGTCTCACTGAAGAGAACAGGAAAGCGGCTCTGTATTTGGTGGACTTTTAATCATGCGCAGAAACTTGAGTCTACAGGAACTCATATATAAAGGTGATGGGTACCTACGGTGACAGGAAATCTAGTCATCCATTTTCAAGGGAGGAAATGAGCTCAGAGGGGTTAAAAAGAAGTGTGCCACTCACAAGGAGCAGGCTAGGACCATTTTCCATCTCACCTGTTGGCCTTGCCATGCCAGATGCCTGGTCGTCCAGTTGTTGCTTACTTCGTATCCCATCCCTCTTTCAGATTCAAATGACAGAATTCATCTTAAATCAATGAAAAAGTCTTCTTTCAGGTGTAATTGAATGCAAGGATTTGTCCAGTATTTCTACTAGTGTGTTGCCCATCTCTGATCTCCACTAATGTCCTCTTTGGCTTAATTCTCCATTAAAATCTTCCCGTGTGTGGGAAAAAAAATGATGACAGGCAACTGGTGGCTCACAGTGGCCTTGTAATCTCAGACCTTGGAGTGGAAAAGTTCCTCTTTCTGAGATTCATTTCAGCTACTGAGAAATAACTACGTTTGAGTTCAATTTTGTCTCATGTTTTTGTCTAAACTGAACTGAATCTAGGTGGTGGGCACACTGGGGGGCAGCGTGAGTGACATCCTCATGTGGGGCATCAAGGGATTGTTGGACCTTTAGGGAAGAGTGTGTAGAAGAGAAGAAGGACAAGTCAGGAAACAATTCATTCATTCATTCATTCATCTAGACTCTAGGCAATGTTTATTGTGTACTCTATTTGAAGATATTTGAATTTCTAAGCACTATATTGGATGGAATATGAAATGTTCTAGTGAATATAAATAGAATATTAAGTAGAGAATAATTTTTAATATTGATAAGCATACTGAATAAACTCAAAAAAGATTGGTGGAACAAAACTGAGAAAATATTCAAAAGGAAAGAGAGTCACTGAATTAGCTACTATAGCTTGTTGTGCACATGAATAAAACATATAAAATGATGGGAATGTAGTAATTAATTCATTAACTAAAGTTGAATGGTTAGTTAAACAGAGTTGAAGATTTGAACCAAGCCTGTTGTGATTCCCAAGTCTATATATTTGGATCTTCACTACTTTCCAGAAGTTTGGTTTTCACTGTTGTACTTCAGAAAACGAGGTACTGATCTGGGAGTAGCAGTACATACATATTATCTTCCCCAAAACAGACAGACAGATAGAGAAAAAACCACTACCCTGGAGTGTTTAACATAAGTAAAAAGCCAAGGGTTTGCTTTAATCTTAAAAAGACAGTCTAATATAGTAGCATTATTCTAAAGGAGAAAGAAATATTAATACCTAACTAGAGAAATTGTGTACCATCTGTCAGATATATTACTAATGAAATTATCTAATGAAAGTCTCAAGGGTGTTTGCAATTGGATTAGAGTAAATGTCAATGTACCCTACATGCTTGGTAGCTATTTGTTTACTATTATTTTTGCTCACTGTTTTATTGTTTTACCGTTTGGGGGCTTAATAATGCCACTCCCATGGGTAGATGCCCACCATTGAGGCAATAGGGTACTACAAAAACTAGCAGGCACTACTTTTTCCCCTTAGAGTATGTATGTGCAGGGATAATTTACAGCTAGATAAGCATTTTATTAGTCTTTCACTAGTGCTAGCACATACTTGCTTATTTCTTGCATCCATTACTCTTATGCTTTTCATAGAATACTGATCCTTCTGTTGAATATTGTACACCTGTTATTGCTTCCTATTGCAAAGAACTTTTTGCTTGTTGTTTCTTATTTAATGATTTATATCAATAAGGACTCATATTGTTCAGTAGTGTAATGATCCAAGTATAATTCAGGGCTTAATAATACACTAGTAATTTATCTATTGTTATGTGCAAAACATCCTGAATTTGGTTTTGGAAGTTTCAGAGCATCCTGAGTATTGAAGCCTAACACACAGAACCCAAAACTTTCGCACAGCCTATAGGGCTGGGCATCCCTCAGGTCCCAGATCTTTTCTAGAGTCTCTACTCTTAGCTCAGGTCCCTGCTGCTCTTCACAGAGCTTCCACCTGTTACAATAAATGAACTTGCTGTGTTTTGAATTCTTCTTTAGCAACTCCTCTCTACTTGTGCTTTTTTTGTGGTTTGGTTTAGCTGTTTGGGGGTGGGGGGTCCGTATCATCCGAATGCTGTGATGTTGTATATGTTCTCTGGTTTACACTGTCTTTCTTCTTTCTCTCATGTTTTCTTTTTCCTTCCTTCCTTCCTTCCTTCCTTCCTTCCTTCCTTTCTTTCTTTCTTTCTTTCTTCCTCCCTTTCTTCCTTTCTTCCTCCCTTTCTTTCTTTCTTTCTTTCTTCCTTCCTTCCTTTCTCTCTCTCTCTCTCTCTCTCTCTCTCTCTCTCTCTCTCTCTTTCTTTTTTTCTTTCTTTCTTTCTTGCTGTTTTGTTTCTTTCTTCTTGTTTATCTGTCTAAATAAAAGAAGGTTTTCAATTCTACTGCACTGCATCTTGTGTCATAAAAGTCCATTTGGTTAGGGTTTCTTTGTAAATTAAATATGAAAAGGCTAAACTTTTTCAAAGAGGGTTTCAAATGTCTGTTTGCATAGAGGAGAAACAGACAGACATTACATAAAAAACAGCACTCAACTCTAGGCTCCTTTCATAAAGCATCCTTATGTTGTCAGAGGTTTGGACTTGGTTAACCAACATCCTTGAAATGTAACTATGTCAAAGCCACTGGGTCTGCAGAACATCTGAACTGATACAGACAATGTGTGTGGACTATAAGCATTACATTCCAGGCCAGGTTTTAAATGCTCCCTCCCGCCTTCTTGGGTTTAGTCAAATTGTCTTAGAACTAATTCTTGTGTGACCATGTTTGCCTCTATCTCTAAAGCAGGAGAATAAGTAGTTGCCTTAATCAAAGATCAATTAATTATGAGAAAGTGCAAGATATCTTAATGTTTCTTTTAAATTATAACCTTATTGGTTGATTTTAATATTGTAGTTTCTTATAAATGGTGTTGAGAATACTGAGATCCAAGTCTTAGCCCCTCTTTTGGTTCATATTTTGGTAAAGCTAGTGACCAAAGAAGCATATTCTATGGGCACCATATCTAGAATATTGTTTAAGGAAAATACAGCCCGATCCTGACTCTTGTGTAAGAGAAGGCACGGTGCTGATTCTCAGCCCCAGCACCTGGTAGGAGCGTGAGGCTGTCCAGGCCTGTGGTCAGATGCCGTAATGTGTTAGTTACCAAAAGGAAGCCCTTCAGTGCGGTCCTTGGAAACTACTGGTCAGTTTTGCTTCTGTTGTTGAGCAATTAGGTGAGTGTGTTATTCAGAATTTCTAATTCATGAACATTATGTAATGGAGAAAACTGTTCAAAGACTTAGACCTGTGCAAATCACCCTGTTGTTGAAAGATCCAAGAACATGCATAAGTGGGATGCCAGGCCATGTTTAGAGATGTACTCTTGTGTTCCTAGATCCAAAATAGCTTTGTTGAAAGTTTCATGTTACCTACAGCGCATCTCAATCTATTAGACAGACTTGCTTAGCTGCTTCTGGTCTCCTCCACCATCCCTAGACAAATGTGGACAAGTGCTTAGCGAGAGTTTAAACACTTGGATTCTATTTACATATGGTTGCTTGATTAAATTTGATTTTAATAAAATAGTCTCCTTTGAATAATTGTAAGCATTTTTTTTGGCATTAGTTAAGCCTTCTGAATGTCCCTGGACACAACCCCTTTGAAAACCAAACACGAGAAAAGAAAATCATCATTAGTTATATTTCTTTTGGTTCAATTTTAGTTATTTTAGATTGTGGGAATTTTAACTTACTATGGAGCTAATTTATTTGCATAATTTTGTTTTTTAAATAACTATGGTTCTGTGGCTTGAATCTGTCCCTGGTGTTTGTAGTCCATGGTGTGTGGAATGCTTGGCAGCCTTGGAGTGCGTGCAGCAAAAGCTGTGGAAAAGGCAGTCAGACCAGAATGAGACTTTGCAACAACCCGCCACCGTCATTTGGTGGGGCCCACTGCAGTGGAGCAGAAACCCAGATGCAAGTCTGCAATGAGAGACACTGTCCAGGTGAGAGACGTAAAGTAAGGTTGCCATATTAAACCAGTTAACATTTACCTCTCACACTGGTTACCACATTAAACCAGTTAACATCTACCTCTCATGCAACAATGTCACTCGGCCATGGTTTGACCTGGTCAACTTATGGTTTGTGTGTGTGTGTGTGTGTCTGTGTGTGTCTGTGTGTGTCTGTGTGTGTCTGTGTGTGTCTGTGTGTGTCTGTGTGTCTGTGTGTGTGTGTGTGTCTGTTTGTGTACCTGTAAAAGCCAGAAGGGGTCAGATGCTCTGAATTTGCAGGCAGCTGTGAGCCACCTAGCACGAATGCTGAGAACCAAACTCACATCCTCTAGAAGAGCCCAAGCACTTAGCATCTGAGCCATCTCTACACCCAGCTGCCCTGATCATGGGTTTTTATGTGGTAACCAAGCACATTTTCTGTTAATCCAGTGGATGGCAGGTGGGCGACTTGGAGCAGTTGGAGTGCCTGCACCGTATCCTGCGGAGGAGGTGCCAGGAAGAGAACAAGGGACTGTTCTGACCCAGTGCCACAGTATGGAGGAAACAAATGTGAAGGGACTGGTGTCCAGAGTGACTTTTGCAATAGTGACCCTTGTCCAAGTGAGTGTTGGCAACAGTGAGTCCATGCTACTTCTTTAAAGCTTTGCTATGGCCTCCAGTCCTTAAAGTTATGGCATTGTGTTGCTTGATCTTTGACCTTTAGTTTAGAATGCCAAAGCAATGTCTGGTTTGGTGTGTTCTCAAGTTGCAATCTCTGCTCCTTGAGAGTAGAGAGTATCTCTCATATCACCTCTAGCTCATGGTATAATTTAAATATAATATCAGACCAGCTGAAGGGAATCCATCAATATTAGCATATGTTCTCTGTCTCTATTGAAAACATCACCCAAATCACCTGGTGATTTGGAAAGATACCCATGTATTGGTTTGTTTTCTTTCTGATTGTTTCTTCAAGGGTTCTCCTTGATTTGGGGATGAGTGTCATGGTTTCTTTCATATCTCCATTTTAGAGCTCTGTTTTATGTCAAATTATTTCACACTGTAGCCCATGGTAACTGGAGCCCTTGGAGCGGCTGGGGGACGTGCAGTCGGACATGCAATGGAGGGCAGATGAGGCGGTACCGCACATGTGATAATCCACGTCCCTCCAATGGAGGAAGAGCCTGTGGGGGTCCAGATACCCAGATCCAGAGGTGCAACACTGACATGTGTCCTGGTGAGCCCCTTAATTTCTGTCTGTGGGATGAGTGAACCTCTTCACTTGGTCACCCTTGCTATCACCCTGCCATTTGCACATCAGGAGTGTCCTATGCAAAGATTTGAAAGCTGATTCATTAACGTTGAACATTCCATTCTTGTTCACAGTGGACGGAAGTTGGGGAACATGGCACAGCTGGAGCCACTGTTCTGTCTCTTGTGGAGGAGGTGAAAGGACTCGAAAGCGACTATGTGACAATCCAGTGCCAACTAAAGGTGGCCGTTCCTGTCCGGGAGATGCCACCCAGGTCTCCAGATGTAACATGCAAGCATGTCCAGGTAAGTAAGCGAGCTGTGCTTCAGCAAGACCATTGCTAGCACAAATTTAGAGGCTTCATGCCCACAATAAATAAAACAACTCTGGAGTTGTCATTTTAAAAAATATGCTCCCTCCCCCCTTTAAGAGTGTTGACTGCTGGGTTTTGGCTCTGTTTGCTCCTTTGGGGTGTCCTTGTGTCAGAAGACATATTTCTAAAGATTCTAGGGAGGCCAACATTGTCAGTTCCATATTGTGAAATGGGAAGACTATTGGACCCTATAAGGCTTTATGTTTTCTCTACATAGAATAAGACAAATTGAAAGGATGCTCCTCAGCTGCTCAGTAAGCTTGCTCTATGCACAAAAGGTGATGGAAGGTTTTGAGATGCCTTCCTGGAGCAAGAAACAGTTCAGGCTTCAGATACTGTGTTTCCTAGTCCAGATAGACGGACAGCTTGCTTCCCAGAGTTGAACAAGATTTTCAGGAGCCCAACCAGGTAGCTGGTTGGAGGAAACATCTGTTTCAGTGGTGAGACTCAAGTTCCTTAGTTAAAATAGAAGCCCTGTATGTCAGTAACCATCCAGAACATTGAAAATAGCAACCCTGCCCAGCAGGTCTCTCTTTCCCTTGCTTAGGACCAAGGAAAGAGGAACTTTTCATATTTGTCCTTTAATCAAATTGTTTTGATATGAATTTTACAATGCTGTCAAAATTGTAATACAGTTATCAATTTTTTCACAAGTTTATTATTTTCTGATACATACAATAAAGAATGCTCTAGCTTAAAACTGCTGAGACCCCCCCCACCTCCATAGGAAGTAATACATACATACATATATACATACATACATACATACATACATACATACATGCATACATACATCACACATACACGCACACACAATGATTTAGATTGGACAATATATTATATTTATGCTGCCACTGACCTGTAACAAGGATTAAATGGTATTTTGTTGGTGAGATCTTTCCCTGTTCTACACATGGAAACAGTAGATAAAAGAACACAGGTTTGTATTAGTAACAGTAATGACCAGTTCTATAGTAGATATGCTTAACTGTATCCTCTTATTTCACTTGTAGCCCTGAGCAGCATGCCCGCAGGCCTCTGCCCTCACCCTTGGCTCCTGATAACCTCTGTCCTGCTGTGTCTGCTTCCATGTTCCAGTTTATGGGCAATTCCCCATAACTGTACATTATTCTTCAGTGATAAGAGAATAGGTTTTCTGTATTGTCACTATGAAAACAGTAGGTGATGAGGTGACAAATATACTAACTAATTTTGCCTTTCCCTTGATATATGCACATTATAAAACAACACATTATGCACATTGGGTATACACAATTGTAAGTTAGCCATTTAAGTGAAGAAATAGGTCCCTACTCTAAAACATGTTTTAAAGCCCAGAAGATACTGTTTCAGCCCTCTCCTCTCTCTCTCTCTCTCTCTCTCTCTCTCTAGACCTCTGATGATGGTAAAGCTATATTATTTCTCTGAACTTTGTCTGCCCAGTCTTAAAACTGCGTCTATTGGAAGCTACTGCCTAGTACTGTTGGTACGATCAAAAGAGTGAATGCATATAAAGTGTTTACTGCCACACACAACTTTGTAAACTCGCTGTAGTCATGGTCACCACCATCAACAAACACATGCTTTATTTGGGCTGGGAGAATGGACATACTGTATTCTTTGGCTTACAAAATAATGCTAAGATGTGTGCAGGTTGGAAGGATGCTAGGTTTACGGGGACAATGGGTGTTATGTAAAAGTGGAATGTTTTAAAAGCCTATTCATTTCACTTTCAAACTTGGATGCCATGGGACTCTTGTGATGTCTGCGAAAAGATTTGTAGCATCTCTACAGACTGGCTTTCCTTTCCCTCGTGTAATGTTGATGGAATTGCTCCCTTATCCAGGATTGTTTTTTTCTTCCTCCAATAGGTGGACCCCAGCGAGCCAGAGGAAGTGTTATTGGAAATATTAATGATATTGAGTTTGGAATCGCTTTCCTAAATGCCACAATAACAGATAGCCCTAACACTGATACAAGAGTAATACAGGCCAAGATTACCAATGTGCCTCGCAGTCTTGGTGAGTCACTGTATTTATGAAAATGTTAATGAACTTAGTTATTGCATTTAATTAGTGAGTTGTTATTTATGTGTGTGCATTCGTGTGTGTACCATGGCGTGTACATGGAGGTCAGAGGACACCGTATGGGAGTCAGTTCTCTCCTCCCACCACGTGGGTCCCAGAAATTTAACTTGGGTCCTCAGCTTGGCAGCAAACACCTGAATCCACTGAGCCAACTTTCCAGCCTTCATAAACACCTTTTTAAAGGAATACTTTGTTCTTTATCTTATTAGTTTCACCTAACCATTCTAAAAGATGAAGCTTTAAGCCACTGATAATACGATATAATATATATGATGCAATACATTGTTCATCCTTATCCCAAAGAGAAACTGTTGGGGAGGGCATCTAAGTACATCAGTGCATGTATGACAATGTACTGGTGAAACCCAGTATTTTGTATAGCTAACATATGCTAGTGAAAAAGATACACAGATTTATTGACTTTGTAATTAGTCAATTGGTCCTCACCCTTGTGATTAATATACTGTGACAATAACTGGCTGTAAATATTTGGCTCTGTCACCCTGTTTCTCTTTCTTCTCTAGGTCCAGCAATGAGAAAGATCATTTCTATCCTAAATCCCATTTACTGGACCACAGCAAAGGAAATAGGGGAAGCAGTTAATGGCTTTACCCTCACTAACGCAGTCTTCAAAAGAGAGACGCAAGTGGAATTTGCAACTGGTTAGTATCAGGTGAACGTAATTTTCTACTATATAGTTACATACATATAGACAGAGAAGTCCGACAGACAGAAAGGCAGGAGACAGACATAGGTATAGAAAAATTGCTATAAATCTTGGCGACTAAGAAAAATATGGTGTATGCTCTCACAGAAAGTTATTATGAGTTTTTTGGTGCACTCTAACACACATAATGGAAAACAGTTTTATATTTTCCTGTCAATGAATGCTAGCACAAGGTCTGTAAGACACCACTTACACCACTGTGTCCTCAGGCAGAATAGTAATTTTTATGTCCCAAAGACTCCTTCCTCTTCTGTGCCTTTTTTTTTCTTAAACCTTAGAGAGGATTAAAAGCATGAATAAGGAAGGAAGATATATCCTTCTTGTTAAAGCTTTGTCTTTAATCGTGAATCAGCTCTTTTGCCTTACGGTGATTATCGATCTAACAGATGGAAGCAAAGCCAAGCACACTAACACTTTCCCCCTCTGCTTCTGCCCTAATCATTGGGCGTTACCTCGTTGGGGCCCTTGCTGTGTCCACAAAAGTGCTCACAAAGCTCCATTTCAGCCTCCTTGGAATGAGCCAGCCTTGGTGGGATTGACCTTTGGTGAAGAATGATGAGGGTGGACGTCTCCTTAACCAGTGTTCAGTCAGCACAGAAAGCAAGTGGGCCTCTTGCTATCCATCCGCATACGAAGATGCCCTTTTGATAATAATGACAAAACCCCGTAGCCAGGTCTGTAGGTATTGCCGGTCCCTGGTAAAGTTGCCTGGCCCATCTCACAAGCAATAATTTTGTAGAAATGCTTAATTGTTCCGTGTGAGACTAAAATATGGAGACTTCTGCAAAATCGAAAGCTACACTTTGGCCACATGGAAAGACTTTTTGGAAGACAATTCAAGTGGTTTGCCTTTTCTTAACGGGGAATCTTTCTGCTTAGTTCTCTGACATATTTATCCATGTTTGAAATAACATCATGGTATTAGATCAATCTTCTCTGTGCTCCCACAGACCATAGGCATAATAGTAATAATAACTGTTATTATCGTTGCTGAGGAAATGAATGCAATGTCATTCCCAGGAGAGGTCTTGCGGATGACACACGTGGCTCGGGGCTTAGACTCCGACGGCGCCTTGCTGCTTGATGTCATTGTGAGTGGCCAGGTCCTACAGCTCCACTCACCTGCTGAAGTCGGTGTGAAGGTAACGTGCTACGAGAGCATCATGGTTAATCACAGGACAGCGAGGAGCACGAACGAAATCCCTGTAGACCGAGCACAGAGATCTTAGGTTTTTACTGTTTGCTCTGGAGATAAATTACTGCTCCCACTAGGTCATAAATAACCATCTGGTCTTGACTTAAAAATCTCCAGGGCTCAGCTTTTAAAGCTCTCTGAGTAGTTTTATTACCTGGTGTATTGGAGCCAGAACTGCTGCTGTGCTGATTTAAGCCACTTGTTAAATTTTCCTCTGAAAAATAAAACGCAATAGTGATTCCTACAATAAGTTTTTGTGTAGCATCCTCTAAGGGGGGGAGGGGAGGAAATCAAACGGGGGATGATGTAATTATATTTTCACTTCAAAATTATTTATTTTTAACTTGAATAAAATGAAAGCAATACTTTGAGAGCTTAGAGTAATGAAGATGGCCCTCCTACAGCTTTTAACTCATGGCCCACAATGTCACCATCTTGTTAACTTACAAATTGTGACAGAAAATTACAAACCTGATTCTAAAGATGAGAATCGACCTGAGTTATGTCCAGAACACTACTGTGTAATTACAGTCTTATTCAGAACTCCATTGTTAATCTCTAAGGCTTTCTTCCCTGCTCCCCACCCCCAACCCCAGCATACCTCATATGTTAAACAGAATGCAAAACTCCAGGTGCAATGTTGACCCTCAAATCCTTTCCCTTAGGATTACACAGAGGACTACATTCAAACAGGACCCGGTCAGCTCTATGCCTACTCAACTCGTCTGTTCACCATCGATGGCATCAGTATCCCCTATACGTGGAACCACACCATTTTCTATGATCAGGCCTGGGGGAAAATGCCTTTCTTAGTAGAGACACTTCATGCATCTTCCATAGAGTCTGACTACAACCAACTAGAAGAGACACTGGGTTTTAAAATCCATGCTTCAATTTCCAAAGGTAACATTGTTAAGGGAACCTCCAAAGATCTGTGCTGCCGTCTTATTTTTTTTTAGAAAGATAAAGATAGGTGCCTTGAAGCCATTCAAATTAGGAATATGAAGGGCCAGGTCTAACATGCTGGAGTTGGGTTTTTTGTCTGTGCTACATTCTGTTTTTGTTGTAGGAAGGCCCTTGTAAAGCTCACTCAGTTGCATTTGGTTGACTAAGATGCCTCTCCAGGCAACCTAGGCAACCAGACAAAGTCCTAACCCAGATTCTTGGACAGGACTAAATGTTATCCACCTGAAGGGTTTTTCTTTAGGTAATACAGTCCATTTTTAAATACTGTCTTAATTGATGAATTTTCAAAATTCAAAATTACTGATGTAAAGTACACCCCAGCTTAAACTAATCAGAAATTTCTAGATTTTTCAAGGCAGCTTCCTTTAAGTGCTTTATTCTCTGTATTGAATATATTGATGTTGTCTTTTGGGAAGGCCCAACATGTATGTGTCAAGCAGAGCTATAACACTGAGGAAATGGGGAAACAAAAGAATTCACATTAATACACCTTAGAACACTTAGAACTTAGTAATGTGGCCATAATGTTTATCATCCCAACCAAGACTCCTGTGAGAAAAAGAGTCAGTATTGCAATGAAATTTTTTCTGGAAAAATTAGAACATCTAGTCGCCCTGGGTAAAGGTGGCTATCAGGCACTGTGGAGCAATAGTTATTATACTATTACTCCTCATCCATGGAAATCATCATCTAAGACATGGCTTCTGAACTGTTCTCTGTTGTCTGGTAGTCCTACATCTCCATCAAGGCAGTGCCCCGTGATGTGCGCTTGCTTGAAGTGTCTGGTCCCCAGATTTCCTTCTCCATCTTCAAAACCACCTTCAAAACCACTGCTGCCGTCAGTTCCATATTCTGTGGACTTTGGGAGTTGTTTTGTTTTGTTTTGTTTACTTCTGTTTTGTTTTGGTTTGGTTTGGTTTTTTTGGTAACTCAATTGTGTAGTTCTCTTTTTATAAAAAGAACTCTTTTTACCCAGGTAGAGTGTTGACTGTGTTCTAAGCTCAGCGCTTCTCCACGGCATGATGGTAGTAGCCGACTACAAACACGGCCCCTTCCATGCCCTCTTCACTCAGCAGTCCACACAATGTGTACACAACTTCCCTCAGTTGTTACTTTGTAGCGCCACTACTCAGACCTGTTGGTTGCAAAGCTCGTGATCACAAGCTTCGTAGAGCAGTAAATGCTGGTGCAGCGTCAAAAGGTTGGACATGCTTGACGAACTGAAATGATTGCTGAGATGGGCATGTATGTGTACTTCTACATGTTAGGCTTGTTAGCATGTAACACGTTAAATGCTAAGCTTAAAGCCAACTGGACATCTTTGCACCATCTCTGAGACTGTGGCTGAACAGTCTGCGTCCCAGAATATAAGTAAACACAGTTCAATTGTGTTGCAGTCCTTGGGGGTATGTGTCTCTGATATGGGAGTTACATTTGAAAGATGTGCCTGCAGTTTCTCAGTAACCACCAGGGGGCAAACTTGCATTCTGGGTCACTCAACACATTTTCAATGCTCAAAATCCATCCTAACTAAATCACAGAAACAACCCAACAGGACTATTTTTAGAGATTTCACCTAGTGTTCTTTATAATAGAAAAATAGTAAATGAATATCTCAGAAACTTGAAATAAATAAATGAAATAGGAAATTGTGACGTGTTTAATAATCTCATAATAATAATCTAATAATAAGAGTCATTGAAATGAGTTTCAAGAAATAGTTGATTCATATTTTTTTAGGAACAGTTGTGGGGTGCCTGTCATGTAGCAGGCCCCACTGCAAGCTTACTCACAGGATAAGGAGCACACTTATGTTATAATAGTGACTGAGAGGCAGTGTGCGCACGCACACACAGCTTGCATTTCTGATTGTATGGAAATATTCCCATGATTAAAAACAAATAATTTGTCTTTTCCTTGACAATTATTATATCGGATGAAAGCATCTCCATTGCGTGTGTGTGTGTGTGTGTGTGTGCGTGCATGCGCACGTGTGTGCATGCATGCATACACACACTTGTGCACACATGAATGCCACAGCAGTTATGCAGTGGTCAGAGGACACTTGCAGACATCAGTTCCTTCTTCCCCTCGGTATCAAACTCAGGACTTAAATGTTGGCAGAGAGCACCTTGCCGTATTTTCTGTACAAAAATCTACATCTTAAATAAGTTCTCTAAATGATTTTTTTTATTCAAAAAGCTTGGTAATTACTAGTCAATAATTTCATACTTACCATTTTAAGTATAGATTAATTAAAATGGCAAGAAAAAAAAGTCCATGTTTCGAGAAACTGAAACAGTTTGTTCCTACTGATAAAGTTATAGGGAAATTTACTTCAGACTTTCAAATTTTCTACTATTACATTATTATAATCACAAACAAATATTTTTGTATTTTCTCCTATCTTCATCTCCTGATGAAATTCACAGCTATAGTTCAAAATAATCTACTTGTACTGTAAGATAAAGAATGAGTGGCAGATGAGACGGCCCAGGGGGCAATGGTACTTGCCACCAAGCCTGATGACCTAAATGTGGGAAAGGAGATCCACCAAGCTGTTCTCTGATCTTCATGTGAGCACTGTGGCACACAGGCACCCACAACACAGATGTACACGCAAATAAAAAAAAATCAATAAAAATGGAGCTAGAGAGACATCTGAGTGGAGCCTTTTCTATACAAGCATAAAGACTTGAGTTTGGATCTTCAGAACCCAGTTAAAACGCTATGCACTGAGGCACATGTCTGTATCCCTGCCAGAGAAGCTATAACAGGATCCTGGAGGCTCCGAGCCAACTAATGTAGTAAAAATGGCAAGCTTTTGGTTCAGTAAGAGAGAGAGAAATACCTTAGCTCAAGAATGAATGAATAAATGAACAAACAAACAAACAAATAAGGTAGCTAGCTGAGGTTGACGGAAAACATCATAGCATCAACATCTATATTCCATACACTCAAGCACAGACAAGTGTACCCACACACATGTGTGTGCAAACACATATATCCACCACACATACACATGAAAAGAAAGGAATAAATAAGTGAAAATAATTCATAATGCAATATTGTGTTTTAATGTGAGAATTTTTGAAAAAAGAAAACTAAGACCATTCCTAAACTTACCTGTAAAATCCTACTTTCTCAGTGGATGGGTAACTTAAGAAATCCTTTGTTACATTCTCAATAAAATGAAGAATAATAAGATATAAATTCATGATAGTTATATTCCTAAAAAAATAGGTTTCATATTTAAATCCCATGAAAATGTTTGCTACGTGGTACATACATTCAACGCTTTTATAATCGCGGCCTCCTTTGTACATTAAAATCTTTCAGAAGAAAGAACAAAAGGTCAGGTCTTTCCTACACATCTCAGAATTGTTGAAATCTGTCTCCAGGCCTTCCCCCATTCACTGGGCTTTTCTTTTAAAAATTTTTTTCTACTAGGAATTCCCTGTGATCGCCTGGGTTGACCTCAAACAGACTGCCGTGCTTCCTCACCCTCTCGGGAGCTGGCATTGCAGGCGTGAGCCACCACACTGAGCTCCATGCTCTGAGCTATAATAGTCCTCCTTACGTGGTGGCATACAAGAAATCTCCTCCCGCAAAATCCCCCAAAGGGTAGCTAATGAAAATATCTTTCCTGACTAAATCCAAAAAATGCAAAGCTCCTATATGATAATTAATCTTCTCTCTATGACACGATTTTTTGCAAGTTTATTCCCACCATGGTACCATACACACATACTGGTTAAGTTTAAAGATCATAGGAATGTATGAATAACTGAACATAAGTTGTGACAATCAATTCAGCAGGTGAAAGTCAACGAGGCTTTCCCCTTAAGCCTGACCATGGTAGCTTTTGCTCTTAAGCACTTTATAAGATGTTACTCTCAGACTCTTCATCTGAAAACTAGGTATCATGACAGCAGTAAAGATGTCCTGTGGATTAAATGAAATGAAGCAGATGGTGACCTTCACATACTACATGCCAAGGATGCTTTTGCCCCGCCCACCTTATTCCCACTCCTTTCCCGATGACTGGGATGCTATTGGGAAAGAGTTAAATTTGCTCTAGCTCAGCTTGCCTGCCACCCTTGGTTCAATTGCTCAGAACAGTAAGACAGTCACATGTAGAATTTTGGCTAAGATTCTCAACATCACAAATGGAGAAGACCGAGAAATAAATGGGGACTTCTAGCTCAAATGTTGATTTTCCACTGTAGCAACTTCAGTTGCTTGCACACAACATCCTTCGTCCTTCAATGAAAATCTACCAGTGGTTGGAACAACGGAATGCACCTGTAGCTGTGCCCAACGCATAGTTTATCTTGGGTTCTCTTTAGCTATTACAGAGTGGCTTATTTTGTTTTCTTTTTATTGCTGTATATAACTTAAACAGAAACTGTTTCCAGTGTCAGCTTGCCAACAATATCTGGACTAGTTCATTTACCTCTTGGTTGAAGAAACATGAAGTTCTCCTTTCTTTTCTGTTTCTAATACTGTATTTTTCATTGTTCCTTCTTTGATGCATCTTCCCAGAGAAGGCCATACTAGAATGAAAAGTGCCAGTCTTCTAACGAGTCAGTTAATTGTGCTTTTCTCTCTTTGGTAGGAGATCGCAGTAACCAGTGCCCCTCTGGGTTCATTTTAGACTCGGTTGGACCCTTTTGTGCAGGTAAGTATAAGAATGGATAAAATAGTTTCATTTCGTAAACGGTGTCAGCAAGAGTTATCTGTCCTTTATATTTATTTATTCACTGTGCACGGGGGAGTGACATGCTCATGACAAAGCCAAAGAAAAATTTGCAATTGACCCCCTCCACCATTCGATTCCAGGCATCAAACTTTGGTCATGAGGCAAGCAAGCACCTTTACCTGCTGAGCCGTCTCTCCGGCTGGAGTAATGATTATCTTTTAATAGACGTCGGCTGCCATTACCCTAGGTGTTTAATCATTGCAGCTGCCTACAAATGCTCCACTTGATAGCTAAGCAAAGGAGATGGAGAGAAGTCACGTAAACCGCTGAAGGTGGCCTAGTATCGAGTGGCGGGCTGCACTTGAGGTTAAGTGGAATGACAAAGCCCATGTGCCTTCAATTTGGACAAAGGCTAGTGTATCAGAGACTGTGACCAAGTACAGAATAGAGTGAACAGAGACAACTAATTCAGTGGCTCAATGGGAGTGAACACTCAGTGACCCAACACAAACTTGCCTAACCACAGAATTGCTGTCATGGGACAGAACAGGGTAGCTGACCCATAAGGAACCATGAATTCAGCTTGGCCCCAGCAGGCATCCTTGCAAAAGACTCCCTTACAGGAAACCCCAGCCTAGTAAATGACATACATAGAGCCAGCAGGACTTGTTGGCTCTTTCAGTGACCTGTATAATGTGGTGGGCTGGCAAGAGGGGGTGTTTAGACTGTATTGAGGTCTCAGCTCTGGCAGTAAAGGCCTTGGTGACAGAGAGCATTCCCCTTATCTCTGTTCTTCCGATTTGTCATGCAAAGGGAAGATAGTCTCTTAAAAATTCTGTCTTTGCAGAGTGCGTTGCAACTGCATTTAGAGCACGGTAAATGTACATGTAATTTAGCTATCATTTCTGTTTTACAATAAAGTCTTAGCATGTATTCACTAGCAACTCTGAGACCTCAAGTTTTTTTTCTTCAAGGCAACCCCATTCTCTGCCACTTGGAATGTTCTCTGTTATATTTGATCCAATTCCTCGGCATCTATAAATGCTTATTTTCATGGCCTTTAACAGCTCCTAGGAAGCAGGAGTTGTAAACACTGAGGAGCCTTTCTGTTTCTTCTCTCAGATGAAGATGAATGCACAGCTGGGAACCCCTGCTCTCATACCTGCCACAATGCCATAGGAGCCTATTACTGCTCCTGCCCCAAAGGCCTCACCATAGCTGCAGATGGGAGAACCTGTCAAGGTAGTATCAAAGCTATATCCAACGACCAAGACAACCTTACCTCGGAAAAACATGGGAGGGCAGTGTCCTCTGCCCACAGCTTCACCACAAACAGGGAAGTCCTCATTTGGGTGGAGAAAGTAAGGAAGAGAACCCTGGCCAGCCATTACCTTAAAAGGGGACCTCTGAAATTAGGGATGCCTGGGATAGCTCACTGAGGATCTGAGAGAACAACTGGCTTGTTAAAAGTTACCTAATTGATATGTTCTCTAATCCAGTGATTGGGTTTTAAATCCATCACACCATGCTGCTGCGAATTCGTCATCTCTCTAGCTCATTTTAAATGACTCGACCAAACAATTCCATCTTTCTTATTCTATAATATTTTCCTATCTCATATAGTTTCTAACCCATGCTTCACAGCAAGTTCTTAAGTTATAGTTTCAACTCACCTCAATTTCATGGTTCCTTCTGTTGTAGACATTGATGAGTGTGCTTTGGGTGGACATACCTGTCGTGCTGGTCAGGACTGTGACAACACCATTGGATCCTATCGCTGTGTGGTCCATTGTGGAACAGGCTTCCGAAGAACCTCTGATGGGTTAAGCTGTCAAGGTACAGTGTGTGTGTGTGTGTGTGTGTGTGTGTGTGTGTGTGTGTGTATCTGTATGTGCTATGAACATATATGTATACATGTGCTCACATGTGTGTGGGTGTACTGGTATCTGTGCACATGTGTACACTCGAATATGGAGCCCAGTGGTTCACCTTGGGTGTCTCTCACAATTTCTTAACACTTTTTTTTTAACTGAGGCATAGTCCCTCAATGAACTTGGGCTCACTAAATCAGTTGGTTTATCTAGCTGGCCAGCCCTGGGGATCCTCTGTCTCTGCCTTCCCAGCACTAGAATTACACGTGAACTGCCACATGAACCCCCACCACATTCACCCAACTGTAATGTGTAGATCCAAACTCACAGTTCTCATGTTTATTATAAGTCCTGCTTCTAACCCCGAGTTGGACCTTCTGAATCTTTTAAAGGGACAGACACCCCATAAAAGGGAAAGAGCTTGGACTATAAAGATAGTGGGACTCCACTCTCTCAGAAGAACTTAAATATTAATAGTCACAGTTTGCATGTTTTTTCATTAATTTATTTATTTATTCACATATATACTGATCTCAGCCCCCTCTTGCCAGTCCCCCCTTACATGCCTCCTCCCCCGTGTCCCGTTCCCTTAATCTCTGAGAAGGGTAGGTCCTCCCTGGATACCAACCTACCCTGTCACCTCAAGTCACTGCAGAACTATGCACATCCTCTCCCACTGAGGCCAGACAAGACAGTCAAGTTGGAGGAATGGGATCCACAGGCAGGCAACAGAGTCAGGGTAAGCCCCTGCTCCAGTTGTTGGGGCAACCACATGAAGACCAAGCTGCACATCTGCTACATAGTGCAGAGCAGGGGGCCTAGGTCCAGCCCATGTAGACTCTTTGGTTGGTGGTTCAGTCTCTGGAAGCCCCCAAGGGTCCTGGTTAGTTGACTCTTTTGGTCTTCCTGGGACACAGTGAAGTCCCTGTCCCCTCCATGTTCCTCAATCCTTCCCCCAACTCTTCCACCAGACTTCCCAAGTTTCCATGTTTTGTAGGTGGAGATGCTTGACTGGTTCATATGGAGATATGATATTTCGTGACTGTTTATCATATTTTAGCACAGTACGTTTGAATGCCATTTGCTTATTACCATTTGGGAGAACAGCTCACACAACACAGTTTAACAGTACCCATTCCTCAGCACCCCATTGCAGAGGATTCGGTGCAGGCTGTGATTTTGTCATGTTATCGTAATAGGTATTTTGTTTTTAAATCAGTGTGAAGTTTAAAGGAAAACTCCACCAAAAGACTAAAGAGAGAGATCTGCCATGAAGAGCACCTACTGCTCTCTCAGAGGAGCTGAGATTGGATCCCAGCAACAATATAGGGCAGCTCACGACCTCCTGAAGCTCTAGCTACAGGGGGATCTGATGATTTTGGCTTCCGTGTATACTCACATGCGTGTACCCACATGCAGACATAAATGTATACTCACATGCGTGTACCCACATGCAGACATACACTCAGACCTAAGTAAAAATTAAAGTGTATCATTTTTAATTAGCAGAAAGTAGAGTTTCACATGTTTCCTGAATCCATCTTTACTTCCCCACATCCCCTCCACTCTAAGCACCCAGCTGCACAGTGCTGCATTTGTTACACTGGGCGATTTTACACTGATGGTTTAAGACACCACCCACTCAAAGTCCATACTCCACTTACGTGCTCACTCTCAGAGTTAGACATTGTTTGAGTTTGCACAAGTTTATATCAGTAGAGGAATTTCACAATCCTCAAAACCCTCTGATCTCCATGTGTTCATCTCTACTCTATATGATGATTCCTCTATACCATAAGCCACTGTGCAGCAATGAGAAAAAAAAAAGAACTATAAAAATAATCATAGAAAAAAACATTAAAAATCATATATAACTTATATAAAATAATGCAAATAAAAAACAAAGAATAACCAAAGAAAAAGAAGGTAGAGATGTGTGTGCACACAAAAGAGATTCTTAATGGCATTTGCCTTTACTGCCAAGCAATGTGAAAAGGGATGGGGGGGGGGGGGGGTGGTCATGCAATAAAAAAAAGGGTAAACGTGCACTAAGAAAAGTATCTTAAAGTTCTTGATCGTGGATGTGCACGTATATAATTTAACACCCTGTGCCTCTCAGAAGCTACATTAGAAGACCTCAGAAAGAAAGAGATCCAAAATAAGAAATAGTGACTCAACTTGGAGACTCAAGAGCCTAAATGTGGCAGTCGCTCTTTTGAAAGGTTTGGCTTGAACAACAGAGAAGAGGCAGGGGCTTGAGGTACACGTGGCCTAGGAGAGAGAGTGGGTTACGGCAGAAGGAGCCTCACTGCACCTAGGAGTACAGAGAAAGACAAGACTTCAAATCGCCACAAGAGGAGAGCAGCTGGTGCACTCCAGTCGTCATGGTGATGAGCGAAGGCTTCCGAGGGACAGAGAGCAGGAGGGATTTCCCTATGAAGGGGGTTTCTCTCTCTCTTCCCCTGGCACTGAGGGAGAGCAAGGGAAGGGTACAAAGTGCTGACAAGTTCTGGGACTGCCTTCTCCTCCTCTGTCCACTCTGAGCCTGGCAATGTTGGGACAAGTTTGGCAGTGACCGCAGACAAGGACAGGAAAGCTGCTGAAGATGCTAAGTCAGACACATGACCAACTCGGTCAGGAGAGTGGCAACACAGACAGGGGCATGGGGCCACGTGCAAGACCTTCAGCCTTGTTTTGTTTGGTTTCCGATTTCTTCATCCTAGCCTTTCCACAAAATTCCAAAACTAAGAATTCATAGAAACAGGTAGGGGCCACATGGTAAAATACTTAAAGCAGACCAGAACTGGACCAACACAGTTCTGAACCATGAACAAACCTCTATGTGTAGAAGGGTTGGAGAAAGAAGCCCCTCCCAGCACCAAATACTATTGTGTCGCAGAGGTGACAAGACCAAAAATGTGAAGTTAGTTTGAGACTTAAACACGATCTTCATCAAGATTTGTGTATGATTAAACATTTGGAGTGAATTAGCTCGGGTTTTCTAACAACATATACTGAAAGTTTGGGTTCATTTAACAGATATTAATGAATGTCAGGAGTCCAGCCCCTGTCACCAGCGATGTTTCAACGTCATAGGAAGTTTCCATTGTGGATGTGAAGCTGGCTATCAACTCAAAGGCAGAAAATGCATCGGTGAGATACTTGCTCTGAATTTACAGTGATGATGTCACTTTAACTCCGTGTGTTGTGTTGTGTGTGTGTGTGTGTGTGTGTGTGTGTGTGTGTGTGTGTGTGTACATGTGCAGAGTCCAGAGGAGGACATCAGATGACCAGCCTGGTTTATCGCTCTCTTCCTTAGTCCTCTGAGACAGAGTCTCTCACTGAAAATGGAGCTCACTGCTTTTCAGCTAGAAAAGGCAGCCAACCAGCCCTAGCAATCCTCCTGCCTCCACCTCCTTGTGGTAATGAGGCTGTAGAAACACATGCAGGCATGCCCAGGACTTTATGTGGGTTCTGAAAATTCAAACCCCACTTCAAATGCTTGTGCAGCAAGCACTCTTGCCCACTGAGCCATACATATATGTATGTATGTATGTATACATGTATATGTATGTATATATGATGTGTGTGTGTGTGTGTGTGTGTGTGTAATGTCACTTTGTATTTGTAGGGACAGTGACAAACATAGCTAACAGCTCTTTGAAACAGCAGTTTGTCATTCTGATTTAAAGTAAAGTGAGTTAGCATAGCTTATTAGACTTACACATTTTTACATGTGAAACAATTGTGCAATACACATATATATTGATGTATAATCGCCGTAAAATCCAAAAGGCAGAGACAGGCGGATTTCTGAGTTCGAGGCCAGCCTGATCTACAAAGTGAGTTCCAGGACAGCCAGGACTATACAGAGAACCCTGTCTTGAAGAAAAAAAAAAGAGTCTTTTCTCTGGAGAAAAAGTGGAATCAGCCCTTTACTTTGTCTGTATTGCCTTTGTTCTTTTATCAAGATGTGAATGAATGTAGACAGAATGTGTGCAGACCAGACCAGCATTGTAAGAACACCCGCGGTGGCTACAAGTGCATTGATCTTTGTCCAAGTGGAATGACCAAGGCTGAAAATGGGACCTGCATTGGTGAGTGCCAGGCTGTTTCCCTGGCAAAGAACTCTTTCCTACCCACAAGTTAAAGAAGGACTCTATTCTAGAATAGGACAGTACTGTAAACCTAGATAGCAAGAGAGTCCTTCTCCATCCATCAGTTCCTCTAAGTCCTTCTAAGCTTGAGCTCTAGAACCCTAGCCTAATGGTGTACAAGGAAACAGAAGCACACATGGAGTTATGACCATTCTGCGCTCCCATCCATCCTACGCTTTTTGCAAAGTTTAATAACCACATGAATTAGTATTTGTGAATCATGTCATTTCTAACTTGAAATTTAGTATATCTGCTAAAGTTCACAGCAAGGTCAAGAAAAAAATATATTTGTAGATATTTATTCCAAAGATGTAATATTCTACAATTGCTTTAAATATTAAATCAAAGAGAAAAATAGGTTAATTGTATCTACAACTATATTCTTTATAGTCTATTCTGTAGCAGCTACAAAGGTCACCAGATGTCATTGGTTGCATCTTAAAATATCAGATAAGTTATATTTCTTCTAGGTTTATTCTTTGTATACCTATTCTGTACAAGCTTGCATGAGTTGGGAAAGGTAGAAACTGCAGACACATAGTTAATAAAACAAATGGACTGAATAAGATGGATCAACAGATCAGGTAGCCAAGCCTGACCACCTGAGCACACTGTAGAAGGAGAGATCTGTCTCTCAGAAGTTGTCCTCTGGCTGCTGCATGTGTGGTGGCATGCAAGTGCCCTCCACACACACAATAAGAAAATGTAATAGTAAGTAAAAACAGATTAATTTGGCTTACTCTCCTGTCAAAAGTAAGGGGGAAAACTCTACTATTCAAGGTAAAAGGAAACACCATAAAAGATATGAATAAAATTGATCAGTGCCCAAGAAAGTACTCATATGTAAGAAGAATGGCTATCAAAAACATTGTAGAAATGATCACATTTAAGTTTAGGTATAACTGCACTATTAACTGTGTTGATGGCAGGAAGGAGAAGGCAAAAAAGTCTTGTATTCAGAAGGATTAGGAAGGCTTATTGATTTTAAGGTCCATTAAAGCTTTCTATACCTAAGAACTTCTAGAGGCAAGTATTGGACTATCACCTTTGAAACACTTTTTAACTCTGTTTTTCTTAAGGGAGTAGCAAGCAACACTGAACACCACATACTGTGGCTCGCAGTTGTGTTTGTTTTTTAGGAATATTGATTCTATAATTTGATCTCAGACAATTAGAAATGGCATGAATTGAAATACTAGACTAAAAAGCAACAGAAGTCCAGCCCAATCAGACTGTAAACGTAGAGATTTATGGCTTCAGTTGAAGGTTACAGAACTACCCAACTACAAAAATAACTCAAAGATGACCCTGATATTAACAGCCACGGTGACTAGGAAGGAGTGCTGTTGCTATAAATAAGGAAGTAAGGGTAGGCTTGGAGCATGCTGGCTTCACAGTGCAGGTCAGAAGCTGAAGTGGGTGCCAATCCTGCCGGCAGCTGCAACTGTGATACTGGGCATCAGAAACAGGGTAGCACTCTGGCTGCAAATCCGCATACACACTGACCTTTCCGACAAATGGATAGTGAGAAGAACTATAGAGAAGTACGAAGACAAAGCAAAACCCAAAGATAAGAGCAAAACTCTTTCCGCCATGGGAAACAAGCAGGTAGGGCGGGCCAGTTTATAGTGGCGGGGCTGAGATTTAAACCCAAGTTTACTGCTGCCAAGTCCTAAATCCTAGTTTAATATAATCTCAATGACCGGGTAAGAATCACAAATTTCAGTGAACAGCAGAATGTGTGTTTCATGTATGATGACTTCAAGTCTGAAGAAAGGTTGCTTTTTATTGTCTCCATATCTGTAGACATAGATGAGTGCAAAGATGGGACCCATCAGTGCAGATATAACCAAATATGTGAGAACACGAGAGGCAGCTACCGGTGTGCATGCCCAAGGGGTTATCGGTCCCAAGGTGTTGGAAGACCCTGTATTGGTAAGTTAACAAAAACACTTCCAAAGTAATATAGCTGCTGCTAGTTACCTAACCTTACCAGAAACTTATGGTAATGTTCTCTGCTACACATAGAAGATGTATAAGCTCACTAAGTAAGTCATAATATAGTCTGCTTGCTTGCTACTACTAGATTCGACATTGAGGTCAATTTATATTGTCATTTCAAGAAATATTAGTGCTTCTTATATAATGCATACATCAAAGTGAACTTCCAATTAACAGTCATGGCAACTTGGTTCTCATGATTATCTTACAATTTCTCTATGCACATGGCATAAACATTTGCATATATGTATTTTATTTATTGGCATTTATACATTAAATGTATTTATACACGGTATGAAATTTATGCATAAGAGTAAAACATGAATGCAATTTAAGTAAACTTATAATTATTACATAGTCTACAATAGTCAGTATCCACTGTATTCCATTCACTATACTAAAATCATCTCATTCATTCATTCAATTGCCTGGTTATTTCCATCCTAGTTATAATGGACTATAAAGAAAGGCAGATGTGGAAAATGACTATAGGAAGATAATTCTGGGCTGGGGTGATGCTCAGTGGGTAAGGGTGTTTGTGTGTGCAACCTGGAGATCTGAGTTTGAATCCCCTGCACCGATATTAAAAAAAAGAAGAAAAAGAGAAGAAAACTAACTAGACAGGACTATGTTTGCCTCTACATAGTACTGGGGAACAGAAATAGATAGATACTGGGAGTTTACTGGCCAGCCAGCTGAGCCAAAATCATGAGCTTTAAAGTTGCCAGGCAATTAGGCAAAGAATCATGGAGGAAGACAACTCTTAATTTGTTCTGGGTGATGATTTCGGTTGTGGGGAGATAACACGAAACACTGTAGAGCTGGCCTCTGCCTTCAAAGTATTTACCTTCCATGGGAAGTAAGGAACTCCCAGAATGAATATGAGTACAATTTCAGGTCATGATAAACAATGTAAGAAAACCAGATAAGGCCAAGGAATGAATGGGGCAGGCCAGGGTGAAAGGTACCTCTCTGGGGAGTGGAGTGAAGAGGCAGCCAGTGTGTGAAGGTCTGAGGAAGTACTTGAGGTAAAATAGACCAAAGGTCGGCAGACAAGAGCATTACTGGCCATACTCAGAGATGGCCACAAGGCCTGGGCTGTTGGAGTACAGCTAGGCAGAAGATAAAGAGGCCAGAGAAAAACACTTAGACCATCTTCAAACTGCAGTGAGAAGCCAAGGAGGGGTGCAGTGTGAGGCGATTCTCATCTGGAAAGGCGCCCTCCTGCAGCTATGGAGGGAGTTAGTTTTGAGGACCATGATCCCGGTGGAAAGACAAAGCTCACACATATAAAACAAATAACTATTATTATGCATAATAATAAAAGGGAAATAAATATATCTACTTTTTAGATCTTTATAGATTCATAAAAACTAGACCTAAACATACTAGTGTTTCCCATAGTGCCACCCAACCAGAAAAGCCAGAAATACATCTGAAGTATCTGTTAATCAAAAGAGAGAAAGAAAGGGACAGAGAGATGGCTCAGCAGTTAGGAGCACTCATCCCCCTTCCAGAGGATCCACGTTCAGTTTCTAGCACCTATATCAAGCAGCTTGCAAATGCCTGCATCTCCAGTTCCAGTGGCCCAGTACCCTCTTCCAGCCTCTGAAGACACCTAGAAACACAAACATACATGAGCAAAATTAGGACTAAAGTAAAATAAATCTTTTGTAAAAAGAGAAAATTGTTGAAGTGTGCTATACCATTTTATTAGGAGATACACAGAAATATTTAAATAATTTTATTTCATTAGAATTACACGAGTTTGGGGGATTAGAAAGATAGCTTGGTGGTTAAGAGCACTGACTGCTCTTCCAGAGGACCCAGGTTCAATTCCCAGCACCCACAGGGCAGCTCACAACTGTCTGTAACACCAGTTCCAAGGAATCCTACATCCCCTTACAGGCAAAATTTAAATGCACATGTAATAAATATAAATAATTAATTTTTTAAAAATTACACTAATTTGGATTCCACACTTTTTGCATCTTTACTCTCAAAGGAAGGTAAAACATTTCTAATACTGTAGCATGTCCCTACGTACGGTCATTCAGAAAGCTGCATGTGAGAGTTACGACACTTCCGTAATTAAATCCATTACTATATATATGCTAGCCTAAAATGAGATCAAATATACAAATGGACATCTTGCATGTTAACATGTAAAAATGTGTGCCAGCTTAACCCAAATAGATAGCTTGGTTGTGCTTTGAAGTCAAGGGGAACAGCCCAGTGGGGCTCAAGTCTGTAACAGGAAAGTAAGGAGCGGATGGATTCCCAGAACTAGTGTCTTGCTTCCTGGGCCACCTGCTGAAGTGTGGATGTTTAAATAAAGCATATGCCTATGGAGCAGTGCTTCGAAAGAGGCACAGACTCCATTCAATGTATCCATAACTGAGTGGGTCAAGCCTTGGCATCACTGTTGGAGAGGAATAGGATGTCTTTACTTTGTTTCACAGACTGATGGTTCATCTCTGTTTTGTGTGTCTGTTTTTTTTTCTCTCTCTCTCTTTTATGTATCATGGCACACGAGCAGACATTAATGAATGTGAGCAAGTACCTAAGCCTTGTGCACATCAGTGCTCCAACAGCCCCGGCAGCTTCAAGTGTATCTGTCTGCCAGGACAGCAGTTGTTAGGGGATGGGAAATCTTGCGCTGGATTGGAGAGGCTGTCGAATTATGGCACTCAGTACAGTAGCTATACCCTTGAGCGGTTCTCCCCTGTGAGAAGCGACTATCAACCTTCGCAGCATTACAGACAGTACTCACAACTCTACAGCTCCTACTCAGAGTATAGGAACAGCAGAGCATCTTTCTCCAGGAATAGAAGGACTATTAGGAAAACTTGCCCTGAAGGCTCTGAGGCAAACCATGAGACATGTGTAGGTAAATGTCAGCCATATTGCATTCCTTTCTGTGCGCTCACTTCCTGTCTGGAGTCTAAGCATGTATATAGCACCTGTGTTTGGTGCACTGAACTCAAGGCTGGACTGACTCAAAGGATTTTGACAGTTATTTGGGCACCTACGATAATTACAAACTATCCAAATAAATGATGTATTTGCATGTGTGCATTTTAATAATTGTGTTACTCTTTCTGAAATGTTACTGAATTAAATTCGACATTGACGTAAATGATGTGAGTTTTTAGGAATATACACACATTGTCACATAATATGATACTGTCTGCACCATAGCTTTGTTTGATGCAGAAGTAGTGGCTTAGAAATGAGTTTTAATGACCCAACCAACTGGTCTATGCAACAACCCACATTCTGTTGACTATTGTTCTTAGTCTTACCGTGAAATTTCTCAGTCAGGTTATTTTGTATGTTTATGGACAGAAATAATGTGATCCAGAGCAACTTGGTCCCATTGCTTCGAAATATGTGTGCTCGATATCTTTATCTAAACTCATAAGCCAGTAACTTAATTTTGCAAAACTTAACTATAATTTCCCACTGAACTGAGTCCTTGTTTTCAGCTAAGTTGTAAACATTGCCATCTGCCATAGATTTAAGTCAATTTTGGTCGGTATCTACAGTTTGCGTGTCATTGAGCTAGACAACAAGAAGAATTAGCAAACAGCAATTAGCCCCAGTATTTTGTTAGATGGCAAAAGAAAGCTCACAGGAAAGGAGGGAGTCAAGACAGAACTCCTATTAATATTCAAAGACCATTAGACCAGACCATTCGTCCATCCTTAAAGCTCTCCTCAGAGGCCATTAGACCACTTCAGTCTTACAGTGTCCTACATGTTGCTTATCCTTAGTGATATAAGCTTTCTGCTTAAACTTCTTTAGTCTCTTGAGGTTTACTTTATCCTCTGACTTGATTTTTTTTTCATTTATTTTTCCACTCCTTTCCATCCCATTATCTTTTCTGACATGCTTCCATGGTCACCTCTAGGTGGACCCAGATTCTCCTATTCTACAGTCTTAGCTGTGTCCACCAGACTTCCTGAAAATTTGAGCTTCATACTTTACTATTACATTCATATGTATCCAGTGTTTTTCTTTCTAGTCATCCCAGTGTAGCTAAAATATATCATTACGAATATGTTAACTTTGCTATGTGGTGAGCTTTCCAGAACTATGGACACTGTCAGTGGCTTATGCTTCAAACGTAATGCATTTGTTAGCAGTGCCCTACATTTGGTCCAGTGTGGACAAATACCACGTGATCACTAATTCTCTGCATCTGACTTCGCTCTGAGTGTTTAACAGCTTTCCCTGCCTACAGTTTTGATCTGGGTCTTCGCTTATCAAAACGTTCACTATTCATTTAGTAACACGCTGTCTTTAAAGTCGTCTTCTGAACCGTTATTCTGACTGTAGTGCTTTGTAGCCTGCCATTCTCCCACTTCTGCCTTCTTTTTGGGCAAACTCATTATTTCTAGCCTAGTTTCATTCTCTTGCCTCAGAATCGTTGCTTATTTCCACACTCCAACTGCACTAAGCCACACCCTCGTGCCAGGCATCAACTAAGCCACGCCCTCTCGCCAGGCATCACCTGACTGCTGTGCTTTAAGATTGAAGGCGGACAGCAGCTTTAGAAAGATTCTCTTACCAACAACCCAACTCCCTATTTTCATTATTGCTCACATCTGTTGCTCCACCATACTGGAGTCTAATAAAGTTTTTCTTTCTTGATGTTTCTAATATACCAATGCGTGGTGCATCGAAATAATCTTCCTTTGATAGGCATGCATTGTTCAAGACTATTTTAGAGTATCAATCATATATGGATCTTTGCATTTACTGGGGAAACACTGAGGCATCTTCGATATTTCTTAAAATATGGTGGATATTTTATTGGGGCTAATAAAGATATTCACACTAAGGTTGCAGACAGCTCTGGAATCATCTAACAGAAGTAACTTACAACAAACATTGGCTGCCTTTAATTAACCATCTGGGACAGACAAGTTACAAAAGGATTAAATTGACATTGTGGAATCTTGTTAGATTTGGGCAAATTTTAGTTTTTAACGAGTTGATCGCAGGGTTTAGCAGAAATAATGAACTTTGCTTCAGTTCTGAAAGCAGAAGGCACACTTTGCCATTTTAAAATTCATATGCTGTGAAGCTCCGCGTTAATGACTTCAAGTTCAAAATCATTTGAATGTCTGTTGTTGTTTTAGATTAAAGCAAATATTTAAAGAGAAAAGACAAAAATAACTCATGAAAATTATGAGATGAATACTTTGGCTAGATAAAATGATGCATAAACATGGGAAGTGAATATTTGCTGGATATTATCATTAACAGATTTTGACAAATTACAATTACGTTTTCAGCATGTGCTGAGCAGATCCCTTTACTCTGAGTCGTCTCCCAGACTCACTCTGTCCATGCTTTGCTCCTACCCTTCCTCCTCCTGCTCCCCCTTCATGTCATAGTCTCTGTTATCTCACTGGTTAGTGTATTCTCAGGGACCATGAGAGAGCTGATCAAAAAAAAAAAAAATGACCATTAGACTCTAAAAGCAAACACTGAGTTTGAATTTACTGTACTTGAGTGGATGTGATTTTTTTTTCACTTTAATGATAGTAGACAACCCTCCCCCTGCCCCCTTTGTGGTTTATAAAGTGTTTTCTCATTTACTGCAGTATATGGATCTCCCAACAAACCCATGAAGTAGAATAGATGGTTTCCACGCTTCCGTTTAGCAGAAAAATTGACTGAGATCTTGAGAAATTAGATGAGTCCCCCAACTTAGTACAGCTATAGACATGTATTTGCCACAAGTAGTTTGCCATTATATAAAGAGATTGAGAAATATTTCTCACAAATAAGAAAACATTTCTACTTGAAAATATCTGTGTATGGGAAAGCTTTGTATAGATATTGTATGGAGGAGAGAGGTGGGGGGAGGGAGAGGGAGAGAGAGATCTGAGCTCACATGAATTAAAGTGAAGATTAAAGAGATGGCTAAGTGGTTATGCATACTGGCTACTTCTTCAAAGGAGCTGGGTTTAATTTCCAGCACCCACACAGTTTGTAACTCCTGTCCCAGGAGATTCAATGCCCTCTTCTGGCCTCTATATGCAGTACACAGCCATGGTACACAGACACACATGTAGGCAAATTACTCATGCACACTAAATAATAAAATAATTTTTTAAAAGTAGATACATCCATTTCCAATTAACATCAAAAGAAATTTTAAGGTAAATTTTACCATTTTAGCAAAAGGTTAGGGTTTTGGTGGTTTCAGATCTAACACAGATCTGTTCCCCCCATCCTCTGTCATTTTAATGTAATTTAGCAACACAGAAAAAGAAAAAAAAAAAACAAAGTTGAGGCTTCAGGTCATATATATGCATGTAAAATAATAGATAACGGTTCATATATTATAAAGTAGTATAGTGCATCTTGTAATATAGTTAATATTTATGTCACTAAAATCAGACTTGATGTACAGTAAGCACTTTTAAGAGCATGAATGTAAATCCAGTCATGAACATTTCTATCGTATGCCTGTGACTTGTACTGATAGCTGTGTAACAGATCCTGCTCGCATCTGGCATGACTATATACTCTGTTCTCTTTCTAAACAGATATTGATGAATGTCAAAACAGAGACACTTGCCAACACGAGTGTAAAAACACGATCGGGAGCTACCAGTGCGTCTGCCCACCAGGTTATCGACTCATGCTCAATGGGAAAACGTGCCAAGGTGAGAAGACACTAGAATATTCATTGTTCCAGTCTGATGTTCAAAACAATGGTGGAAACCATGAGAAGGTTTTGTAAATAAGTATTCCCTCTGCTTCCGTACTTATTGGTCACATGTGTGTCTAAACCAGTGGCTCTCAACCTGTGGGCCGATGCTCTGCATATCACATATTCACATCCTATTATGTACATCATATGTTATGACTCATAACAGCAGCCAAATTACGGTTATGAAGTAGCAATGAAATAATTGTATGGTTGGGGGTCACTACACCATGAGGAACTGTATTAAAGGGTCACAGCATTAAACAGGTTGTGAACCACTGATCTAAACAAGTAGGCAAAACAAGAGAGAGGTGGCTCTATGAAGGAAAATGACTGAGGCATTGGTGTGGTCTTCCTTGAAGAATCGTTAACCCCGTTCATATTAAAGATCTTTCTAACTTAAAGGAAACACCTTTTTCCCACCTTTTAGTGACGGAGGAAGGGAAAATGAGAAACCTGACTAGTATATACACTGACTACAACAGGAAGGACTACTCTATTTCCTCTCGAAGGACTACTCTATTTCCTCTCATTAGATTTATCTCTAGAGGCACGCCACCAAGCCCAGCTTTCTTTCCTCTGTTTTGGTTTGTCCCTTTTTTTTTTTTTTTTTTTTTTTGGTATTATTTTTGTTTGGCCTTCTTTTTTTTAAAGATTTATTTATTATTATAATATATAAGTATACTGTAGCTGTCTTCAGACACACCAGAAGAGGGCATCAGATCTCATTACAGATGGTTGTGAGCCACCATGTGGTTGCTGGGATTTGAACTCAGGACCTTCGGAAGAGCAGTCAGTGCTCTTAACCACTGAGCCATCTCTCCAGCCCCTTGGGCTTCTTTTTTCAAGAACAGTAAGTAGAATCAGAGACCACAGATAAAGGATCGGTCTCTAGATCAGCAGAGAAATGGCGATAATCTCTTCATTCTTTGAGTCTGCAAATGAAGGCTCCCAGCCACATGCTAGCCACATGCTAGCTCTGCTGGGGGTGAAGAATGGCAACAGATGACTTGGGAGTGCTTGCCCTTAGCAGCGTCCATTCTAACGCAGACAAATATAAATGAATCAAAATACTAATGTATAGGTTCTATAGTGAAGCAGAGGGCAAAGCACGGAGAAAACAGGAAAGAAAAATACTACCAATCACCAGATTCCCTTATTTTCTGTGAAAACCATGAAGAGAATAGCGCTTTCTTGATTATTATAATATGTTTATATTAAAAAGAAACCTCCCTCAATTTTACAAACAAAATCTGAGCATGGTGTGTGCCTCTGAGTTCTGTTCTTTTCTGTCATATACAAACCATATCCTTTTGAAACCAGTAAAATCTTTATGAGAACATTTTACAATAGCCATAAAATTGAGATTGGAGTTTTCCTTTTCAACTTCACAAAGACTTGTAAGGAATGTAGCCTGTAGGAGGTGTGTCCTGGAAACCAAGACCAGCAGGAAGGATGGCTTTACCTGATGTTCCTTTGACTCTTCCTGCTGTCTGAGGGTTCCCACATCGGTTGTTGGGGCTGAAGAGGAAGCTTGAACTCAGTAGAGCCTTGGCTGTCACCCATCAATCCCTACATGAATAACTTAAATATAGATATAATTCCCACTCATGTATATAAATAAAACTCCTACTTAAGATGACTATGTGAACCCTAATACCCTAGTGTAGTCAAGACCGAAGGTAACACTATCTCAGGTTGAACATTCTCCAGTGGCCTCTCATCTTTCCTAAGATGCTGTGAATACTGCAGACAGCACATTCTGGATTGGGGGTGGGGTGGTGGTGGAAGTGCTAACTCTCCGTACTTTTGAACTGACTCAGCCCAGACATCTTTCTAAAAGAACACTGATGTCACTAGATTTGATTGCAAATGCCTTTTCTTTTCTTTTCTTTCTTTTTAAGATTTATTTATTTTTATATGAGTACACTGTAGCTATCTTCAGACAAACACCAGAAGAGTGCATCAGATCCTATTACAGGTGGTTGTGAGCCACCATGTGGTTGCTGGGAATTGAACTCAGGACCTCAGGCAGAGCACTGTGAGTTTAAGGCCAACTAGAGCTTGTCTTGTCTCACTATTAAGAGAGAGAAAGAAAAGAGAGGCAGAGACAGAGACAGAGACAGAGACAGAGACAGAGACAGAGACAGAGACAGAGACAGAGACAGAGACAGAGAGAGCACCAATGCCAAAACCTACAACTACCCTTCTGACAGCTGTCTCAGGAACCAAAGAAGGATGCAGGGCAAATACCAAAGCATTTAGAATTATCAACTGAACCACAAAAATCTTTTAAGCAAAGTTAAAGGGTTATATGATACACTCATTAGAGAGATTTTCCTTCATTTCTAAATCCTGCCAGGTTTTTTTTTAATTGCCTTCATTTAGCTCAAAACATTTTTCAGTCTTCACTTGTGCTACAGAGTGGAAAATACTGTGAACAAATCAGAAACAGGTGTTATGGAAGTGTTTGCAATTTAAATGGGTTACATACTTTTGTGGTTTCAAAAAGACACCAGAGAAAACATTTCTGCCGTTTTAAAGAATTCTTTACTCTAAGGAATAGCTTAGAGTCTCTTTATAGCTTTAGAAAGTCTTTGAGGCATTTACAAGGAGCAAGAGGCTGTTTTTCAGCACGGGATTTTTTTTTTTAAAGCTTTATACATTACTAATGGCCGTGTCAGTAAGAGCTGGAAAATTACAATGGACAGTGTCATAAGGAACAAAGACAGAGAATCCTGTCAAAAGTGGAAGCCACTGGGCTGTAAAATTAAAAACAAAATACAAAAAGTGTGACCAATCAAGATTTGACTGAGAAACAAAAAGGAGAAACTAAAAGAAAGTCAGCCTGATTTTATGCACCGCAGATATTAAAAAAGAAAACTCAAACAGACTTTCATACATGACAAATAATGCCTTGTTTGAAAATATTAATAAAAATATGCTTTCTAAAAGAAGAAAATGTAATATTATACAGGATTTGAAAGGAGTTCTGTTTTCTGTTTTAAACAGATGGTGTATATTTATTAAGAGTCCAGGTTGGCCGGGCATGGTGGCACACGCCTTTAATCCCAGCACTTGGGAGGCAGAGGCAGGTGGATTTCTGAGTTCGAGGCCAGCCTGGTCTACAGCGTGAGTTCCAGGACAGCCAGGGCTACACAGAGAAACCCTGTCTTGAGAAACAAAAACAAAAGCAAACAAACAAAAAGAGTCCAGGTTAATTATACTTTGTATTTTTTTAAATTATTTTATCTATTTACATTCCAAATGTTGCACTCCTTGCAGTCCCCCCTCCCAGACTTTTTTACCGCACCCCCCACCCCTTTGCCTCTGAGAGGGTGCTTCTCCAACTACCCACCCACCCCCACCTCATTCATCCCCTATCCTGGGGCACCAAGTCTACAGGATTAGGCTCACCCTTTTCCACTGAGGCCAGACAAGGCAGTCAGGCCTCTGCTACACATATACCAGGGGCCATGTACCAGCCCATGTATGCTCTTTGGTTGGTGGCTTAGTCTCTGGGAGCTCCCAGGGGTCCTGGTTAGTTTATACTGTTGTTCTTCCTAGGGGTTGCCATCCCCTTCAGCTCCTTCACTCCTTCCCCTAACTTTCCCATAGGGGTCCGTGACCTCAGTCCAATGTTTGGCTGTGAGCATCTGCATCTGTCTCAGTCAGCTCCTGGTAGAGCCTCTCAGAGTACAGCCATGCTAGGCTCCTGTCTGCAAGCACAACATGGCATCAGTAATAGTGTCAGGACTTGGTGCCTGCAGATGTTCCAAGAGTATTTATCCCGAATTATTTTTAAAGTATCTCCTTTCATGTCTTTACAATGTTTATTAAAAGCCAGACATCATCAGTTAATCCATTATAGAAGACAAGAGTATTAGTCCTCTCATTTTTCTTTCCTGAAACAAGGTCTCATTCTGTACCAGTGGCTGGACTGGAACTCACAGTAGTCTGTCTGCCTCCCGAGTGCTGGAATTAAAGGGGTGTGCTGCCACGCCCAGCTTTATTTTTGTTTGTCCTTTTGGTATTGTTTGTGTTTGGCCTTCCTTTTTTAAGGACAGCGAGTAGAATCAGAGACCACAGATGAAGAAGGGCCACCTGCCTACAGGCAAGCCAACTATTGAGTACTTAGAAGATTCCTTATGGAAAGCAGACATGATCATGGACTAAAGACAAAAGCTTTATCTCAACATAGACTACAGTTCTGCAGGCCAATACAAAGTTCTCAAATTTGCTTGAAGTGTCCAACAACCTTAGCAAAGTACAAATGTTTATGAGGTAGTATTAACTTCTGACTGTTTAGATTGAATGTATAATGTGGAAATATGATTATTTCTCATGTTTAGGAAATAATTCAATGGGTCTTTTATTTTTATTCATTTTAATCTACAAAACAATGGGCTACAAAACTATGTTTTCATGAACATATACATGCCCCTTGCTCAGTTTCCGCTCATTAGCTGCCCACCCCTCTTCCCTTCCCTTCACTGATTCCTCCCTCTCCTTTCCCCCCAAACAGTCCCCTCTGCTTTCACGTCACACATGCATTTCTAAGTTCTTGTTCTTCTTTACAGACCCATACTGAACCAGTGAGCCTATGATACTAAGAGCTCTTACTATACACACACACTGTCCCGTAACACGATTTTTGTGGCCCCCCCCACAGCCACCCTTCATGCTTCTATTAAGTTCAACATACAAAGTTAGGGATAAAGGAAAATTTTGAAGCTGGAAAAAAAAATTAAGAGAAATAAAGATTAATGAAAGATAAGAAATTCAAGCTAACTGAATTTCTTTCACTTTTTCCTCAAGGTCTTTTTTCTTCATCTTTAAGACAATTTCAATTTGTCAAAGAGATAAAACATATTCATCTGATTAAAAAATAATTAGAAATAAGCTCACAGAGATGACAGGTGAACCTGCTGCAATAGAAGTGTCTTATGCTCAGATTCTTTATTGTAAGAAGAGCAGTTGTCAGAGGCATTCACAGGCGGTCTGAGGCAGTGGACTGCCTGGTCTGGCCGCAGTGGGAGAAGATACTCTTAATCCTCCAGAGTCTTGAGGCCCCAGGGAAGGAGGAGGTCTGATGGGGGTGGGAGGAGAGCACCTACCTGGAGGCAAGAGGGAGGAGAAATGGGATGAGGAACCATCGGAGCAGGGACCAGGAGGGAGAGGCAATGACTGGAATGTAAATAAATAAAATAATTTTTAAAAAACAAATAAATTTGAGAATATAGCCAAAAAAGGAGAGGAAGAGGGAGAGAGAGAGAATAAGGAGAAGGAGAAAGGAGGAAGAGGAGGAGGAAGAGGAGGAGGAAGAAGAAGAAGAGGAGGAAGGGGGGAGGAGGAGGAGGAGAAAACAGCAGCCCTCATTATTGTCTGCACAGAGCAATTGATTAGAGTCCAGGCGCTGATCACTTCATGCTTCTCTAGACACTTTCTTGTCATTGTTGTTGTTGTTGCTGCTGCTGTTGCTACTGCTATTTTTCAAGACAGGGTGTCTCTGTGTATCCATGGCTGTCCTGAAACTCACTCTGTAGACCAGGCTTGCCTCAAACTCAAGAGATCTGCCTGCCTCTGCCTCCCAAGTGCTGGGACTAAAGACATGCACCATCACTACCCAGCTAAACACCTTGTATTTTTTTTCTTTATATAAACTGTTATTAAATTGTAAATACTGTGTAGGAAACAATATGGTTGCAATGAAACCTAAAGTACCCATTTTAATACAAAATGCAGACAGTAAATAATACAACTTTGATGTTGGTGGTCTATGACTCATACACTGCCTCTTGGAACTGTCTCTCTCTTTTTTCTCCCTAAAACTGTTCCAAGTTATTTAAGAGTTCAAAGGCACTTTACAGCTTAAACCGGAGTCCCGCATAAATGTCATGATGCCCTTAGCTGCTATAGAGAGATGAAGGGGGGTGGTTATACAAGTAGGCAACTGAGTACCACAGCCTTTCATTTGGCTTGCAGAGACCACATCATGGGACAGCTATGTAGAGTCATTTGGTTGTCATTCCTTCATCACGCGAGGATATTCTCAGTTATTCTAGAAGGAAGAATGCTGTGTCTTCCACACCCAGATAGCCAAGAAGGACTGAAACCTTAGGCTTTTCTCACGTGATGTCTGGTGAAGCACTAGGCCTAGAATTTCTGTTTAAACCCTTGAAAGGGATGTGAATCCGGTCCCTGTTTAGGATGCACCTGTACTAAATATATTCTCTTCAAAATTTTCTAATGTCAGGTTTAACTCCCTTTATTAAAGAAAGATGACCACTATCTAGTCAAAAATATACTCATTGTCAAACCAGTCAAATTGAATATCAGAAAAACCCTAAAGCCACATTTTGTTCAAATTAAAATCTACTTTTAAAATGCTAATTTTTGTAGCCATGAGTTTTTAGAAAGGCATTGGGTTCACTCACTAATACATACTATTTCTGTATAGTATATTCATATATTTGCTCTAGGATTCATGTAGCCTTTCTCTGGGGGTAGATGAAGGGTATGGAAGACCTCCAGACCACGAATTTCTCAGGTAGACTGATGTAGGGAAAGTAAACGTGAGGAGATGAGGCTGTGGAAATGGATTCCCTGAAACGCTTGCCTGCCTCCGTAGCGGTGCAAATCCTCCTGTGTCGCTGGGCAGGTGAAGGTGACCATTGTGAGAAGAGCAAACAAAAGAGTAACTATATTCTTAAAAATACCTCAAAGTATTCATTGAATTCTGTGGACACTCATTCAGCAATCTCTCCCCTCCCCTCTCTGTGAGTGTGTCTGTGTCTGTCTGCCTGTCTGTCTGTCTTCCTCTGGTGCTCAATTACAAACCCAGTATTAAAAATTACGGCACAAAAAGCTCTTCAGAAAGCTTGAGAGTTTTCTTCAGTTCTGGGTTTCTTGTTTAAAAGTCTGATTACATCAGTGTTTCCATTAAATAGCTCTGCTGCGGAAACCACAGCATACAATGTCTTTTCCGTGCCTCTGTCTGCCCTGCTTTTGCCACCGTTGCTCCAGGGAACATCCCCATGTCATACTGCTGGGGGGGGGGGGACACTCTGCCATCAGAGCTGCTGGGGTACACTCTGCCATCAGAGCAGTTGGATTCTGCTCCATTTCATCAAACTGGAACTGGGTTTGGGGGGCATTTATTTGATCTTAGGCTTTTCTTTTTCCAATTTACCTCTCTCTCTCTTCCAGATCTGACTCACCCAGCAGTGGCCCATGAGTTTACAGCACGAACCCTGGCATTTTTACTCCCTTCATTGCCCCCCCCCCCAACAACTTGAGCACAAGAATTGCTCATACCACCAAAGGGTCTTCTTTTGTGAAGTATTCACAGGTGTCCCTTAATTGTGAGCTTGGTCAGTGTGAAGCTAAAATAGTATTTGCTTGACAAACTCGCATATGTTCTGCTTTTCAAATAGAAGAGACACGCGAGTGCTCTTAAGAACTGCTCCCTTCACTTTTACAGCTCTCATTTTTCTTTTGGCTTTTAACACATATCAAAGAAAAAAATGTCCGCAGAGCCATCAGGGAAATAAATAGACTGTGAATCATGCCCTTCGTTTTGTGGCTGAAACTTGGGTGTGACAAATAAGCTTACTATAGGACTAAGGCATAAGGACTTTCTCTGTCTTCCAGTCAAAGACCAATGACTGCTGCAATGGCCCTTATTGACCCCAGCTAACAATGCTTTGTTTTTGTTGTTGTTTTTTGTTTTGGGTTTTGTTTGTTTGTTTGGTTTGGTTTTTTTGAGACAGGGTTTTTTTGTTTTTTTGTTTTTTTGTTTTTTGTTTTTTGTTTTGTTTTGTTTTGTTTTTTGTATAACCCTGGCTGTCCTGGAACTCACTTTGTAGACCAGGCTGTCCTGGAACTCAGAAATCCGCCTGCCTCTGGCTCCTGAGTGCTGGGATTAAAGGCATGTGCCACCATGCCCAGCTCCTAACAATGCTTTGTATTCCTCGTGTGGTCCCTAGATGTAGATGAGTGCCTGGAGCAGAATGTCCGCTGTGGACCAAATCGAATGTGTTTCAACATGAGAGGAAGCTACCAGTGCATCGACACACCCTGCCCACCCAACTACCAACGGGATCCTGTTTTGGGGTATGTTTCACTTCTTATCCCAGACATGCTTTTGGAAACCCTTTCTTTAACCAACATAAGCCTTGTCAACAGTTGTACTTAACTCATAGAACGTCAGTAGCCCTGTTACATGCTAACCATGTGTTCCTTCTATGAATGGACAAGAGCTGCTCATTCGGCAGCTGCCACTGCAAACCCAATTGCCAAGGCTTCCTAGATGAGGCTCCCATCGTGGAGTCCACAGTGTAGCATCCAGGGCTCTCCTACACAGCAAGTGTTCTATGGGATGCAGAGCCTGCCTTTTCTTTCTTTGAAAATTCCATTTCCATTTGTACTGTGTCAAGCTGGTAAGTACTGTCTGCAGGTCAACTGATGCAAGAAGTCCCTTTTCTATTGCTATGGTGACCCACCATGCATCTATCCAGAGAAGAAGAGAAACGAGGATGAGTCTATAGTCTGACCATTGGTGATGTCTTGCTCACATTTCCTGGTCCTGACAGCCTTCTTACTTCTGAAAAAACTAATCTAGTTTTCCCCACCCTGTCTAGGTACCAAGGATGCTTGAAAACAGTGATAATGTTTATCTTTGATAGTCCCTGCTCCTCCCCAAATGCTCACTGGGGCTCACACCTTATTTGCCTCAAGATCATGTAGCATGGACCAATGTGTATTGCCTAGAACCTACCATAAACCTGCTTGTGGTTAATCTTGTAGGAATGGAAACAGGAAAGAGGGTACTTAAAGTAAAGAGACTTATAAAGTATTTAAAAGTGATTTGCCTAAAGAATCTGTATTTTCATAAAATAGTCCTTGTGGAGTCTTTTCCCCTCTAGATCTCTAGAAAAATAATTTAAATGCTGTTATGACTTAGTGTGGGCTCTGAAAGGGGAAAATTGTTTTTAATGTGAAATAATAGGAAAGAAAAGTTTAAAAGAAAGTTATCCCCCCCTAGAATTTCCAAGTGACTTTTAATTATTCTGAGAAAAATAAACCAAATAGCTAAATATCCTATTTTAACTTTCAACCAGCATTAGGATAACTGTTATAATGTAGCTTATAGTCTTCTTTCTAGGAAGCATTCGTTTCCGAGATATGTACAGTGCACTTGTTTCTGAAACTGACTTTTTCATTGTAAGGACAGCATCTTGGGGCTGTGCAGAAGCTGTGGTGAAGCTCGTGCTTTGTGTGCACAAGGCTTACATCCAATCCCACCAAAGAGGAAATAAAGTGTTCTTGCTTATTTCAGGACCTCAAATCCTTCTGGGTTTAACCAAGCAGGAATATTGACACTTGACTGTAGACCAGATTTTTTTCCCTACCTGGTATCTCTTTTGAGCCAGTGATTGTAGGTAAAGAGCCACCATGGGTCATGACCATTTGTGTCATGTCTTATCTTGTTCCAGGGTGTATAACTGTTTGCATCTTCTTTATTATCTAACCTTAGGTTCTGCCTTAAGAACTGTCCACCCAATGACTTGGAATGTACCTTAAGCCCATATGCCTTGGAATATAAACTTGTCTCCCTCCCATTTGGAATAGCCGCCAATCAAGATTTAATCCGGCTGGTTGCATACACACAGGATGGCGTGATGCATCCCAGGACAACTTTCCTCATGATAGATGAGGAACCAGCTGTCCCTTTTGCCTTAAGGGATGAAAACCTGAAAGGAGTTGTGTACACTACACGTCCACTACGAGAGGCAGAGACCTACCGCATGAAGGTGGGAGCTTTATCCTACAGTGCCAATGGGACCATTGAGTATCAGACTACATTCATAGTTTATATAGCTGTGTCTGCCTATCCGTACTAGGAAGCACTCCAGAATCAAGTCCAAATATTTAAGCTGCATTGATCTAGCCATCGAGGACCTCTACAGTTTACTATCTCTTGAACAGTTGCAATCTTGGCAACTTGAAAATGGTGCTGTACTCTGTTACGTATGTTCCTTGGTACTGCTGAAGTATCTGTATGATCCCACTATGGTCGTGTATCTTTTAGTAAGTTCTAGAAGCGTCCTTTGTTATTTTCTTTATTTATTACACTGGAGCAGTTACTTCCCAAGGATTATTCTGATCAGCTCACAGGACATGTCAGTGACATTGTATAGTAGCATAGTAGCTAAGATCGTTTTCTTGGAAACAATATAAAACAAAACAAAACAGAACTAGTTCAAACACTTTTTGAACATTCTGGCTATTCTTAAAATGGTAAAACCAGTTACTATGTGATTTGATAAACGCTTATGCCATAATAATACATTTTTAAAATATTGATATAACACTTATACATCTTTCATTTTAAGGTTAAAAAAGAAACAACACTTTTCTGAAATACAGTGCAGATACAAGAAAGTTTGTTTGATCCTAAACAAACTTATCTTTATTAAATACTCAAGGTTCTATTAAATTCCCTGAGGTTCTGTGAAATCTTACACTATGGTATCAGAAAGTGACTTTCCCTTTAGATAGTTGCCCATGGCCTGGGTCTTGACATTTTGGTATAACCATTTATTCACTCAACTCCTTAACTTTTACATTCCATATTTTTCTGTCAAATGAAATTATTTTAAGACATAGCAATAGAACAAATTTCTTGATTATTGTAATCATGTATGTTCAAGTTAACGTGTTAAACGTCAATACACTGTACATGGTGGTAACAGACTCTGTAAGCAATTGTCAAGATGTATTCTATTTTTATGAAGTGTATATATTACCTTAGTGTGTATTTTCTATATTATATCTTGATGGACTCTTTTATAAAATTATTTTATAAAAAAAATATTACAGTAAAATAAACCTAAATAAAATGTTCACCTTTTTCTTAAGAACCTAAAATGTGTTCCCTTATAGATTATATTAATTCCTCTTCTATTGCTGTAATAGATATTCAGAGGAAAAAATCAGGAGAGAAAGGGCTTGCTTTGGCTTACAGCTAGCTCTCTCTTCATTATGCAAGGAAGATGTGGCCACAACACGGAAGTCATGGAAACCAGATGATCACATCGCATCCACACTCAGGAAGCAGAGAATAAGCTGGGTCAGACCATGGGACCTCAAATCCCTCTGTGGTGGCATGTGCCACCTAGAGATGCTGAGGGTGTTGGGAAAATGGAGGTTTTAGAGAGTTAGAAGTGGGAGCATTGGCTTCTGTGGATTCTAGGGTAGGCATGCAACGGAGAAGCAGTAAAGCAAGGGTCTGGCCTCCCTAGAGTGCAGATGCTCAAGGTCAAATGGAGCTCCACTTCCTGTGAGCTGGAAGTCACAGGGAGGTTTTAACCTTAGAGCATCTGAGCTGAGGGCTCAGATATTACAGCTGATGGTGATGTTGATGCCATGTGATGATTTAGTGATGTCTTTTGACTCTGGGAAGGGGCTAGACAGCTCCATAACCTTCCCAAACAGTGTCACAAAGTAGGAAACAAGTGTTCAAACATGTCTATGCAGCACAATTCATAGTTGAACCAACACAACACAGGTATTATAGTCACTGAAGTTTTAGGAGTAAACATAAATGTGTAGGCATCACAGCAGCCCAAGATATATGACCTTATCGCTCACACTTTAGAGGATCGGGGGCCATAGACCACCTGTGCAGCCTGGGAGAACTCAGATATTTATAGGCAGAAATGTCATTCTTTTTGTACTTTATGACTATGAGTGAAAGTTCTCATTACCTCACAGTTTCCTCATCCATCTAAGCAGTCTTCTAATAGCTCATCTAATAAATAAATCCCTTTTAAAAATATAGGAAAACATTAACAGTGAAGGAAATGAACAAAACAGTTCAATACCTGAAAGCAGAAATAGAATCAATTAAAAAATTCAAATTGAAAAACAACTGGAAATGAAAATATAAAGAACTCCACCAACAGTCCTCCATTCTGGTGGCAAGCTTCACTAATACAAGAGACAGAAGAGTTAACCACAGACATTGAAGACGCAATTGAAGAAATGGATACCACAGTAAAGAAAACGTTAAATCTACAAAAATTCTGGCATAATTCATCCAGAAAATCTAGGATACTATGAAAAGCCCAAATCAAGAATAATAAGAGTAGAGGAAGGAAAAGAAACCCAAGTCAAAGATCCAGAAAATATTTTCCAAAAAAAATCATAAAAGAAAATTTCCCTAACCTAAAGAAACAAATGCCTATCAAGGTACAAGAAGCACTAAAAAACCACACACACCAAAGAGGCTGCATCACAAAAGAAAGTCCCTCAGCTCATAATAATAAAAAAATTAAACCTACATAATAAAGAATTTTAAAAGCTGCAAGTAAAAATGACAAAGTAACATACAAAGGCAGACCTTTAGAATAATGCATGACTTCTTAAAGTAGACTCTAATAGCCAGAAGGTACTAAACAGATGTTCGACAGACTTTAAGAGGCCACAGATGCCAGCCCAAACTATAGTACCCAGCAAAACTTACAACCACAAGAGCTGGAAAAAATAAGACATTCCGTAATAAAAACAAATTTAAGTTAACTTTCTACAAATCCAGCCACACTGAAGATACAAAAAGGAAAACTCAAACTTAAAGAACTTAACCACACCCAAGAAAACACAGGAAATAAACAATCCTAGACCAGCAAATTAAGAAGAAAAACACACACACACACCACAATGACAAAATAACAGGAATCAAGAAATCTCTCATTGACACCTCTCAACATTAATGGTCTTGATTCCCTAGTAAAAAGTCAGAATGGATGCAAAAAATGGGATCCATTCTTCTGCTGTATCAAACACCTAAAATTAAGAATAGACACCATGGTATCCAAGCAAACACACCTAAGAAGAGAGCTGATGTAGCCATTTTAATATGTGACAAAACAAGCTTCAACCAAAACTAGGATACAACATACTCATCAAAGGAAAAAATTAACCAACAAGACATCGCAGGTCTTAACAACCATTAGCTGTTAAGTCAATGATCACCAAGCTACAATCTGTAAAACCATAGAAGTTGGGTATAGAGTGAGGTGCTAAAGGATACAGAGAGATCTTTTTAGGAAAGGGAAATAGAATAGGTAATGACAAATGGGTGGGTCAGAGTTGGAGTGGTAAAATCAAGTGGGAAAGAGGAGAAGAGGATGAGGGAGGGAACGGGAAGATACAGCTGAAATTAAGGGCCATTTGGTGACTAGTATAGAAACCTTATACAGTAGAAGCTTCATAAAATATATACATATATGAAGGCAATCTAAATGAAATTGCGAAATAATGAGGGAGAAAGAGCCTCAACTAGACATCTCTTGTCACCAAATGAATTTTCCACTACTGGGATTGGGTTACATCTAATTAAGTTGTTGGCCAAAGGCATCCAAAAAGAAAACCCCCAAGTAGACCAGGTTGTTGCCAAGACTAAAGGTTGCTGTCAGCAAGGCCCCACTGCTGAAAACAACACCCCCACAATTCACTGAACATGGAGAATCCAAGCTGGTGCCTGCAAAGAACATTCACCCCTGTGTGCTAGCATCTTTGATATAGGAAAGTACTCTACATTCTACACAAGGAGAAATGTAAACACCATCCCAGCTACAAACCCTTTGATCTACCATGGTGTCCTGCTTAGCTAGTACAATGGTAGCACAAAGTTTGTGGGAGTAACTAACTAATGTTGGATTTGACTTAATTCCCATTCCACAAGATGAAACCCATACCTGGCATTGCTTGGGTGACCAAGAACCTGACAATAGGTAGTCCAGCAACCTAGGATAAAACCAAACACCACTGTTCTACTAAAAGATAGTAGGGATAAAATTATTCCTACTGACATTCTGCTATACACATAGATCTATGAGTATGATGGTAGATCAGCTACCATCAGAGAAGCTTCCTCCTGCAGCAGATGAGAACAAAAACAGGTACCCACAAGCCAGACATTATTCAGAGATGAAAGAACTTGAAACATCCTGTCCTAAATTGTAATAGTATCTTTTATTCTTATAATGTAATTGTTGTCAGAGGCTTCTTGCCTCCATCTTCTAACCCAGGCCTATTCCTGGAAGTTTCTAGCCTCCATACAATATAATCTAGGCCAAGAATGTTTTCAGTCTTTGAGACTTACTACTGTGTAAGCCCATCCTTTCTAACTCTCTCTGAACTCTGACTGGCTGGTTCAACTCAGCTGTTCTGGCTCAAACTCCTCTCCAAGTTGAATGATTCTATCTAGCTTCTCTCTCAGCCTCTTCTGAATTTCTGTGCTTGGTTTCACACTAACTTTGGCAATATATTCTAATCTCCTAGCTCCCTCTCACTCTCTGGCTCACTCTTTCTTCAATCTGTCCCTGTAAAACTCTCCAGTAAAAACTGGTTTCCTCTTTCTCTGCCTGCTCTCTCTTAAGTAGCTTCCTTTTCCTCTCTCTCCTCATGAGAGTTGGGTGCATCTTATTCTGTTAAATCTTTCTCTGGTTCATCACTTTATCTGCCACTCAATTGAATATCACTGTCAAACAAGTGTTCTTCTTTCTACAAACTTTATTTTCATTGTTTGGGATTAAAGGTGTGTGCTAGGGGCTTTTCTGTATCCCAGGAAAGGGATTAAAGTTGTATGTTAAGGGTGAGCCATACCACAACTAAAAATAGGAGTTTTTTCCAGTAAACAATACAACTGGAGGTTGACAGTATGATCAAATATCCTGTAACGCTAGTTGTGTCAGGTTGGTTTTTTTTGTTTGTTTGTTTTGTTTTGTTTTTTATCTTAGCTTTATTTTATTTATGTTTTGTGATGTGTTTTTATGTATTTATGAGACAAAACACTTGATCAAGGCAACTTAAAGGAGAAAGGGCATCTCGTGGCTTAGCATTTCTAAGAGCTATGGGTAATCGTGGTGAAGGTGCCCTCCCTTTCCCCTCACAGCTATCTCAAAGACTCAGACTTTTACTGACTTAATCAGACTTTCTGAGACAATTGTGTTATTATTTCCTCATTGTGATAGCTATTCCTGGTTGTCAACTTGACTACATCTGGAATGAACTTCAATCCAGAAATGGAGGGCACACCTGTGATCCAGATCTTGAGGCAGGAAGACACAGGCTTCTGACCTAAATCTTGACTTTGAATGACACACCCTTTTGATCCAGATCTTGAGGTATAGTGGCTATGTAAAGTGTAGCCCCAGCCAAGGTAGTACACACCTTTAATTCCAGACAGATGCAAACAGATCTCTAAATTCAAGGCCAGCTTGGGACAGAGAAAGTTCCAAATCCAGGCATGGTAGTGCACACCTTTAATATGGGCCACACCTTCTGCTGGAGGCCTACATGGGGCATTGGAAGAATGAAGACCACTCTTCTCCACCTGCTTGCACTTACTTGCCACCACATCTGTTGGAACCGACTTCTTCATGAGTCCAGTGTATACAAAAGTCCAGCTGAAACAACTAGCCTTGTGGAACTGAGCAACTACTAGATTCTTGGACTTCCATTCACAGCTGCCCATTGTTGGGTTAAGATTGTAAGTCATTATAATAAATTCCCTTAATATATAAAGTCATTCCATAAATTCTTTGACTCTTAAAAAAAAAAAACAAAAACTAATATACTCATCTACCATACCAGAAGCAAAAAATTCAATTATGTTTCAGTATTGAGTTTTTCTGAGTCTTTTCAAACCTAAAATTACCACTACCACCTTTCTAGTAATCAGAGTGTCCCCTCTATTGACTCAAAATGAAATAGAAACTCAATTCCCTTCACCAATCAAAGGAATGAGAAAAACATCCTTCAAGGCATGGGGCAGTGGACCGTGCCAGGAAACTTGATAAGCTTGAGTGGGTGCAGAGAACCCATCTGAGGACAATAGGTGTTTCCCTGCTCCCTACCAGATCCCTGGCCTGGAACATGTGACCACACTCCCCCATATAGTAATGTGACCAATGGTCACATAGATCAGGACAGAGTTCTCCATGCTAATGAGATATCTAGATGGACCCTGAGGGTTTAGCTAATAAGCTTCCCTTATCAGACATTCCTTCCTGCAAAAGGTATTTAATCTCTGGTCCACCCTGAGGGAGTGGGTTACACCCATTTTCCATGACAATGCACCCATTTTATGACAGTCAATAAACAGTTTGGAACCAAGGACTGTCTCTCATATCAAGAACTGCCTTGGAGAGCATGGAGGAAGCCTTTGTCTACAGAGATGCTCCATCTAAGTCTCCCACAGAAGGCGCTGCAGCACTGATGGACTCACCACCGTCAGTGAGCTTGGCCCTGGACTCATGGCCCTCAGCTCATGGAGCCCCTCTTTCCCCAATGACTCTCCATGACTTCTACTGGAGTCTAGATCTCCAGAAGTTTTGAAACCCCAGCCCCAGGCTCCTTCTCGCAGGCCTGTGGACCCATCTCTATTCCCAACTCTATGCAGTTTCCGGCAAGAAATGGACATTCAAGAATCAGGGAACCCCAGCTTTGGCCTCAGCCTCAGCCTACATCCTTTCTCACATCCCTCACCAAAGACTCCCACTCCCTGAGCTTCCCACAAGCCCAGCACCCAGTGGTGACACAGGGTAAATGCAGTCTAGCATGGCCCCTTTTATCTGCCCAAGCAGGTTCCCACACCCCAGCAACAGGGCAGAACACGGGATGGGATCAAAGAAATGACCCAGAGGGTTGATGAAAACACAGAAGCCCTTAAGAACTAACTTACAGAGACTCTCCTTAAGTATACCAGCCTAGATCTAACACCACAGTGGACAGGCAGTACTTGCACATTCCCTTGTCTCCTGATCATCCTCAGAAACTCAAAAATCAAAACAACAAAGGCTCCAAAAGAAAAAAAAAAAAAGGTGACCCTCAAAGACTTCATTCAAACTTTTTAAGCTTTTCGTTGTTCTTCTCCTGTTCTCACTGCTGTGCAATCACAAACACCTGTAGTCAGGGCCCAGAAAATAGAGGAAATCAAAGACTTTCTGCTCACATTCCAGTGGAAAGATGTCAACTCAGTCAAGATCAAGGAGACCAAGGACAGTATGAAGTTGAAGGTTCAAGGTTCCCTGCAGCAAGTACTTTTACACTCTGATCATCACAGAAGACAGAGAAGCTAAAGCAGCCCCTGCCTGCCTGGTTTGGCAGTGAAGGTGCTTCAGTGAACCAAATCTTCACATTTGACTATTAAAAACCCAGAAAAATGAAAAAAAATACTTTAAGGGCTTTAATAATAGAAAGGAGGAGAGGAAGCAGCAAGCCCAATTCTAACTGATTGCTACTGGTACTCAGGATACCTGAAGAGAGCCATTTCTCCTATGAGAACACCATTGTACCCAGCTTCGAGTGTGACAAGAGAGACACTGAGTCAACACATGTCTTAATATGTGAGGTCCACTGACACCTGCCCTGTATGTAAGCAAAAAACACTGGAAGTTGAATTGTCCTCAAGTCCCTGAATGATGACCAACTGTTCCAAGTCCTAACTCTGAGCTAAGATTTTCAATTCCTGAGTTCTGAAGGTTGGCAATGCCCACACTCAGAAGGCCCCACCACAATAACCATCACTAATACTGAATCCAAAGTAAACTTCACAATGGCAGGCAGGACTGTTTCATTGTTTTTCGATATAGGGACTGTCCATTCAGCTTTGATTGCATGATTTAAAACCAACGGTTCCATCTTCCACGCCTGTTGTAGTAGTTGACGTTATTTTCAAACCCCAGAAAACCAGACACTCTACTCATTTTTAGACATATAAATTCCCACCTCCTCCTTTTTTGTTGATTATTCCCATCTACCTATGTCTACTTATGGTACAAGACTTCTACCTAGATCTACTTATGGTGCAAGACATTTTCCCTAAACTCCTACCACATACTCACAACCCAGATTGAGACTCTCCTCATTGCCCCAGTACCTTCACTACCATCCCTTTCACTCAGAACTCTTTTTGCAGCCCAAGTCAATCTCATAGACCAGGATACTAAACATCCCTCAGTGGCCAAACATCATACTTTATCAAAGATACCCTTAAAAATATCTGCTATTTTTCTCCAACCATCCCAATACCCCATCTCTGTCAGGGTGTTCTATGGCCTTCAGAAATCTACTCACAAGCATCTTAATTACTGTGGAGATGTGAACTGCAATATCCCACATTGGTGTGTTGACAAAATATCTTCAAACTGAAGGCCTTAAAGTGAGGCCTCAGATGTCCAGATCCTTGAGCTTGCAAACATCCTTGTCCCTGAAAATCACCCAATGGACTCAGACTGTGAGTACGCATGGGTTATCTCACTAGCACTCGCTGATCTACTCTGGAGAGACTGAGAAAATGAGACTTGCCATCACAAGTGGAATTTAGCTCTACTTTCTTTATGCAGGAAATTGAGGTTTTAAAAATCATAACTAGGTCAATTTAAAAAAATGGCGATGTAAGTAATTGTTTACGAGAAAAGTCTCAAGACTTAGGACATTCAAATTGTCAGGAAAGATTAAAAGACAGCTGTGTTTCCTGTCAAGAACTCTCCACCCAGATTTCCTGGTGACTGAATGCACTGGATCCTTTGTGATGTTTCGTGTATGTCTCCAGTTTTCCATGTAGTGGCATCACCCACTTTGCATGGTTATTCACCGCTATTTTCACCTATTGCTACGTTCTTCTTCCCATTCTGGCCCACCTTTAAGCTTTGTTTAGCTCCATATCCCCCATGGTCCTTCTTGATTTTACTTTAAACAATGAGCCTCTTCCCACCTCTGAGCACACACAGCCTTCCTCTAGGCTTGCCCTGAAGCACCTCTCTTTTGCTTACAGGACTGTTATATAGCACATGCACTTATCTTGTTCCTCTACACTGGATAAAATAGTGGCTTTTCGGGCTGTACTTTTCCCTGAGAGATTCCATTTAACACGCACTTTTGAAGATGGAGGGTGATTCTGCACCTGGGTGAACACAGGCACAGCTCCATCAGTTTGACCCACAGACTGATAAATGCCCTATTCTCTGGAGTAGAAATGTATTACACAGTAAATGTATAGGGGTGAGTTGGGACTCTTGTTATACATGGGTACATAAAAATTATGCCAAGAAAACAGGATCCCAAAATGAATTAAACACGGGATATGAAGGAAAGTATATAGCTCCCTGACCTACCTTATCAAGCACCTAGTACCATCCTATTTGATGACGCAGTATGATCAAGGACCAACAGGCAGAGAAGTCCCAAGTGTTCCAGGACTTTCAGTTTAGCTTAGATTCCACTCTGGATATAGCCAATTTGAATTTCCATTTGCCCATCCTCTGGTTCACCTATATTGGACTACTGTTCACCCATCCAACCATCTGTACCTTGTTTTGTCCTTTTGACTCTGGATCTGGACTCAATTCAGTAGCCCCTGATATACATTTCAGTTGATTTATCTTGTGCATTTCCTGTTATTCCACAAATTCTGACATTGTGGAAAGACACAGATGTGTTTATCCATGTTTCTGGCAATACACTCATGGCATGTATCCCCATTGATCTTAGTACAGAGTACTATGATTGCTATATGACCTCTCCACCATACTAGATACAAGTATGATGGCCAATCAGAGGACTGAATTTAGATTAAACAGAAGCTATGACGTGTAATGACCAGACCTATGCAAGTCAATCAGTCATTCATATCTTATTCACTCATTCAAAAGCTATGTATTAAATTTCTGCTTTGTTAAATTCACTAAAGGACATGAGAAATATAAACACATTAAAAGCCCAGAGAGAAGTCACTTGAATATAATCATAAATCATTGTGATGGTTATTAAAATGTCTATGCATGGTGCCAAGAAAAACAGGAGAAGGTAGTCTTGAGTCTAACTAGAAGAAGCAAGAGAAAGCATACACTTCATATAGCAAGATGAAGAAAGAGGGAAAAGACACACCCCTCCATTAGAGGACAGTTTTCAGACATCCCCACACATTTAAGTCTTGTCACCCTGAACTTAATAGCTATAAGGAAAACAAAGCAAAAAAAAAAAAAAAAAAGTTGAACTGCATGAAAAAAAATGAAGCAGAAATCTCTGCTAAAAGGTAAGAACTAGCAGTAGAAACAGTGAGAATGGGGGTCTGTCTTGTCCTGCACAGCTTAGTCTGAAAACCTGACTAAGGGAAGCAGGGGAATAAAGAAAGGACAGAATGCACAGAAAAGCTGGGGTCAGATGGGTTGTGTGTACCCTGATAAAGTGGTACTAACTGTGCCACACAAGCCAGAACCTTAGCACTTTTAATAAGTACAGCACAAGGGGAAGTGTTGGCTAACTAAGACAGTTCTCTGTAGGGGAGCAGTCCCAGGCTTGTCAACATGCCAGATGAGGAAGCTGCAGTACCTAGTGTTTGTACACATAAATCAATAATTCATAAATAATCATACTTGGGCCATAGGAAGGCTTTGCCACTCCCACGGGTTGAGACATTGGTGTGCTTGACATGGCCAAGCCCAGGCCAATAATATACATTCACTCAAGACTTTATCCAATCTTTACATATTCACTGAGGAATTTCTCCCACTCCCCACAGGAATTCTTTTTCCAAAAGCTGTAATATAATGGTGGTGTTTTTGGTGATAGAAGAAACACTTATGTGCTGCATTTTGCCTGTAACAGGACAAACAGCCAAAAGTTGTCTGTGGGTACAGATAAAGATAAGAGAAGTAGGAAAAATCGGTAAAGCAAGGTGCTGGAGAGTACAGGCCACATCTAATGCAGTGGTTCTCAATCTTCTTAATGCAGTGTCCCTTTAATACAGTTCCTCATGTTGTGGTGACCTCCAACCATAAAACTGTTTTTGTTGCTACTTCATAACTAAATTTAATACTGTTATGAATTGTAATGTTAATATCAGATATGTATGATGGCCTTAGGTGACCCCTGTGAAAGGGTTGTTGGACCTGCAAAGGGTTCGTGACCTACAGGTTGAGAACTGTTGACCAAATGGAAAGCCTAGGAGAGAATACACAGATAAACAAAACCTGTACTACCTGCTCTTCTAGAGCTTCCAGAATGAAAGACCATAGGCCAAGTCCCTTAAACAACAGAAATGTGTTTCTCACAGTTCTGGAAGCTACAAGTCCCAAATGAAGGTCCTGGCAAGTCTGGGTTCCCCTGAGTCCTTTCACGGAGTTGTAGATAACCATGTCCCTACTGTGTTTTCACTTGGCCCCTTTTCTGTATCTATTTCTCAGGTGTGTCTTCCTCTTCTATAAGAACACTGGTCTTCTTCAGTTTCCCAGGTGGCTTGTGATTAGAGATGGAAAAGGCTGAAAGCTTATACCAGCCAGGCAAGGACCTTGTCTTCCAGAAAGAGATTCCACACAGTTCACGCAACTTGTCTGACCAACTTGTAGGCGTGAATAGAGAGGAGAGAAGGATAATGGATGGTCTGTTGAACATGAACCTCAAATCAGGACTGCAAAGATAAACTTTGCAATGGACTTCCTCGTTCCTGTTCCCAATGTGGTCATGTTGAATAACAACCTTTTTCTGTTTTTCACTAAGTTTTTTTTCTTTAATTGGCCAACTAAAGATGGGAGACTGAGCCTACCTTGCCAGGGCTCTCAGGGCCCATGTTCTGATCCTAATAATGCAGTTAACAGAATCCCTTTGTCCTTGTCCAATTGGTTTGTGGGCTCCTGCAGTGTCTGTGAATCTTTTAGTCCACAATGTCCTGATGTTTCCAGGCACTTCCACCTCTGAGTCAGACAGTGGGATAGAGACCAGCTCATCGTACTCTGGCTCAGGTTCCTAAACAAAGTATTTCCATGTGTACAGGCAGTACATGACATGGCCCATTGGCCACAGGCTACTTCAACTCTGTAGGGACACTGAACAATGTACCAGCAGACTTGCTAGGGTATCTAAAACACATTTTCAAAATGTCAAGTGACCCTCAGTGACCAGCCTGCTGAGTAACTCTGTGCTCAAGGGGTCCTTAGTGGGGATGCTGCAGCCAAGTTTTCAGAGTGTGATTACCTCTCCACCTAGTCAGAAATTTCCCTGCCAAGCAAGCAGCAGGAGAGCATGTAACTGCTCAAAGTGACTGTAGTTTTCCAACTACCACATTCTGCCAAGGCTCTGTTTCAAATTTTCTATTCTCAGAGAAGCAGCCTAGGAATCTGCAAGTTCTTCATCATGGATTCTAGGAGACCTCCTCAAGCCCCTTCTATAACCTCAGTCCTGCAACTGGCCACTCACCTTAGCTGCATTAGCATGCATGCCCTGCACCCAACACCCATCTTCTGCCAGGATTTACCTGTCTTTCCTTGAGGCCTGTAGCAGTGCTTGTTGAAGATGTAAATATGATACTAAGCTAGCAACATCTTCAATAAACTGCTTGCCACTCAACCCACTTCTGGAGAGAGCATTAGAAAGTTAAGGCAAATGCGTGTTCTTTATTACTAGTTGGGTGTTTTGCCTCAGTCACTCATATAGGCTCAGTGGTACAACTTATATTCAGAGTTTGGGTAACACTCAGGTCCTCCCTAAGATGAGACTAAAGGGTATTTTACCTCCTTTTCCTAAGCTTTTCTAAGGCCACACAGTTACACGGAGGATATGTTTCATAATTCAAGATAGATTATGATTGTAAAGGGAGAATGTTCAAAGTATAAAGAGGCCACACCAAGTAGACAAACCCAATATTAACTCTTCTCTGCATTGCACTAAATATTGCATTGCTAATAATCAAGATCTACTAACATCTGGGTACTTGATCATCCATATCAGCAGTTTCCTCTTATCAGGCTAAATCAGTATGAACAGACACATAGGATCTTTTAAGAATCAACAAATAAGAGATTCAAGAGGTAGAGGGGTGTGGCCCTCCTGCCAAGGCACAGTCTCAATCTCTTTCTACCTGGTGCTGGCAGATCAGGATGTAAAGCTCTCAACTATTGCTCTATTCCCTGCCTTCCTGCCTGCCACTCATTCTGCCACGATCATAACAGACTAACCCTCTGAAACTGTAAACAATCTCCTGATTAAGTGTTTTCTCGAATAAGCTGCCTTGGTCATGATGTCTCTTCATGGAAATAGAATAATAACTAAGATAACAAGCAAATACAATGTATAGACAACACAGTCATCAAGTGGTAATAAAATTTGTGTAGGCACAGAAACACAAATCAATGCTTATGAAGGACTCTTAGCATCAGAACCTATAGGCTATTTGGAGTCAATATATATGGGAAAAAACTCAGCAATGGGGGGAGAGAAAAAGACCACAATCCAAACTTTAGAAAAATAGCTGATTTCTAGCAGATATAAAAAGTTACTGGATTAGAAAGATCTGCACTATTTTTTGTACATATACCACAATGTCAGACAGTGTAGGGCATTGTTGAAACTCTGGATCCAAAGGCTAGTACTTGTGGCTCTGTTCATTTCTTTCTTTAAGTCCCTTCTACAGAATAGACCAGGTGGTCCACAGTATCCTACTATATGTCAAACATGTGAAAAGCTCACTTTTTTTTTTAACATTGCTTTATTCCCATCCCATCCTTTTGGTTTTCAGTCATATGACATCTACGCTTCTTACAATTTCCTCATATGAAATGCATCACGATCCTCTCAGTCAAGGAAAACGTCAGGCTTCCTCATCAGCCCCAGCCTCTAGAGGTCTTGCCGAATCTTTGGAATTGCTCTTCTCTCCACCAGAGTTCCTCGTTAACATTCTTTTTTATCAGTCCGGCATGTGAGACTTTAATGGCTCTGTTGCAGCTTTCTCTTCTTCAGTCAGTAGAGTTAGCTCCAGGTTTGTTTGCTTTTGTAGTTCTTGTATCATGGTCATTGTCTTGTTCAAAGTAGCACAAATGCAGCTCTTGGTCTCTTTTTGCTCATCAGAAACTGCCTTAAAGCGTGCACATAAAGCTTGATAGCGAGACTTTATTGCTGATAATTCCTTTAAAACTGTAACTGCATTTTTCTCTCCTGCTGAATGTGGGTGATTCATCTTGACTTCATATTCCAGCCTATATTGAAGGTAATCCAAATCAGAATCAGCTTTCAGGAACATCAGATCCAGCTTATGGACCTCCGCCTCCATATTGAATAGTTGACATTCCTCAGACCGCGGAGGCGCTTAAGCTCGCTCACTTCTTTTTTAAAAATATTTTTTAGGATGTATCTTTATTCATTTTATGTGTGTAAGAGTTTTGTCTAGACACATGTCTGTGCCCCATGTGTGTGCCTGGTGCTTGGAGAGGTTGTCATGATCCCTGGAACTAGAGTTACATATTGCTGTGAGCTACCATATGAGTACTGGGAATCAAAATCAGGTTTTCTGGAAGAGCAACCAGTGCTCTTTGCTTCCTTGTCACTGTTTCAGACGTAAAGGACCACCTCTGTCATGAGAGTTGAGTGGTTATGAGTAAGGAGGACTCGGCACATGCTGCATATTCTTTAACACTTAGTTATTCCCTTCTGTCTTTCTTAAAATCTCATCTCCAGGGCAATGCAGGTCAGGTTCTCCTCCTTTGTACAGGCATGTACTCACCAATGGTTGTATTCATTCTCTAGAGGGATCATAACAAAGTGGCACAGATTGGGTCGTGTAAACATAATTTTTTCATATATTTCTGGAGGCCATAAGTTCAAGATCAAGGTTCATGCTTCTTTTCCTGGGGCATAACGTTGTATGTATGTTGTACTTTGGTGTGAAAAATGTCCCCCCACAGATTCATTTGGTAAAAACCTATTTCTTGAATAGCTCAGATAGTTTGAGGAATACTAATAACTTTAGAAGGTAAGACAATGGAACTTAACACTCTCTCTCTCTCTCTCTGTCTCTGTCTTTGTCTCTCTCTCTCTCTCTGTCTCTCTTTCTCTGCCCCTTTCTCTCTATCTGTGGAGGTGCCCCCCACCTCCTCTCACTTCTCCCATTCCTTCTCTCTATCTGTGTCCTGGTCACTATGAGATTAGCAACTTTGTTTTCTTCTGCCATGATGCTCTGCTTCACCAGAGCCCAGAAAGAGTGCAGCAAGCTGACCATGAAGTGAAACGTCTAAACAATAAGCTAACTTGAACCGTTCTTCCTTTGAGCTGCTGGTGTAGATGGGATTTGGAGGTGGGCCCTGACTAACACAGCCCACACATTTCTGAAGTCTTTTAAATCCTCCATGTTTTGAGGACTCCAGTCAGGTTAGAAAAGGCCCACACAAAGCCCTTATTGTAGCTTAACCACCTCTTTAAAGCCTGGCTCCTAAATAGCCACATTCTGATGGTGAGGGATTTAAAATTCAATATACGTTGTTCTCAGAGACTGCATCCAGGGGGTGGACACAGGAATATCAGAAGCTTAAGGTCATCATCTGTGACATGACAATCCAAGGCTGGGATACATGAAAACATGGAACCCTGTATCAAAGAGTCAGGAAGAGGAGGGGCTGAGTGTTCGGCTTTCTCCTATATTTTTTTCTGTATGTTCAGACACAGACCAACTTCTTCAAATCTTATTTGCCAGTACATAGAGGGTAAGAGAGGCAGTCACTCACTTGCACCAAAGGATTATAGATGCTAATATATTTGATGCAGTCTTTGACATTTCCAATGTGTGCTTAATGGCATTAGAAGTAATAGTAAAAGATTATTGTAAGAGAGATGTGCCTGCCTACGTGGTACATACAGCTGACTATAATTACCACTGGATGAAATGGAAAGGGGCCTATGAAAGAGAGAAAATTCTATCATAGTGAACTCAACAAAACATATATATTTCTGCATAGAAGAAAAGAAGAAAAAGGAGGAGAAAGGAGAGGAGGAAGAAGAGAAGAAGAAAGCAAGAAGAGGAGGAGGAAGGAAGGAAGAAAGGAAGGAAGGAAGGAAAAAGGAAGGAAGAGGAGGAGAAAGGAAGGAAGAGGAGGAGAAAGGAAGGAAAGAAGAAGAAGCAGATGAAGATGAAGAAAAGAAGAAGAAAAGAGGAGGAGAAAATGTGAAAATGTGTTGTGTCAGAATGGAGCATCTTCCATTCATTGTAATGAACTAGTGTGGGAGAAGAAGTTCCATCAGCCTGAAAGGGGAGAACACAATGTTCCATGAACACGACTTGTATCTCATTTCAAAACATTTATGTGGTATCTTTAAGGGCTACTGATTTAAGGCTTTAAAGAGAATTCTTTAAGCTTAGGAAAAGGTGGGGGTAGTGATGGACTATAATTCCTCTGAGACAGGACTATCTACCTACAAACCAGATCAGTCCAACTCATGTCACTGAAGCCTCCTTTCCCAAATGACAACATTGCATGATAAAAGACATGATAAGGAAAAGAACAAGGTACAATTAGGCCACACAGAGCACTAAACCAGGACAAATGTGTTCATGGGGAATGTGGCAGCCGAGCTAACACCTGAATCCTAATAATATTATTCATCTTTCCTGGAGCAGATACAGGCTTTACATACACAACCTTTGTGAGCTCGTGATCTGTCTTTGAAACAGGTACTGCAATTCTCCCCCAGTTTACAGCAAATAAACAGTGACACAAAACCAGTAATGTAACCTTCTCAAGCTTACTAAGGACGACATCAGAGCCTTGGTATAAAATCCAGTCACCTGTGGCTTTTAGTCTTTGTGCTCTCCCATGCAACGGAGGGTCGATTGGTGCATACCAAGCAAGGAAGGGGAACAGGCTAAACAAACCAATCATGGAAACAATCATTCCCTAAAGAAATAGCTAGACTCATAGGTGAGTGAGTAGTTCCATATGCCTAAATGCTGGAGAACAAAGTAGATAGAAAATACAAAGCTTCCCATAAATTGTTTTAGGGCATTGTAACATTTCCAGGGTAATGGGAAACAGAATTTGTTTCAAGAGACTGAGAAGGCTGAATTCAATGAGCTTAACCCCAGTTGAGTGGTTATAGGAAACTTAGAAATAGGAAGTTTAGTGGTTTGATACAGTTTTTTTTTCCCCTTTCCCTGTAAAAAGAAAAATGACTGACTGTTGCTATTCTATGCAGTAAAATCTGATGGGTTTGAGTCTCCTTGTTCCTAAGTGTGATTATCACAAGAGACTGACCAAGGGGTCTAGGAGAGCAAAAGCAGAATTACTGGCACCACAAACCTGTACTACACGGCTCTGGGGTTTGGTTCCACTTAGTAATGGAGATTGTTCTGCCACTGCTTCTTGGCGAAGACTGTACTTGGCTACTGAAAAGCCAACATGGTCCTTGCCCAGTGGATACACAGGATGTTTGTCTTCAATAGAAGCTTTTGTTTCTGGTCAAAGGCCAACACTGCCAACAATAGTAGAAGAATTATAGAAGGAAAGAATGCCTGACAGCATTCAGAAAGCCATCGTAATAGGCAGGTAAAAATCCTACACTCTCCTACTGAAAGCTTAAAAGCCATTGGAGAACTTCCTTAATTGACATTATCAAGTTAAGCATATCCCAGCTTTAAAAGGGAATTACAAGTAGCTTTATTCCTGGATAACACAGAAGCCAGCTTTCATTCAAAACAGACAATGAGAGTGAAGGAACAATCCTTGTAGGCATTCTTTTAGCTCTCTGTCCCCAGGGCGTTACTTCTCAGACTAAGGTGAAGAAGCATGGAGACTCTTGAATCTTTCTTAAACCTTGGAGCTTCAATCCCATCAGCCAAGTACCACATCTGGTTTCTAAGCAAATGAAATGGGTGCTTCTTATCCTCTGCCTGAGACAGGCAGGCACATGCCTCTGTCCAATGTTGACACACACCTAGCTCAACCTCTGCAGCTCTCATTGCTCCCTTGACTTCAAAATAACATTCTCCTGGCTCACTGGATCAAAGAAGGGCAAGCACTTGATGCAGGAGTGTCTCTGAGTTCTTCAGAACAACACTTCGCTGTTTCTATCTTTTTGGCAACGTGGTATAGAGATGGAAAAATAGGCACTTTTGAAACCCAGTGGAAACAGTGACCAGATCTTGAGACTGGCCTTGGCCTTGTGCCTGATAGACTATTAAGCTGTGGCTTCTACAGCTCCCCTGTTCTTTGGGAGAAAACTTGGTTTTGTAAGACTCTGGCAAGCTTTAGCTTACCAGGACCCCCCACTCCTGAGTGAACCACAGGGTGCCTGGAATCTATGCAAAAAGCAAGAGGAATTTATTGTTCCTACACCTGAAGGAGAGATGGCGACCCCCACTCCCCAGCCTGTTTGGTCAGTCTTTATACAGTTTTTCAGAGCAGCAGCCATTAGGCAAGATGTGATTGGCAAAACAGCATGACTTTTACATTGATTGGTCTCTGGGGAATGAGGTGGCAGGGTCTGTCCTGTGGAATGTGTTTATATGGTCTAGAGGCCTCTCCCACCTGCAGGTCCATCCTGCAGATTGTGTTTACCTGGTCTAGGCCTCCTCTACCTGCAGGTCTGGTCCATCCTGCGGAATGTTAATTAGCCTTCCCCTTCCAGAGGAGAAGGGTCTGGTGGAATTTTCAGAAAGGTCCTGAACTGACCTTGTCAGTTTGAACAGACTGGAAAGTGTGAGCCAGCAACATGACAGGAAGGTTGTTGGTGCGTCCACCCCAAGAGAGAAATAAAGATGCAACATGGTTTATTTTTAGGTCCCAGGGTGCCTAATGGCAGAGCTTGTTTCTCACTCTCCTGCTCTCTGGCCCTCTTCCTCTGGTTCCAAACTGGTGGATCCTCTGGATTATGCACATGGGTTATTAATTTTTCAAACCACATAGTACAGATATTTTACACACAAGGAAGCTGAGGTCTGGGCAGAAGAAGCCATTTACAGACAGGTCACCAAGTGTTTAAGTCCTGTATTAAGCTGTACACAAACCTTTTCAATTTTTATTTCATTTGTCGATATCAAATTCTATATTATGTCATCTACATATGGAAACAAATAATTGTTTCTACTATCACCACTAAAGAAAGATTGGAAGTTATAAGAGTTACAGGTAGGGTGGCTGTAGAAGAGCTATATAGGAAGTGGAGCAGAATCAAGAATAGACTATAGGCTCAACAGATAAAAGTTTAATGACCCAAGTTCAATACCGTGTTCTGTCCAGTAGGAGAGAACTGACCACTATGACTGTCCTCTGACGTTCACATGTACACAACCAAACTCAGTCAATAAATATAATAAAACACTTTAAAATACTTTTATTTTTGAAAGTTTCATATGTTTATACATTGTATATTGATCATATTCATCTGCTGCTACCTTGTTCCAAGCCCCCCTTAGTATTCCCACTTTAAAGCCCTCCCAGATTCATGTCCTCCTTTTATTTCCTTTGGTTTTTAATAACACCCCCCCAAAAAAATCACAGTTAATGCTGTCCATGTACACATGAGTATATAGCTATCCATGGGATGTGAGCAACCTACTGGAGACCATGCCTCCCTCGCAGCTGCCACCAGCCACCAAGAGCTTCTCCATTAGGGATGAAGCCTAGAAGCCCTTCCCCTATCCAAACTGGAAGTATGAGTGGCTTGGAAGTCTCCTGCAAACAGCCATAGCTCCTGGGAGTTGGTGCCTGCCGCAGTCAGTCATGTTATGTCCAGAGGTCAGCATTTCACAGCCTCCTTACCACCCACCTATTCTTGCACCTACTGCTTCTGGCCCCCTCCTCTGAGAAGCTCCTTGGGCCTTGGATGATGTGAGACTGAGATAGACTACCCACCCTAGTTGAGAACTCACAGTTTCTTTTATTTATTTATTTATTTATTTATTTATTTAGATATTTTCTTTATATACATTTCAAATGCTATCCCGAAAGTTCTTGGATGATGTGAGACTGAGATAGACTACCCACCCTAGTTGAGAACTCACAGTTTCTTTTTATTTATTTATTTATTTATTTATTTATTTATTTATTTATTTAGATATTTTCTTTATATACATTTCAAATTCTATCCCGAAAGTTCCCTATACTCTCTCTCCACCCTGCTCCCCTACCCACCCACTCCCGCTTCTTGGCCCTGGCATTCCCCTGTATTTGGGCATATAAAGTTTGCAATACCAAGGGGCCTCTCTTCCCAGTGATGGCCGACTAGGCCATCTTCTGCTACATATGCAGCTAGAGATATGAGCTCTGGGGGTACTGGTTAGTTCATATTGTTGTTCCACCTATAGAGTTGCAGACCCCTTCAACTCCTTGGGTGCTTTCTCTAGCTTCTCCATTGGGGGCCCTGTGTTCCATCTTATAGATGACTGTGAGCATCCACTTCTGTATTTGCCAGGCACTGGAATAGCCTCATATGAGACAGCTCTAACAGGGTCCCTTCAGCAAAATCTTTCTGGCATTGTGCAGTAGTGTCTGGGTTTGGTGGCTGATTATGGGATGGATCCCAGGGTGGGGTAGTCTCTGGATAGTCCATCCTTTTGTCTTAGCTCCAAACTTTGTCTCTGTAACTCCTTTCATGGGTATTTTGTTCCCAATCTAAGGAGGAATGAAGTATCCTCCCATTGGTATTTCCTCTTCTTGATTTTCTTGTGTTTTGCAAATTGTATCTTGGGTGTTCTATATTTCTGGGCTAATATCCACTTATCAGTGAGTGCATATCTAATGACTTCTTTTGTGACTGGGTTACCTCAGTAAGGATGATATCCTCCAGATATATCCATTTGTCCAAGAATTTCATAAATCCATTGTTTTTAATTGCTGAGTAGTTCTCCACTGTGTAAATGTACCACATTTTCTGTATCCATTCCTCTGTTGAGGGACATCTGGGTTCTTTCCAGCTTTTGGCTATTATAAATAAGGCTGCTATGAACATAGTGGAGCATGTGAGAACTCACAGTTTCTATGCTGGATACTTTGACCAGTTATAAGTTTCCACAGTTACCACTACTCACTGCAAAAAAAAATGAACTTCCTCTGGACAAAGCTGAGAGTAGCACAAATCTATAGTATAAATATAAATATTTAGAATGTATACTTTTTAAATTAAAAAAGAAAATAAAAGAATAAATTATAGAGAAAAATAGATAATGTAAAGAACAAATAAGGTATTTGGCATGCTTAGAAATATACTCTCTCTAGTTGCAATCCTAGTCCTTGGTTTAGAGATGTCACCTTATTTGGAAACTGTCTTTTCAGATATAAGTTAAATGTTATTAGGAGGGCCCTGACAGATAACACGACTGATGTCTTATAGGCAAAGAAAAACCTGTGAGTAGAAAGACACATAGGGGGACCACCAAGTGACAAGAGGCTGCTCTAAGCTGAGAAGTGACAGCCCCTCAAGAGGCTAGAAGGGTGGCATCTTCCATGAAGGTTTGCAAGGAAGTGTGGCCTTGTTTGCACTTTGATTTTGAACTTCAAGCCTCCAGAACTGGAAGAGGATAGATTTCTATTGTCACAAGTCACTCAGTTTGTGGCATCTCGTCTTGGGATACTAATATAGGATTAAAAGGAGGAGGAGGAGCCTGGTTTATCTTCTTACCTGATAACAGGTTGAGTTTAGAGGATTCACTCTCAATTCAAAGGCTAAAACTGTCAGACTCTTCTTTACCTTTCTTAAAATTGAAGCAATCTTTACTCCTACTGAGCCGTGCAGCAGTTTTCCAGGTCCTTGCCACAGGCTTCAGCAGCTGACTTGAGTTTATTCGCTACTTTTGCCAGCATCCCAGGACTGAATCACTGACTTAACCTGGCAAGGTGATCTTAACAGCCATGATGCTATCCTTTGATCTTTATGACACTCTTGCCTCAAAAGTGAACTTTGTGTCAACCTGATTAGACTTCCATCAGTGTAGGGTCTACTACACAACCTCTCCCCTAGTGCACTATGGGTAGCTGTTTCAAAGTGCCCATACCCTTAATCCAAAAGTCAAAGGGAAGATAGCTCATTTCGAGCAATTTTTCTCTCTGGAACTTTGCATAGAACTCAAGTCACACAAGCAATGTAAAGGCCCCAGGATTCAGGGAGGATACTGTCCCAGGGTCATTCACTAAGGTAACTATGCCCCACTGTAGCTCCTATGAAGGGGTGACAACTACTTATCCTTTTTGTTCCTTCTTATTTTTCTCCAACATAATAGGTCTCACTAAAGCTCTCTTTACATACATCTCTGTCACCTAGATGATTCCTAGACGTAGAAAAAACGACATATCAACACATTGCTCTAAGAAGTCTACAGCAACTTAGCCAACTAAGAAAGGAGCTCTTGATTTTGACAATATCTCAGTAAACCTTCACTCCTATAAAATTACAATGTGTGTATTTTCATTATAAATGTACATATTTGTAGCTTTGCACATAAACTAGAAAATAGAAAAGGGTAATTTTGAAGTCAACCTATTCCTTATCTATTCCCATCTGTGGAACTCTCTAGACAATAGAGTGAACTTGACTTAACACCATACTAGCACCTCTGCAACTTCTAATACATAGTGGGATAATAAATATTCAAATTAATGAATCTGAATTAATGGGTGAGAGACCTTCTGGAGAATAAAAGGCAACAGTATCATCATTTTAAAAAAATAGAAATTTCATTAATCAGTAACAAAACAAATAATTCAAGGGGAAAATACACTGTCAAGATGTTGCCAGACAACAGTTTAATCTCTTCTTTGGAATTGTTTATTTACTAATGAAGAAAAAAGAAAAGAAAAACCTACAAATGACACATACAAAAGCAAGAAGTCACTATCCTTCCCATTCCTGATCAGCCCCCTGCTTTTCTCCCTAGAGATAATTAGGGAACAGCCAAGCAACATTTTTTAATCATTTTTTAATTCTCCAAATCCCTTCAATCAAGGACCACCATTCCCATAGATAAAAGCATGCTTTCTGGAGCTTTCTGAAATTTCTTTCTACTCTTGGATGCAAATGTAGCCATCAAAGCTCTGTGCTGAGGAATGTCATCTGGAGACCAACCTCACTTCACCATCTCCAGGAGAGCAATGAAAGGCTGTGGAGGGAGGGCGGGCTTCAGCTGAGCAGGCCAGAGTCGTTTGTGTGTTCTCATGGCGACATCTACTGGTGATTAACACACCTTTGTGTATCAGACCCGAGAGCTGCAGATGAGAAATTCTTAACCTGAACATTGGACCAAACATTGTGTTCATGAAGTAGCACCATATTTCTGTACATCATAGGCAGATTGCCCATTACGAATGCCAGAAGAGAGATTATGGTGAAGACTAAACCTAGGTATGTTATATAAGGAAGGAAAACATGCCTCTGATTATTCATGTAGGCATTTGTGTCACAAATACTATTCATTATGAAGGCTTCACACAATACTAGGACAATGAAGACAAGATCATGATCCCACCCTCAAGAACACTTTCAAATAAACAAACAAAAAGATGAAAAAAAAAAAAAAAGACAGGTAGTACTTGCCAATAGTGGTACACGACAAATTCTGCTTTCGGGTCTATACTTGTCTGAACTTGATAAAACAAAAATCCAAAGTTTAAAGCCAACCAGTAGAGACAAAACAAACAAAAAACAAAAACAAAAACAAAAAACAAAAAAAACAGGCAAATCTTTGGGTTCAAGTCCAGCCTGTTGGACGAAGCCAGTTTCAGAACATCCAGGGCTATACAGAAAAACCCTGTCTCACAACCAAAACCAAAACCAAACGAAATAAACCAACGGAAGGCTCAGAAAGAGTAAGGGACTTGTACAGGGTTCTGTAACAATAACTTTCTGGATCCAACTTGGCTTGAATCCAATGTGCAGGTGTCCACCACCACCCGGTGTAACCCACCAGCATAGCTCAGAGTTTCAGAGCGATCCATGCTGCTTGTCCAGGTCTTCGTCTTTCAGAAAGATATCTAAGCCTAGAGAGATGTCTCAGGGGTTAGGAGTACTTGCTGCTCTTCCAGAGAACTGGGTTTGGCTCCCAGCACCTACATTGGGCAGCTTCATGACCATTTGCATCACCAGTTCCAAAGACTCTGATACTTTTTTTTTTTTGTCCCTGAGGACACCTGTACATACATGTTGCACATATAAATCATTGGTCACACATGTGTGTACACACACACACAAATAAACATACATTTAATATTATTGATTAATCAAAATGTTAAAAATATATCTCTATCACAAAGCCATTTGAAAGCTCCTGTTCCTAAAATTAGTATCAAACAATAAACTCCATAACAAAAGAACCCTTGAAAGTCACCAAAATTAGGAAAGCATTGATTGTTTCTGTTCAGATTCTTTTTATTTTCCTGTTACTTCATCTATCAGCAGTCTTTCTGTGTCAGTATAGACCCTTAGTTGGTACCTTGTGAGCTAAACTCCCTTAGAAGTAGGAATTCTGGCACCCAAATACATACCGATTGTATGAGTGACATTTTCTTCAGAAAAGTGAATCCAGCTGTGGTTAGCTTTTCAATAGGAGTGCATTGTAAAGATTTGGTTACATGTAATTGTAGGCACTGGAAAAACACAATTAAGTTTTTTTCATTTTTTTTTCAACATCTGTTGCTGTGTTTGAGGTCAGTAGGTGATACATTGGAGAGGGAAAGGTGGTTGTGGATTTAAAAAGAGCAGTGATCGATGTTGGTCCCCTCCAGCCTCCTGTGGAACTGCATCAGAGTTAACAGCCTACAGAAGCATCCTTCATCATCCAGCTAACAGTGCATTTGGTGCAGGTGTAGAAACCAAGGGGCTAATGATGTCCAGTAGCCACTGCCAAGATGAGCAGACAGATCCAGGACCATGTGTGTAGGCTGCCTGGCCATCCAAGCAGAACAATATTGTGGCTGTTGTTTATATCCCGTCTTCCAAACTGTCTACGAAGTATCTTTGGTGGCCCATACTAACCTGGAACTATTCATTGAAGAAAATTGGGAAATGTAGTCTAGTTTAAATAAATTGCTATACACATACAATACACATAGAGGAAATTGTCTTTGAAATGAATCTTTTTTTTTCCTTTAAGCTAAAGCTAATCTTGACTTACTTAAACTATTACATCAATTCTAATCTAGTAGCCAGATATTAGATAAGGAAATGAGCCTTCATTTATACACAACTGAATAAATATCTTGTTGTATTTTGCCTAATAAAGATAATCTGGTGGAGAAATGGAGACAAACATCTCACGCATTCTAAGAAAATCCCCAAATTCTCCAATAGTTCGAGTGTTCACCTGAATTCTCCCTGTGTCATCATAGCCAAGAAGCAAGTAATTTTAATCTCCAACTACAGATCAATGCTGGACAGCTAGTCTTTTTTTAAAAAAGCCAACTATTGCCCACATGAGATTCAGTAAGCCAGTGAGTCTATGGCTGGAAACTGGGGCTACACTCACACATGGTAAGGACCTGGTGGCCGTGAGCAGGCCTTCGTACCTATCCTGCTTCGGTAAGACTGAGACAGCTACTGAAGCCAAGGATCTTGAAGGTTTGGGAAGTTAAGGAGAGTCTCCCCAGCAGTGTTTTAGGCAGGACCCTAGCAGCCCAGAAATGTGTCTCTGGTCTTTACAAGACATTCCTTCCCAGCCAACTCCTTCAAAACCCTTCACAGAGTCAAGGGATCAAATAACAACCCTTAACTGGTTAATCAAATACAGCTGGATTTTCACAAAAAATGTTCACCCAAGCACAACTTTAATTTCATTTTAGCATAAATTTAGGCACTAGTTATATAGTGTTCTGGCCACTGAGTATTTAATTAAAAGTCTGAGGTTATCAAATTCTATTATATTCCCAAGTTCAATGCCTGCTTCCAGAATATATCACATGACAGATTTAAAAATAAACTATCAACCATCTGTAACTGCGTGACTATTTAAAGTAATGAGATAGCATGCTCTTCAGTAATTGTATACTGCAGTGAATGGGAGACCAATGGGAAGCCAAGAAAAAATTCTGTTAAGCCCACTACATACACTGAAACCCACCATGTGCATCTGTGTATGATCAAGATTTAATTAGGTTGGTGGCTTCGTGGCCTTTTGTGTACTCTGAATTGATACATTTAAGATAGTCTGCCTTGTAAGTTAATTCTAATTGCTTCGGAATCTACTCAAAATATTGGATTTGCTATTTTTAGAATCTGTGCGCAGTAATCTATGCTAGGTGTATGAGACTAAATAAAGCAGCAATCTTTATTCCACTTTGAAACCATTAATGATAGGAAAAGAATCCTGAAAATCAGAATCTATCCTCAGAGATGGTACAAATACTATGAAAATAGGTTGCTTACATATATAAAATACTAGAATGAAGGCCATTGACAAGTACAATACTATACACAAAGAAAAAAAGGAATACATGATTATTGTATAACATCCTATGAGTGAATTGCCAAGCCAAGCAGCTGTACTGCTTATGAACATACAAGGCATTGTTCTGATTTAACCAATAGGATCCTCTGTACAGAAAGTGTGTGTTTGCAGGACACACAGAGCAACCTTCCAGTCTAAACCATAATTAAAAAAAAAATAACATGTTGAATGAATGTGACCAAAATTCATGCCTAAAGATCTAAAAAGTATTGAAAATTGAGGGATGTAGAGAATAATAAAAGCCTTAGACAAATAGGCACGTGATCCCAGTAGGACTCCCAAGAAAGGAAAGTGTGGTGGAGGCTGAGCACCAACAAGATGGTATGCCTGTGTTCTGGGGTATTTTATGGAGTTATTTTTCCAACGGGCACCTCAGTCTCCCTTGAGGACTGAAAACAAATTGCTTCACACAGAGTCTGGGCCCCAAGCAGAGACTTAGTGCTTATCTTAGTGCTTTTCTTAGCTACCACAGCCTTTGACTTGCCTGACTTCCACAACCAAGCTCATCTGCGTTTAAATTACAGCTTGTCCTCTCGACAGAGGGAAACCTCAGTAAGCGCCAAGTTGTGTATTTTTCTCACAAGACTTTTTCTTTAGCACGACCTCTATCTTGTAAGAAAATTGAAGCTCAGAGGTGAAATGGCTCTGTTAGAGCCAAGTGGAAAGGAAAGAGTGAGTCTGTCGCAGGTCTCCTAGGTCCCTGCTGTTTGCAGGACTTCATTTTGCTCTTTGTCCCCGCACATGGCGGACTTCTGGCCTCGGCTTTGCTCAGGTGCTCGATTGGCCCCAGCCCTTGGTGTGTAGTCCATTTCAGATACCCTGAGGACATTGGAATCCTCAGAACACTGTCACCTCTCCCAGACAGAGCCTTTTACTGTATTTTATTTATCCCCAGGGGCACAGTCCACTGCCAAGTTCCCTCACTGACACTCCCCCTGTTCTCAGAACTGCCAGGAGGCCTCACAGAATCTTCTCTACCGGACTTTTGGAAAAATAAAAAACAAAAAATACCGGGAGCCGGGACACAAACTACCCCCCCCCGCCCCTCCCCCAGGAGCCCCCCCCCCCCCCATGAAGCAGGGGAGAGCAGAGCTCTCAAGTGGATTAAAGGAAAAGGAAAAACACACAGAGTTCAAGTCTGAGTTACACCCCCCCCCCTCCCCGCCTCCTGCACAACACAGCGGGGCTTTGTGCAAGGACTTGCTCCAGCTTGCTTTTTAGGATCCGCGCTTTCCTTGCAGCATGGAAACCGTGGAGAAACAAATATAAACACAAGAAGGTCAGGGCAGTGACCCAGGCAAGAGCAGAAGCATGGCAAGCGCCTTTGAAGGACAATGACAGCGGGAATAAAGAAGTAGAAAATATACCCAAAAGGGGAAAATATACCCAAAGGTAGGATTATGACTAGTGAGTGTCCATCCCAAGCAACCCCCTTAGAGCCATCTTTTTCTCTCTCTCTCTTTTTTTTTTTTCCTACATAAAAACAAATCCAGGGATGGCAGGGAGAAAATGTGTGTATGCTATGGGTATTGTGACACAAAGGACAGGAGAGCTTGCTGCCACCGAAGGATGGAAATTTTTACAGTAAGGAGACCATTGGGATGCTAAGCCTTACAAGGCTCTTTAGTAAGGGTTATTTTATAGGAAAAACCAGGTGTGAGAGAGGGAACAGGGTGGCCTCGGTAGCTGGAAGACCAGAGAATGTTTTACTGTAAGGCTGACTTATTCTCAGGAGGAGTGGGACACGGGAGTAAATGAGGCAAACTTTATGGACCTTGGAGAGAAGAGAGAGCATAGACCAAAATGCAGGTAACAAAACCACTTCCATCTCATTGACAAAGGCCAAAAGTTCTGCTAACTGCTTACAAAGAAGAGAGTTCAGAGACAGTAGATCTGAGCTTCCCACGAGTAAACAAGGAAACTATTTATGAAGGTAACAAGAGGCACGGGGAGAAGGATAGTTTTTAAGGTAAGTGTGTACAGAGGGGAAGGGTTTCTTAACATTCATTGTTTCAGAAGATAGGGTAACATTCAGCATTACCAATGCATTTGACCATGTTTTACCTGGTCACATCTAAATAGCTAACGGATAAGGACAAGGATAAGCATCCCCATGGAAAGAGTAGGCACCAGTTACAGGACACCAGATGAAACTGCCAATAACTGACAGTCACTCTCCTCACCGGCTCATGGAAATGTCACTCCTGACAACCTCTTTTTAAGTGTGCATATTCTTGGAAAAGCAGCTGAACTAAAAAAACCTGTGGGTAGTCTTTCATGGGACCTCAGAACGGAAAGCAGCTAATATTTTTATAAGATTCCCTTTGAGCCTAAGCACATTAGTGCTATTCATTCATTTACTTTCTCATACAAACATATTTAATGGCTCTTCACCGTGTGCCAAGTGTTCTCTACACTGCACGAATCTAGCCCTGGAAACCAACTAAAAGCTATAACCGCTCAGATCCTTCAGCCTACCAGGAGGGTCATCGAAGCAAGACATAAAAACATGAGTTACATAATCACTTTCCAGAACGGAGGCTATAAAGAAAATGAAATCAAGTTCAAAAGAGAGATTCGTGAATATCCCGTTATATAGGAAAGTTCAATAAGGCCACCCTAAAAGAGGAAGCCATGCAAAGATAGAAGGAAGTCTACTCCAGGCTAAGTAAAAGGCTCCCTGATACCTGTCGACTGAGCAGTTCAAAGAATTCAGAGACAAGCAATGACCACTGATGCAAAGATGGGAATTGAAAGACACACAATGGACCAGAGCACATGCCAACTTTCTTCCCCCCTTCCTTCTCTCTCTCTCTTTTTCCCTTCCTTCTATTCCCCCTCTCTCACTTCACTCCTCCTTCCTCCCTCCCTACTACCCTTCCATCCTTCCTTCTCTCTGCCAAGGACCAGCCTCAGTCGGCCCCCCCTCAATCTGTGGGAGAAACCAGGGTCCTGGTACAGGTAGGCAGGGAGTCAGTGAAAAGGGTGACAAACAGACACGGACACAATGGAGTGTGCTGTATCTAAATGTAATTTTTCAATGCAAGCACCAGACTTTTAATACAGAAGAAGATAGGGAAGTTAGGTGACACATCAGCCAAGGTATAATGAGGTTATGCTTAATGACTCTTACACAAAACAGAGGAATGCAAACATAAAGACTGGCAGGAACTGGGCAATAAAACAACTGAGACAAAGTCAGCTCTATCTAAGGAGGGCTATATTCTTAGAAGCCAGGTGTGAGGTCTTTACACTCCTGGGGCAAGGGCTTTCACGACCAAGCCATGGTTCTAATTACGGAGTTCCACTCTAGCTAACCTTCTCATGAATAATGCAATACTCTAAAAACACAGCCAGATCTACTTGCTAAACCATTGTAAATCCCTGTATATGGGAGCGACTTGGCTTTTATTCTAAGTGATAGTGTGGGGGAACTTTCTACTAATAAGTAATGTAGTCTGCCATACATAACTATAATGAGAATTCTAAACTTACTTTGATAAGCTTGCCCTGAGATTTCTAACTCTATGTAGTAGATAGATAACAATGCCTGATTCCTTTCACTGTCTCTCTTATAATACTAGAGGCAATTCTGAATGTCACTGAATAGGCAACATTCTTACTGAATTCCAAGCCCAGGGTCAGCTCAAGGACTATCTAGGGCATTGGTGAAGGCCAGGAAGCAAAGTTCGATTTTGCTAAGGTATTTGGAAAGTCATTGCTTGAAGGCACCTATAATAAAACAATACTGAAAGAGAGCACATAAATCCATTCGCAAGAAGTTTGGAGCATTCATTATACAGGATGCCAGGGTTCCAGGAGACTAAGTTTCCTTGAACTTTTAGCCTCAGGACTGCATCCAAGCTTTTGGCCTGGCACTCGAGTCACTACTGGAGTGGGTGTGGCACTTTCCTTTCTCCCTCCCTGACCACCCTTCTTTCTTTCTCTTTCTCTTTCTTTTTATTCTTTCTGTGCCTTATTTCTTTTAATCATCACAATGACCCATTTCAGCCAGAGGTTAAAATAAAAAAAAAAAAAAGGTAAGATTTGGAAGGTTCAGTGAACTTCTCAGGGTCAGTCAGAAGTAAAACTGTAATCTAATTACAAGTCAGTATACAAGTGACTCATCTGTTAGGAGGAATACTAAAATTGCAGACAGAGCAAGCAGCTGAGTGATTCTGTTCTGTAAGTACCGTGTGCTAACCAATTGCAACACTGGAACATCCCAGAGTGACTCTTTTAACCACATCTTTGCCTAAACTGGTTGGCCTGGGTCTCTACACTCTTGGATAATCAGCATGCATTGTGATTTGACCTGGGCTTTAGTTTTCAACCCCTAAGAAGACAAAAGGCATAAAGTGACACTGGCTTCTAAATGCCCAGTGCTTCTGTAGGAATCATCTTGGCCCCGTTGGGCTGTCTGCAGGCACCGCCACAGCAGTGAGATGACTATCGCCCCCAGTTTTTTCAAGGTCCTTCCTGTCTGGGTTTCCAAACTTCTAACACCAAAATTGTGGTTCTCTTAACTATTAGGACTAGAATTGTGTGTCAATGAAGATGTGAGTGGGATTGCTTGAGATTTAAGAATAACAAAAGCCATACAAATTTCAAAAGGCAAGTCATAAAGGCTGTGTCTTAGTCAGGGTTTCTATTCCTGCACAAACATCTTGACCAAGAAGCAAGTTGGGGAGGAAAGGGTTTATTCAGCTTACACTTCCATGTTGCTGTTCATCACTAAAGGAAGTCAGGATGGAACTCAAGCAGGTCAGGAAACAGGAGCTGATGCAGAGGCCATAGAGGGATGTTTCTTACTGGGATATTGGTATGAAGTTCTCTTTCTTTGTTGGGTCATTGTGTGGTTAAAGTATCTGAGTAATTGTGGCTTCATAGAACAAATTGGGTAGAGCACCTTCTGTTTCTATTTTGTAGAATAGTTTGAGGAGTATTGGTATTATGTCTTCTTTGAAGGTCTGATAGAACTACGCACTCTGCACTAAACCCATCTGGTTCTGGGTTTTGCTTTTTTTTAAGTTGGGAGACTATTAATGACTGTTTCTATTTCTTTAGGGGATATGGGACTGTTTAGATGGTTTATCTGATCCTGATTTAACTTTGGTACCTGATATCTGTCTAGAAAATTGTCCATTTCATCCAGGTTTTCCAGTTTCGTTGAATATAGGCTTTTGTAATAAGATCTGGTGATTTTTTGGATTTCCTCAGATTATGTTGTTGTGTCTCCCTTTTCATTTCTGATTTTGTTAATTAGGATACTGTTCCTGTGCCCTCTAGTTAGTCTGGCTAAGGGTTTATGTATTTTGTTGATTTTCTCAAAGAACCAGCTCTGAGTTTTGTTGATTCTTTGTGTAGATCTTTTTGTTTTCACTTAGTTGATTTCAGCCCTGAGTTTGATTATTTTCTGCCATCTACTCCTCTTGGGTGAATTTGCTTCCTTTTGTTCTAGAGCTTTTAGGTGTGCTGTCAAGCTGCTAGTGTATGCTTTCTCCAGTCTGCCTTTATATGTTACTTGACCTTTCTCCCTTACTGCTTTTAATATTCTATCTTTATTTAGTGCATTTGTTGTTCTGATTATGTGTCGGGAGGAAATTCTTTTCTAGTCCAGTCTATTTGGAATTCTGTAGGCTTCTTGTATGTTCATGAGCATCTCTTTCTTTAGGTTAGGGAAGTTTTCTTCTATAATTTTGTTGAAGATATTTACTGGCCCTTTAAGTTGAAAAATCTTCATTTTCATCTATACCTATTATCCTTATGTTTGGTCTTCTCATTGTGTCATGGATTTCCGGAATGTTTTGGGTTAGGAGCTTTTGGCATTTTGCATTTTCTTTGATTGTTGTGCCAATGTTCTCTATGGCATCTTCTGCACCTGAGATTCTCTCTTCCATCTCTTGTATTCTGTTGGTGATGCTTGCTTCTATAGCTCCTGATTTCTTTCCTAGGTTTTCTATATCCAGAATTGTCTCCCTTTGTAATTTCTTTATTGTTTCTACCTCCATTTTTAGATCCTGAATTGTTTAGTTCAATTTCTTCACCTATTTGGTTGTGTTTTCCTGTAATTCTTTAAGGGATTTTTGTGTTTTTTCTTTAAGGGCTTCTACCTGTTTAGTTGTGTTCTCCTGTACTTCTTTAAGGGAGTTATTAATGTCATTTTAAAAATTCTCTACTAGTGTCATGAGATATGAGCTTAAATCTAAATCTTGCTTTTCTGGTGTATCCAGGGTATCCAGGACTTCTTGCTGTGGTGGGAGTACTGGGTTCTGATGATGCCAAGTAGTCTTGGTGTCTGTTGGTAAGATTCTTGTGTTTGCCTTTCACCATCTGGTAATCTCTGGTGTTAGATGTTCTTGATGTCTCTGGCTAGAACTTGTTTTTCCTGTGAGTCTGTAAGTCTGTGTCAGCACTCCTGGCAGACCGGCTCTCTCCTGGCAAGACCAGTGTGCAGAGGGCTGTGGAACAGCCCCAACTCCTGGCTGCAGATATAGGCCCATAGGACCCTGTTCCAGCTGCTGTGCCACTTCTGCCTGTGTACTCCTTAGTGGACCCGCCTTAGAGAATTACCAGAGAGGAAATGGTAATCTCACCTGAGTTCCAGGGTCAGATACTTTCTCTACACATGCTCTCCTCTGGCAGGGAAGTTGCACCATGACTCCTTTAAGATGGTGCTAGTGGACGGTAAATAGGTTAAAGTCCCACCTTTTGGAATTGATTAATTCTGTTTCCTGGGAGTATATCAGGACTGGTATGAATGGATTGCGTGTTATAAAAAGAATTATCCTGGGCAATACTGCCACTAGAGACCATGGTGATGTATGTGGTCTGTGCTGCCACCTGAAGCCAGATTGATGCCCATAGCCCATGTTATAGCCAGAAACCATGTAGAAGTCCATGATACATGTTGCCATTGACTATAAATGTCTAGAAAAAAATTGTTTTTCAGTGGTATCAAAGACTGCAGAGTCACAGTTGAGAATGAGAGACATGAAAGGCTTCTGTGCCCCCCCCCACACACACACATAAATGGAAACAGTCTAGACAGAAATCCATTAAGAAAACAGTCTAGACAGAAATCCATTGAAGAGAACTCTTAAATTTTTGATAGGGTTGCTGAAGTATAGCTCTTCACAGTTTATCGTATCTGGCAGGGATGCAGGTTGGGAAGGATTCAGTTTTCTTTAAGGGGTTGGCCACTGGGAGCTTGACCATGCTCCAATGAGTATATGGGTAACAAAGACTGGACTTCGTTTTTCTTCTTCTTCTTCTTCTTCTTCTTCTTCTTCTTCTTCTTCTTCTTCTTCTTCTTCTTCTTCTTTTGTTTTGGGGTTGGTCACAAGGATAGGGGGTGTGGACCTAGGAGGACTGGGAAGTGAAGGTGATTGGGATGCATTATGGAAAATTTCCAAATAATCAATGTTTAAAAAAATGAGTATTATGTTTAAAAAAATGAGCCTGGCACTCCTAACTCTTTTACTCACTTGCCCATATAAGTGCCCTATTCACCCACATAAGCTGTTCCCTTTTTGCCTCTTTTCCATTTTGTGATGCAGCCAGCACACCAATCAGAAGTTTTACCCAGTGGAATCATGAGCCACAACCTCGTGATAAACCTCTGCTTACAAAGTACTTAGCCTCTGGCATGTTGTTATAACAACATACAAACACACAAAGACACTGCAGCTCAGAGTCCTAAGTAGAAACTTTGCCCCCAGCTAGAAACTCTTTTGGAAATCTCTGCTGGCTTTATTCTGTAATCCCCTGTTATTTAACAAAATTGATGCTTGGGAGGCCAAGTGAAATCAAAGTCTTGGGGACCTGGGCATGTTCAGAAAAAAACATATTTGAAGCAGAGCAGTGATGGCCTTATGGTTTACGTCATTGGGTTGGGTCTAACCAAGGGTCAATGCCTCTCTCTTGCTGGCCAGTAGCTTGAAATTCCAATTCTTGGATGTCTCAGGAAGTGAGACCCTGATATGGGGGGTTGGAGGGGGGAAAGAGGAAAGAAAAACACCATCAGAGCTTTACTATACTAAAAACAAAAGAATACTGAAAAGGGTCAGAGTCCAACAAAGTCAAAAATATTCCTCAACATTCAGACTGTATTACCTCAGAATAAATTTCTCATAAAACCAAGCTACATGGATGAAGGAGAAGATGGTCTACAAAGAGAATGGAAAGCAAGGTGGCCATGTTCCTCTAAAGAGGGACATTGTTTTCCTTGTTAGGCAATTGCTGCCTAGTTATTGTCTCAGAGCTGAAGGAAATTCACAGGTGACCAACAAGACTGTCATCTACAGGAGAACAGAGGACAACCAATGAATGAAAACATGTCTAGCTGGCACCCCAGCCTTTCTTGTTTAAAGCAAGCTCTTACTGTGAAACTCAAGGCTCTCCTGTCTCTGCATCCAATGTTCAGGGATTATGATGTGTACCACCAAACCCAGTTTGATTTAACAAATTAGAGCTTTTAAAACATTGTGTAAGGTCTGCACCCAAAGCTGATCCTGTGCCACAGCACTCCTTATCCAAATACCGCTGGGAGAGAGCAGGTCTCCCAGGAGTGCTGACAAGCCTGTGAGCACAGTAAGACCACCACTTCCACTCAGAAGGACCTGCTCAGAGCCCTCAGGTCACAGGAACCTAGGAACAGCCTGGGACAGGATCCTTCCAGTTTCTGTTTGCACCCAGAGCAGATCCTGTACCACAGTGCTCCATACCCAAATACCATCAGAACAGAGCTGGTCTCTCAGGAGTACTGACTCACCTGTGAGCACAGTAACATCACCACTTATGCTCAAATTCCTGGCCCAAGATAGACCTTCCCTGAGCCATCAGGACACAAGAACCAAGGAACAGCCGGGGACAGGATCCTTCAGATTTCTCTCTGTATCCCAAAGCTGACCTTGGGCCACAGTTGTCCATACACAAATTCCTCCCAGAGAGAACTGCTTTTCCAGGAGTTCTGACACACAGGCTTGCAGGAGGGACAAGCTACACTCAGAGACAGCAAGACCAGCTAACACCAGATATAACCAGATGATGAGAAGGAAGGCAAGAACATAAGCAACAGAAACCAAGGCTACTTGTCATTATCAGAACCCAGTACTCCCACCACAGTGAGCCCAACACACCAGAAAAGCAAGATTCAGATTTAAAATCAATTCTCATGATGATAATAGAGAACTTTAAGAAGGTCATAAATAACTCTCTTAAAGAAATTCAGGAGAGCACACGTAAGCAGTTTGAAGTCCTTAAAGAAGAAACATAAAAATCCATTAAAGAATTGCAGGTAAACACAATCAAATAGGTGAAGGAATTGAACAAAACTATCCAGGATCTAAAAATGGAAATAGAAACAATAAAGAAGTCACAAAGACAACCCTGGAGTTAGAAAACCTAAGAAAAAGATCAGGAATCATAAATGTAAGCATCACTAACAGAATACAAGAGATGGAAGAGAGAATCTCAGGTGCAGAGAATGCCATAGAAAGCATTGACACAGGATATACCTCCTTCTCAGCACCTCACGGGACCTTCTCCAAAATTGACCATATAATTGGTCAAAAAACAGGCCTCAACAGATAAAAAAATATTGAAATTGTCCCATGTATCCTATCAGACCACCATGGCCTAAGACTGATCTTCAATAACAACATAAATAATGGAAAGCCAACATTCACGTGGAAACTGAAAAACACTCTTCTCAATGATACCTTAGTCAAGGAAGGAATAAAGAAAGAAATTAAAGACTTTTTAGAGTTTAATGAAAATGAAGCCACAACGTACCCAAACCTATGGGACACAATGAAAGCATTTCTAAGAGGGAAACTCATAGCTCTGAGTGCCTCCAAGAAGAAACGGGAGAGAGCACACACTAGCAGCTTGACAACACATCTAAAAGCTCTAGAAGAAAAGGAAGAAAATTCACCCAAGAGGAGTAGACGGCAGGAAATAATCAAACTCAGGGGTGAAATCAACCAAGTGGAAACAAGAAGAACTATTCAAAGAATTAACCAAACGAGGAGTTGGTTCTTTGAGAAAATCAACAAGATAGATAAACCCTTAGCTAGACTCACTAGAGGGCACAGGGACAAAATCCTAAATAACAAAATCAGAAATGAAAAGGGAGACATAACAACAGATCCTGAAGAAATCCAAAACACCATCAGATCCTTCTACAAAAGGCTATACTCAACAAAACTGGAAAACCTGGACGAAATGGACAAATTTCTGGACAGATACCAGGTACCAAAGTTGAATCAGGATCAAGTTGACCATCTAAACAGTCCCATATCCCCTAAAGAAATAGAAGCAGTTATTAATAGTCTCCCAGCCAAAAAAAGCCCAGGACCAGACGGGTTTAGTGCAGAGTTCTATCAGACCTTCAAAGAAGATCTAATTCCAGTTCTGCACAGACTATTTCACAAAATAGAAGTAGAAGGTACTCTACCAAACTCATTTTATGAAGCCACAATTACTCTGATACCTAAACCACAGAAAGATCCAACAAAGATAGAGAACTTCAGACCAATTTCTCTTATGAATATCGATGCAAAAATCCTCAATAAAATTCTCGCTAACCGAATCCAAGAACACATTAAAGCAATCATCCATCCTGACCAAGTAGGTTTTATTCCAGGGATGCAGGGATGGTTTAATATACGAAAATCCATCGATGTAATCCATTATATAAACAAACTCAAAGACAAAAACCACATGATCATCTCGTTAGATGCAGAAAAAGCATTTGACAAAATCCAACACCATTCATGATAAAAGTCTTGGAAAGATCAGGAATTCAAGGCCCATACCTAAACATGATAAAAGCAATCTACAGCAAACCAGTAGCCAACATCAAAGTAAATGGAGAGAAGCTGGAAGCAATCCCACTAAAATCAGGGACTAGACAAGGCTGCCCACTTTCTCCCTACCTTTTCAACATAGTACTTGAAGTATTAGCCAGAGCAATTTGACAACAAAAGGAGATCAAGGGGATACAAATTGGAAAAGAGGAAGTCAAAATATCACTTTTTGCAGATGATATGATAGTATATATAAGTGACCCTAAAAATTCCACCAGAGAACTCCTAAACCTGATAAACAGCTTTGGTGAAGTAGCTGGATATAAAATTAACTCAAACAAGTCAATGGCCTTTCTGTACACAAAGGATAAACAGGCTGAGAAAGAAATTAGGGAAACAACACCCTTCTCAATAGTCACAAATAATATAAAATATCTCGGCGTGACTCTAACTAGGGAAGTGAAAGATCTGTATGATAAAAACTTCAAGTCTCTGAAGAAAGAAATTAAAGAAGATCTCAGAAGATGGAAAGATCTCCCATGCTCATGGATTGGCAGGATCAACATTGTAAAAATGGCTATCTTGCCAAAAGCAATCTACAGATTCAATGCAATCCCCATCAAAATTCCAACTCAATTCTTCAACAAATTAGAAGGAGAAATTTGCAAATTCATCTGGAATAACAAAAAACCTAGGATAGCAAAAACTCTTCTCAATGTTAAAAGAACCTCTGGTGGAATCACCATGCCTGACCTAAAGCTTTACTACAGAGCAATTGTGATAAAAACTGCATGGTACTGGTATAGAGACAGACAAGTAGACCAATGGAACAGAATTGAAGACCCAGAAATGAACCCACACACCTATGGTCACTTGATCTTCGACAAGGGAGCTAAAACCATCCAGTGGAAGAAAGACAGCATTTTCAACAATTGGTGCTGGCACAACTGGATGTTATCATGTAGAAGAATGCAAATCGATCCATACTTATCTCCTTGTACTAAGGTCAAATCTAAGTGGATCAAGGAACTTCACATAAAACCAGAGACACTAAAACTTATAGAGGAGAAAGTGGGGAAAAGCCTTGAAGATATGGGCACAGGGGAAAAATTCCTGAACAGAACAGCAATGGCTTGTGCTGTAAGATCGAGAATTGACAAATGGGACCTAATGAAACTCCAAAGTTTCTGCAAGGCAAAAGACACCGTCAGTAAGACAAAAAGACCACCAACAGATTGGGAAAGGATCTTTACCTATCCTAAATCAGATAGGGGACTAATATCCAACATATATAAAGAACTCAAGAAGGTGGACTTCAGAAAATCAAATAACCCCATTAAAAAATGGGGCTCAGAACTGAACAAAGAATTCTCACCTGAGGAATACCGAATGGCAGAGAAGCACCTGAAACAATGTTCAACATCCTTAATCATCAGGGAAATGCAAATCAAAACAACCCTGAGATTCCACCTCACACCAGTCAGAATGGCTAAGATCAAAAATTCAGGTGACAGCAGATACTGGCGTGGATGTGGAGAAAGAGGAACACTCCTCCATTGTTGGTGGGATTGCAGGCTTGTACAACCACTCTGGAAATCAGTCTGGCGGTTCCTCAGAAAATTGGACATAGTACTACCGGAAGATCCAGCAATACCTCTCCTGGGCATATATCCAGAAGATGCCCCAACTGGTAAGAAGGACACATGCTCCACTATGTTCATAGCAGCCTTATTTATAATAGCCAGAAGCTGGAAAGAACCCAGATGCCCCTCAACAGAGGAATGGATACAGAAAATGTGGTACATCTACACAATGGAGTACTACTCAGCTATTAAAAAGAATGAATTTATGAAATTCCTAGCCAATGGATGGACCTGGAGGGCATCATCCTGAGTGAGGTAACACATTCACAAAGGAACTCACACAATATGTACTCACTGATAAGTGGATATTAGCCCAAAACCTAGGATACCCAAGATATAAGATACAATTTCCTAAACACATGAAACTCAAGAAAAATGAAGACTGAAGTGTGGACACTATGCCCCTCCTTAGAATTGGGAACAAAACACCCATGGAAGGAGTTACAGAGACAAAGTTTGGAGCTGAGATGAAAGGATGGACCATGTAGAGACTGCCATATCCAGGGATCCACCCCATAACCAGCATCCAAACGCTGACACCATTGCATACACTAGCAAGATTTTATCGAAAGGACCCAGATGTAGCTGTCTCTTGTGAGACTATGCTGGGGCCTAGCAAACACAGAAGTGGATGCTCACAGTCAGCTAATGGATGGATCACAGGGCTCCCAATGGAGGAGCTAGAGAAAGTACCCAAGGAGCTAAAGGGATCTGCATCCCTATAGGTGGAACAACATTATGAACTAACCAGTTCCCCGGAGCTCTTGACTCTAGCTGCATATGTATCAAAAGATGGCCTAGTCGGCCATCACTGGAAAGAGAGGCCCATTGGACACGCAGACTTTATATGCCCCAGTACAGGGGAACGCCAGGGCCAAAAAGGGGGAGTGGGTGGGTAGGGGAGTGGGGGTGGGTGGGTATGGGGGACTTTTGGTAAAGCATTGGAAATGTAAATGAGCTAAATACCTAATAAAAAATGGGAAAAAAAAGAAAGCATTGACACAACAATCAAAGAAAATGCAAAATGCAAAAAGATCCTTACTCAAAACATCCAGGAAGTCCACACACAATGAGAAGACCAAACATAAGGATAATAGGTATAGAAGAGAGAAAAGATTTCCAACTTAAAGGGCCAGTAAATATTTTCAACAAAATTTTAGAAGAAAACTTCCTTAACCTAAAGAAAAAGATGCCCGTAAACATACAATATGCCTACAGAACTCCAAATAGATTGGACCATAAAAGAAATTCCTTCCGTCATATAATAGCAAAATCACCAAATGTACCAAACAAAGAAAGAATATTAAAAGCAGTAAGGGGAAAAGGTCAAGTAATATATAAAAGTAGACAGACCTATCACCAAACTTCTCACCTGAGACTATGAAAGCTAGAAGATCCTGGGTAGATGTTATACAGACCCTAAGAGAACACAAATGCCATCCCAGGCTACTATACCCAGAAAAACTCTCAATTAACATAGAGGGAGAAACTAAGATATTCCATGACAAAACCAAATTTACACAATTTACACAAATCCAGCCCTACAAAGGATAATAGAAAATGCCAACACAAGGATGGAAACTACCCTAGAAAATGCAAGAAAGTAATCTTCTTTCAACAAACCCAAAAGAAGATAGCCACACAAACATAAAAATAGCATCAAAAATAAAAGGAAGCAACAATCATTATTCCTTAATATCTCTTAACATCAATGGACTCAATTCCCAAATAAAAAGACATAGACTAACAGACTGGATACATAAACAGGACCCAGAATTTTGCTGCATACAGGAAACGCACCTCAGTGTCAAAGAAAGACACTACCTTAGAGTAAAGGGCTGGAAAACAATTTTCCAAGGAAATGGTCCCAAAACGCAAGCTCAAGTTGGCATTCTAATATTGAATAAAAGCACCTTTCAACCAAAAGTTATCAAAAAGGATAAGGAAGGACACTTCATGCTCATCAAAGGGAAAAATCTACTAAGAAGAACTCTCAATTCTGAATATCTATGCTCCAAATGCAAGGGTACACACATTCATAAAAGAATTCTATTAAAGTTCAAAGTACACATTGCACCTCACACAATAATAGTGGGAGACTTCAACGCCCCATTCTCATCAATGGACAGATATTGCAAAAACGAACTAAACACAGTGAAACTAACAGAAGTTATGTACCAAATGGATTTAACAGTTATCTATAGAACATTTCATCTTAAAACAAAAGAATATACCGTTTTCACAGCACTTCATGATACCTTCTCCAAAATTGACCATATAATCAGTCACCAAACAGGCTTCAACAGATACAAGAAGATTGAAATAATCCCATGCACCCTATCCTATCAGATCACCACAAACTAAGGCTGGCCTTCAATAGCAACAAAAACAACAGAAAGTCCACATACACATGGAAGATGAACAACACCCTACTCAATGATAACTTGGTCAAGGAACAAATGAAGAAGTTAGAGACGATTTTTTTAATTTAATGAAAATGAAGGCACAACATACCCAAATTTATGGGACACAATGAAAGCAGTACTAAGAGGAAAACTCAGCTCTGAGTGCCTCCAAAAAGAAGCTGGAGAGAGCATACACTAGCAGCTTAACAGCACAGCTGAAAGCTCTAGAACAAAAATAAGCAAATATGCCCAAGATGAGTAGACAGCAGGAAATAATAAAACTCAGGGCTGAAATCAGTTAAGTAGAAACAAAAGGACTATACAAAGAATCAACAAAACCAGGAGTTGGTTCTTTGACAAAATCATCAAGATAGATAAACCCTTAGCCAGACTAACCAGAGGGCATAGAGACAGTATCCAAATTAACAAAATCAAAAATGAAAAGGGAGATATAGCAACAGAAACTGAGGAAATTTTTAAAAATCATCAGATCCTACTACAAAAGGCTATACTCAACAAAACTGGAAAATCTGAATGAAATGGACAATTTTCTAGAGAGATATCAAATACCTAAGTTAAATCAGGATCAGATAAACCATCTAAACAGTCTAATAATCCCTAAAGAAATAGAAGCAGTCATTAAAAGTCTCCCAATCAAAAAATGCCCAGGACCAGATGGTTTTATTGCAGAACTCTACCAGACCTTTAAAGAAAACCTAATACCAATACTCTTCAAACTATTCCACAAAATAGAAACAGAAGGAACACTACCCAATTCATTTTATGAATCCATAGTTACGCTAAGTATTCTCCCTTGGAGAGCAAACGGTTTCAGTCTAATCAGGAACTTTCCACAATTTCCTTTCATAGAGGACTTCAGAAAAGAATTTTTTTCTACTTCTATCATGTTTAATGTTCCAAATAGCTTGTAAGAACTGCTTGAGTGCATATTACTTTTAGTTATATCATGCTTAATGTTCCAAATAGCTTGTAAAAACTGCTTGAGTGCATATTACTTTTAGTTATCGTGTATATTTAAGAGGCATTTAACTATTATAAATCATTTTGATGACTTAAAAATGTCAATACTGAGTTGTATATTTTAAAATAATTTTTTTAGTTTAATAAAAATTAAAAATAAGTCAGGCATGGTGGCACACGCCTTTAATCTCAGCACTCTGGAGGCAGAGGCAAGTAGATTTCTGAGTTCAAGGCCAGCCTGGTCTACAGAGTGAGTTCCAGGACAGCAAGGGATATACAGAGAAACCCTGACTTGAAAAACCAAAAAAAAAATTTAAAAATTAAAATATATTAAAAAAAAAACAACATTGTGTAAGAATTGTCTTAGGAACATGATATAGAAAACCAGTGTGTCTTGGTATAGAACAAACCAGAAAGTAAATTCTGAGTCTGACCTTAATTTGTTGCATCTTGGGCAGGAAAACTCATGGATTTACCCCTGAGTTTCTGCAGGTGTAGAATAGTAAGCATAATGCGTTCGTCCTTCCTCCCTTCCTCCCTTCCTCCCTTCCTCCCTTCCTCCCTTCCTCCCTTCCTCCCTTCCTCCCTTCCTCCCTTCCTCCCTTCCTCCCTTCCTCCCTTCCTCCCTTCCTTCCTCCAAGGATGGTAGTGAAAAGGGTGGGGGATAATGTAGGGGCTGGGGAGACAGCTCACTAAATAAATTAATAAAACACACCTGGGAGGTATTTCCAGAAGAATTTGATCATCAGGGCTTTGACCTAATAACAAGTGAATTAACCTCTTCCTTGATTTGCACTTGATGGATTTTAGTGAAAGGAAAGGTGGGAGGTGATGTTTGCTCAGTCAGAATGGGTCACTGGGGTGAGCCCTTGGCAGCTAGGTGATTTAGTGAGCTCTGGATTCAGAGATAGAGATAGAGATAGAGGAGAGAGAGAGAGAGAGAGAGAGAGAGAGAGAGAGAGAGAGAGAGAGAGAGAGAGAGAGAGAGAGACCTTGTCTAAAACAAAAAGGAGAGTGGAAAGGGCAGCTGTGTCTTGCCCCGCCCCCTCCTTCATACTGCTTTGCTTGCTTCAGGCTGCCCTGATGTGAGCAGCTCTTTTCCACCACATACCTCATACACACACTGCTGTGATGTTCTCCAGCACAAGGGGACAAGAGCTGATTAAAAAAAAAAAAAGAAGAAAGAAAGAAAGAAAAGAAAAGAAAAGAAAAGAAAAGAAAAGAAAAGAAAACTACTGTTTTTTCACAGAAAAGACAGATATGTATAAGTCATGTGGAACAAAACTGAATATGCACATCCGTTCATGTTCACAGTCCGTCTCTAGTTGGTTCTATCCTTATCCTTTATGAATTGGTTCTTTTCTTCCACTTCTGTGGGGGTTCAGAAGATTGAGCAGAGTTTGCTAGGCTTGTTCTGCAGGCTCCTTTACCTGAGCCATCTCACCAGCCACTTTCTTAAAGAAACAGCTCTCCCCTTAAAGGAAGAATCCATTACTACTAATTATGTGTGCTACATAAACATGAGGGTCTGAGTTTGGATGGAAGGTATGGCAGTGCACACATGTAATCCCAGCTATGGAGAAATGACCAAGCCAGCTCAGTCAGTCAACAGGTTCTCCAGGCAGGAGCGAGGATTAAAAAGAAAAGAGACAATTAGACAGCACTGTAGCATGACCCCAGCCAGGTCTGAGGCTGAGGTGGGTTTATTTTTCACCAATCTGCTTTTGTACCATTTTAATTACATGCAAGTAATAAAGTCAATTCTAGGTTGAGGAGCAAGCAAGACAATAAACACAAACAGTCCTGAGCCTACTTCTCTGTCCTAGCCCAAAGTCATATTCTTGCCTGAAGCCTACTTCTTTGTTCTAACCCCAAATCAGATTCCTACCTGAAGCCTACTTCCTGTCCTGGCCCATTGTCAAATAACTGCTAAGTGGCCCCAAAAGTTTTCCACAGGGAAACAGTCAAGGGGATCCCTGGTACTTGCTGGCCTGCCAGCCTAGGTGATTTAGTGAGCTCTGGATTCAGAGATAGAGATAGAGGGAGAGGGGGAGGGGGAGGGGGAGGGAAGGGAGAGGGGAGGGGGAGGGGAGAGAGAGAAAGAGAGAGAGAGACCTTGTCTAAAACAGACAAAAAGGAGAGTGGAAGAAGATGCCCGACATTAACCTCTGGCCCCACATGAATGAACACACACATGCATGTGCATCCTCCCACCCATGAACAGAACACACATGAACATGTATACACTCACAAGATCATGCATACACACAGAGGAGAATAAAGAAAGTGAAACCATCTGCTACACTACCTATAATAAGGCAGGTATTTAACAAACTATTACATGCTCACAACAAATTAAAAACTAAAAATAAGTAACCATCTTTTTTTATTTCCCTGACACAATATATTTGAAGTATTTCAACAACTAGAAAAGTTGTCTAGTTGTTTGAAATTATAAAATTTAGATCTTGCTTTTGTATCATTCTGTGTCATTAGACTGTTGGGTACTTTGTCTAAATTCTTCTTTAGTGCTTCTTTCTAAAAAAAAAAAAAGTGACTGTGCTCTGCAGAAACAGTATAGAGGTTTCTCCAAAAAAAAAAAAAAAAAAAAAAAAAAACTAAATAGAACTACCATCTAATCAAGCAATGACATTTCTGGGCATATACCCAAAGGTCTCTATATCCTTTATATACACATGTATCTGCAGGACCATCTTTATTGCTGCGCTATTCATAATAGACATCCATCAACAGATAAATAGATAGACAAAATGTGGTTCATGTGCACACTGGAATTTTATTTCTGTGAAGAAAACTGAAACTAAGACATCAAACATGGGTGGAAATGGAAATCACCATGTTAAATAAAATTAAGTCAGATCAAGAAATATAAATATCATTTTTCTCCCCAATGTAGATGTTAATTTAAATACATATGTACATATTTGTAGAATGTTAAAATAAAAAGGAAAGCATTAAAGCACAGACATGGGTGTAGAGGGGAGGAGTGAGAAACAAGAGACAGTATGGAATATATAGGTCACGGGAGCAGAAGAAGGATCTGGGAGCTAGGAAGGGTGGGGGAAGGGATTTGGGGACAGGGACAAATTGGAACAAAATATAGGGTTTGTGTGTGTGTGTGTGTGTGTGTGTGTGTGTGTGCGCGTGCGCGCGCGCTCGTAAAACAGGTGAATCAATGCAAATATGTTTCATGTCCTAATTCCTGGTCTTGGAAATATGTTCCTTTGTATGGTAAAGCAAACTTCGTGAATGGATTATGGATTAAGTAAAAGGTTTTGAGTTGGGAAAGTTATCCAGAGCATAGGCATGTGTGTGTGTTTGTGTGTGTGTGTGTATGTGTGTGTGTGTGTGTGTGTGTGTAAAGTACACAGATCTCATTTCTTTATGTTTTAAACAAGACATTCATTTTTTTTTAATGGGAAAAAGTTAAGTAAGATTGGATATGGTGGCATTAAAGAGCAAAGATGGGAAGATGTTAGCTTATGGCCAACCTGAGTTACATAGCCTAGGCTGTGCTGTAAGACTCATTCTCAAAAATATATAGAGAGAAAAATAGAGAGATAGGGAGAGGACAAATGAGAGTCATAGGGAAAAAAATGGGAAAAAGAAAGAGGGATAGAAAGAGGGAGGAAAAGGAGAGGGGAGAAAAAGCAAAGAAAGGAGGATGGGAAGGGAAAGGTAAAAACAAGATAATTATTCTTGAAAATTCCTTCCTGGCACATCACAGTATCCACTGTTGTTCTTAGCTTTGGTAGCATCCTCTTGGTAGGATCAGGGCTTCTATAAGTGATATCCTCTCCACTGACCTCAAACCCCATCCTATCCCTTCATGGCCTATTACAATTCAAGAGCATCTTGTGCGCTAGTATATCTGGGTTCCTCACACCAACCTGGATGGCTGTGTACATTACTAATGTGCCAGTGCACCAATACTTTACCGTCTGTCTTCACACAGCCACCCGAAACTCAGGGAAATCTCAGGAAACAGAGGTCATATGTAATATGAAATGAACAGTGGTAAATCTGACAAAGTCTTAATTTCCATGAATCTAATATTTTTAGAAAGTTCCTGTTTCAGGTGAATCAGTGCAAAGATGTTTATGTCCTAATCCCTGGACCAGAAATGTGTGCCTTTATATGGGAAGGGAAACATCATGAGTGAATTAAGTAACAGATTTTGAATTGGAAAGTTATTCAGAATTATCCCAGTGAACTTACTGAAATCATGTGAAAAGTACATACGAGGAAGAGAGAAGAATTAGAAATACAAGGATCTCACAATGTTAATGACTTTGAAGATAAACACATAGATGTAAAACAACTAATGTAAGAGACTTCTAGAAGCTGAGAAGGATGAGGGATTAATTCACCCACAAAGTCCTAAAGAGGTTTGTGGGACTGACAGCAACTTGGTTTTATCTCAGTAAATCCCACTTTCAACTTCAGAACTGTAATAAAATAAAATTATGTTTCAAGCCACTAGACTTGTGGTGACTTCTTACACTACATACTGGAAGGTATTGCAGCTACTATATTTAATATTTGCAACTTGATTTTCTTTTTGGAGAAATGGTGTCCTTGCAGTGTTGATGGATTTAGGAAGTAGAAATATGAAGCACGTGGTTACTTAAATTTCAGGTAAATCGTAAATATCCACATATACACATATCATCTCCTACTTGGGGCATCCTAAGAATGCATTAATCTTTTTATTCATAACTCATTTAACTGAATAGCCTATGTTTTATCCTGGAACCTGATATCTGTACATTATTATCTGAGTAAAGCTCATGTTCCTCTTGGCTGAAGCGTGCAATTTTCAAGCTTTGAAATCTCTACCTAGAAACCACATGCAGATATTCAGAAGTCAAACTTTACCTTAGTTGCCCTTCTAGTCACCTCAGGCTAGATGTTTTCTTTCCACAGCTTCATAATGAAGTTCTATTTATAACCACATGCAACCCCCTGGTCCTTACTATCTGATTCCTTGGCCTTGGCCTTGGCTCACTGTGTGAAATTCATATGAGACGGGGCAACTATATGTGAAAGACCCTGTACAAAGACTATGAAGATGCAGCACATAAGTGTGGTGTGTTCTGTGTGTCTCGATTACACAGTATGTCTCTACCGCTGTGACCCAGACTTCAAACAGGATCAAAATAAAGTTCATCATATTCCCTTCCTACCTCTACCATATTCACATTCTTTTCTTCTAACTTTCACCCATTGATCATCCACCCATCCATCCATCCGTCCATCCATCCTCCCACCCATCTATCTACCTATTGCCCAAAGTGTTCTAAGCCTTCCCTGTCTTGTTTCACTTCCTTTACCAAAAAGAGAATGTATTGCTTGTCTGTTTGTATTCAACCTGTAACATAGAATCAAGTCCAGCTTAGACCTGCTTGCCCCTATGGAAAAATGAAAGATAGTTGTGAAAAGACACTGACATTTTGGGTTTGCTATTTTGAAAAAAAATAGCTAAAACATCTTGTAAATAGTATTTAATCTTCATTCTGACTGAGTAGGAAAAGAAAAATTCCTATTGTTGATGTTTCCTTTGCAAAGATCTTGGAAGTCTTATCTGGGGTCCAGAGTACTAGATCGTTCTCTGATTATCAGCACACAGGAATCACTGATGATAAGTTCCCATGAAAGCATTGTTCTTTAAGTTGAAAGTATCAGGGCTCCAATGCCAAATGTGCACCCCATGGTGCTGAGGCTGAGCAGCTGGGCCAATCTCACTCCTCCTCCTCACAGGCACATGCACCATTGCATTCATTCTGTATTAAGTCACATGCAGCCATGTGTATTAGAGGGGGCTCTCCTTAAATGACAAATATAATCTGAAGAGGTTTATTATAAGAAATTGACACACAATCATAGAGGCTGGGTAGCCCAAGGACTGCAGGCACTGTATCCCAGTTTGGGTCTGAAAAATCAGCCAGCTGCTGAAGAACCAGAAAGGCTCAATGTCCCAGTTCTAAGGCCACTAATCAGGAAGTGGTAATACTTCAATTCAAAGGCTAACAAACAGGAGAAATCTCTTACTTGAAGAAGAATCCACCATCTTATCTATTTGGGCCTTTGAGTGATTAAATGAGATCCATCTACATTTTGAACCACCTGCTTTGCTTAGTGTATTTATCTAGATGTTAACCTCACCCAAAAAAAAGCTTCAGATAAACACTAAGAGTAAAGTTTGAGCAACTAGCTAAACACCCAGTGGCCCAGACAAGGTAACATATATCATATTACAGCATATCATGTAACTGAACCCCCGCCAATATAAAAAGCCAATGTAAAAACCATAGGAAAGGAAATGTACCCCTTTCAAACTTCGAATGCCCCCTCACATAATCCTGCAGCTGCTTTAACTATCCAGGGAGAACTGATGCTAATTAGATGTGATAACTGATGTGTCTTCATTTTTTAAATGTTAAATGCCAATGTTTATTCTACCTTTCTTCCAGAAGTTGCTCTCGGTTATTCCAAGTGTTGCTCCAGCTATTCCAACGTGGCTGTTGTTCTGTCCTGTGCCATTCCTTATGCATAGGCATAAAAACAAGATCCAGAAAGAGACTGTGAAATGACTTCTAAGGTCACAGTTGCATTCAAGAGCAAAAAAGAACATTGCTGGCTGGTGTCAAGGAAAGCAACACCCTTATCCTTGAACTCCAGTAATCTGCAAGTGATATTAGGAAGTTATCACACAATACAGGTTAAAAAAAAGGCAAAAAGAAAATTATTTTCAATCATGTTGCAGTGTGTGTGTGTGTGTGTGTGTGTGTGTGAGAGAGAGAGAGAGAGAGAGAGAGAGAAAGAGAGAGAGAGAGAGAGAGGATGGATGGATGGATATATGTATATATGCTTGTGTATATGGGTACACTTGTGTGGAGGCAGGAGGTCTATCTGGGTGTACTGGCTGGTTTTGTGTGTCAACTTGACACAGGCTGGAGTTATCACAGAGAAAGGAGCTTCAGTTGAGGAAAGGCCTCCATGAGATCTAGCTGTAAGGCATGTTCTCAATTAGTGATCATGGGGAGAGGGCCCCTTGTGGGTGATGCAATCCCTGGGCTGATAGTCTTAGATTCTATAAGAAAGCAAGCTGAGCAAGCCGAGCAAGCCATGGGAAGCAATCCAGTAAGTAACATCCCTCCATGGCCTCTGCATCAGCTCCTGTTTCCTGACCTGCTTGAGTTCCATCCTGACTTCCTTTGGTGATGAACAGCAGTGTGGAAGTGTGAGCTGAATAAACCTTTTCCTCCCCAACTTGCTTCTTGGTCATGACGTTTGTGCAGGAATGGAAACTCTGACTAAGACACTGGGTGTCTACATCTACAGCTCTCCATATATATTATGTTCCTCTGGCTTTTAGTCTTTCTGCCTCATCTTCCACAATGATCTCTGAGCCCTAGGTGCAAGAGTTGTGCTGAATATGCATTGGTTGGAACTGGCCTTCACACTCTTCACTTTCATTGTGATTTTTCTGCATTCTCTGTTTCAAAAGAAGTTTCTTTAATAAGGGGTGACAACTACACTTATCTGGGTATATAATGACAAACGTCCAGAATGTGGTTGGGAAGTGGCTTAGGGAGAGTTTTATTGCTGTGAAGGCAACTCTTATGAAGGGAATCATTTATTTGGCCTGGTTTACAGGTTCAGAGAGTTAGTCCATTATCATCATGGTGGGGAGCATGACAGCATACAGTCAGACATGGTGTTGAGAAGGAGCTGAGAGTTCTATATCTTGATTCACAGGCAGCAGAAGGGGACTCTGCGCCACACATAGGAGACCTCAAAGCCATACCCCCATAGTGACACTCTTCCTCCAACAAAGCCACACCTCCTAATAGTGCCACTCCCTGTTAGGTCAAGTATTCAAGCACATGAGTGTAGGGGGCCATCCCCATTCCAACCACCACAGGAAGTATGTTCATTGAGTAAAGTGGCAGTTGTAGGTTTTCCTCCAAGATCCATGATTGCACTAGATCAGGGCAGCTGGATAGGTTTCCAAAGTTATGTGTGAGTTCCCTCTTGTTGAGTGGGCCTTAAGTCCAACTAGAGAGCTGTTAGCTATTGCCAAAGTATGTGTGCCACTATTGTAACACTTAGGGCTGTCTTGCTATGCAGAGTGTAGCTCATACGTATCACAGCTGGGTAGAACTGTTGCTTGCTTCCCTCCTGTCGAAACTTGTATAGTACTTTTTGGTACCAGGAGAGCAAGTTCTCTGAGAAGAATCTATCTCAAGTTCTCTGAGCCCTGTGTTCAGAGTACATAGATTCTTCAGAAATAAGGACTTGCCTCCTACTGGGGATAGGGGGTAACCACCTACAACAGTAGCTTAAGATTATGTGGTATCTGTCCTCTTCAGATCCTATCCTGGGCTCCCATTTTCACAAACACGTGGCTGCTAAGCTCATCCCTAATGCTCATCAACAACTCTATCCATTCTGGGCAGTCTGTGCATCAATTGAATGAATGAGTGAATGAATGAATGGATGACCTACCTATCACAGAGACATTCTATAGCACCCTCTGAGTCATACCAAATTCTTCCAGTTTCTGTAGAAACATTATTGCTTGGGGTGAGAGGACATTAGAAGGAAAAAAATACACAAGATACAGATCATCTGTAATTTTAAAGCCATCTTCCCCTGCAGTAATAAAGTACAAGATGTTCTTCTGTGGTAAAAATCCTCTAGAGACTAGGGAAGGGATGGGAGAGGGAGCTTGTGTTTTCAGAAACAAATCATTAAAATTCATGTTGCTAAGTCAAGAAATCACAAGTGACAGATGACTGTATTCTAAATGTTCAATACAATCTTGAAATCGTCTTCCGTGTGGTTCATGCATTTTTTAAATTAAAATTGAAAGAGAATTGAAGGAGGAAGAGAGAAAATGGGAGCCAGGAAAGCCATTGTGAATAAAGGAATAACCTCTTTCCACACTTGCCTTCATGAGCGAGCGTCTGCCCATGTTCAACACTGTCCTTTAAAAATTCCTATGTACAAATACGTAAGTATAAAGTGTTTATAAGACATATCAATTCTACATATCTAAAATGGCATACCACTACCCAGTCTCTGATTTATTTAATATCATTAAAGTTTCAATCATCCAATAGGAGCCAAAGAACACACACTTCCCTTTAAAATGCCACTTCTATGATCCCAGGGGAACTTCAAGGCCTCCCAGGAATACATTTGCTCTCCATTGCAAATATTTTGCCACATGTTATTGTTATGATTGGCAGAGCATGTGGTGACCATGATTTAATTAGGGCAATATTTAACCTTCTGAGATGTGTCTCATGTTTTCAAGATCTAGCCATTTGACGGTGCCCTCCCAAATATAGCAGGAAGGCATAATTCTCCAGTGACAGGATTTCCATTCATGTGAAGAACAACAATTTTAATCTTCTCGAGTTGTATATAGGCACAAATAATTTCAAAACTCAGGACATCTGTTTTGGAAAATAAAGAAAAATGCCTGTTTTTCTATGATAATATATGTGTGCATTTCCAGCTGATTGCATCACGGGTATATTTAGCTGTGATTTCTAATTCAGGACATTTGATTAAAACATGTCAAATTAAATTACTCATCATCATTTTCAACGTAATGTGAATTCCCTCCAGAAGTATTTTTATAATTATCGCCATTTGTTTTGTTTTTTTTCCTCAGAATTATTTTCTTTGCTTTGCACATTCTTTTTAGTTCGTAATTCTTCATAAAGGAAGGCCATGTCTCCTCATAGTGTTCATGTTGCATGCGGAATTAGTATCCTCAAAATGGATGCTACCAGAAGTACCCTATGCTGTAATTTAATAAAAATCCCGGTGCTTGTGCTGAGACGGGCACTGCTCTAAGTGTTTTGCATTTATTAACTGAATCCTCACAACAGCCTTGGGGTAGAAGGGACTACAGGGACACCCACTTTACACTGAGGAATTTGAGGCATGGAAAAGGCAGTTCACTCTTTCACATGTGACAGAGTGGAGTATCACTCACAGCATCTTCTCTAGATCACTAGGGTAGCTGCTGCTGCCACGGTGATGACTTCAAACGTACGGAAGAAGTTACCTGCCATTTTCCTGTGGGTCAGGAATCCTGATACCTCCCACTGACCCCAGTATCCATGACTTATACACATTACAAATCCACTTCGCTGAAAGGCATGTATGTATGTATAGGCACTATTTTGTAATTCTGAATTCTGAAAGGGTGAAAGACTATATAAGGATTTTGTTTGCTTATTTGTTGCTAACAGAACAGAATTGTTCCACTCATTTTTCACAACCATCCCCAAGCCCTCCCAGATCTGCCCCTATTCCCTACCCATCCATTTCTGTGTAATTTTTCACCCAAAAAATCTTTATGTTACCTATATATTCTTGGCTATGTGCTCTTCCACTGGGATGTAGTCGACTTACCAGAGGCAACATTCTTTTTTTAAAGATTTATTTTTATTTTATTTTATTTTGTGTGTATATGTATTACATACACACACATACACACACACACACACACCACATGCATGGTGCATGATGCCTGGTGCCATGGAGTTACAGATAGTTGTGAGCTTCTGTGTGGGCATTGGGAATTGAACCTGGGTCCTCTAAAGAAGCAGTCAGTGCACTTAATTGCCGAGCCTTTTCTCTGGTAGCAAAATTCTTAAAGAAAACCGATTCTTCCCCTCTCAGCAGATCTAATTATCAGTAGCTCCTTGGCTAGGGGTAGGACTTGCTCTCTACCTCCCTTCTCCAGGATGAGATTGTACAGGGGTTTGCATGCTGTCACAATTACTGTGAGCTCATATAAGCAGCCTCCCCGTCATGTCTGAAGGACACTGTTTCCTTGTAATCACGCACTGCCTCTGACTCTGACAGTTTTGCTGATCCCTCTTCCACGATGGTCCCTGAGCCTGGGGAGGAAGAGATATGATATAGACTTCCCATTAGGGATACGCATTCTGGACTCTCTTATTCTCTGGACTGTGGCCAGTGTGGGTCTCTGTATTACTTAGCATCTACTGCAAATAGGAGCTCCTCTATGGAGAACTGAGAGATTCATTAACTTATGGGTATAATAGTAAGTTATTAGGAGTCAGTTTAACGTCATGTCTATTTAGAAAAATAAAAGTAACAGGATCTCCTCTAGTGACTTAAACGACAACAGCAAAAATATTATTTCAATTTATAGTAGATTTCCTTAACTACGTGTCCTATAAACAAGGTACTCACTCAGGTATTGTTAGCTGAGCTCTCTGGAGAGGCAAGCAGTCTGAGCATGTCAGTCAGCTCACGTATCACTGAGAAGCAAACATATTTCACCCGGCAGTTGAAGGAATTATTTGGTTGGAAGAGAAAAAAAAATAACTCACAAGATGCAGTATAAGATTTGGTGTCCCAAACTCAACAATAGTGGCACATGCCTTTAATTCCAGAACTCGGGAGGCAGAGGCAAGCAGATATCTAAGTTCCAGGCCAGCCTGGTCAGTTACAGGACATGGCTACACAGAGAAACTCTGTCTCCAAATAAAATAATTAATTAGTTAATTAATTAATAAATATAAATAATACATATAGAAAGAGGTTGTTCCGGCGTACTGTACATTTATTCAGTCCTCTCACAAACTGCAGAATTTGGAAAGACTTTCAAAAGTGACATAAATTAAACCAGGCCTTACAGATGGAGCAGCTAAGACTCATCGTGGTACAGTGGCAAAGCCTAGTTGTACCCAGTGGGTTAGGGAAGGACCAAGTTTAGGGAATCTAGAATGTGGTTCTCCGGACACTCCAATCCCCCCTTCCACCCTCCCCTGCCCTGCTTCTTCACAGAGCTCAGATGTGGTCCAGTCTGCTCTACCTAGCAGAGCTGGGACTTCCTAGATTCTTGGTGTTTAGCTTTGCCTAAAGATTTCATTGTTCTCAAGGTCAGATACAGCCTGGTCTGGGTCATCTAAGGTGGAGACTGAAGTGGGCTTTAGGCATTGCTGTTTGCTTGCTTGCTTTTGGGTTTTTTTTTTTTTTGGTTTGTTTTGTTTTGTTTTTGTCTTTTTACATTGTTACAGAACATTTAAGTACCTTCAACAACAGAGTAGAGCTAAATGGTTGAGCATCATCTGATTTCATCCTTTGTCATCTCCTGAGCTAGTCTGCACCTTCCACACCCATGAACGTTTTCTTCTGACCTCCTGATGATTTCTAGACAAATTATGCATGTTGTTTTATCTATAAATATCTCAGTATTTCTAAAAACCAATAGACTTGAAACATATTTGGTTATTTCACAAATATTTACTTATTCACATACTTCTTACAAAGGGTGGGTCCTGCTGCTCTGGAACTGACAACAGTCCTTCTGCCTCAGCCTCCCAAAGGTGGGGGGTGGGTGGGAGGGGAAAGGTGATGAGCTGGTGTCACCTTGCCCTGCTTTGCCAAATTTAAAACAAGGTCTAAGTCGCCACTGGGGAAAAAAAATCAATAAATATGATTTTCTAGTTGCTTCTAACTTATGGGGTCACCTTTGCTTAATCTTTTCCCTTCTTTCTCATTTTTCAATCTTTTGATATCTTTCTTTCTTGGTGGAGAGGGATACCATGGCATGTGTATGGAGGTCAGAGGACAGCATGAAGGAGTCAGTACTCGCCTTCTACCATGTGGGTCCTTGTGGTCAAACTCAGGTGATCAGACTAGGCAGCAGGGGCCTTTATGTGCTGAGCCATCCCTGGGTCCACCCTGAGAAACACCCCCTTGATGGGAAGAGTTCACGAACACTCCCAAAGTTAAGTGCTGGGCTGTTGTTTTGTGCTTGGGCATCATGATGAGTGCAAGTATGTCCAGTGTGCTTCAATACATTGCTACTGCTACCCCATTGCTATCTTATAACCATTGATGATACCTATTGATCTTAGTGGTAGCATCTTTTGCTATCAGGAATCTTTCAGCTACTGGCCAGCTTCTTTTAGATACAACCCTTAGTCCTGCGATCTTGTTTTCCAATCCTGCTGCTAGCTGGGGTGGAACAAGACCCACTTGTTCAATTGCATCTTCCCCAGCTATGACCTTCCCCCAGCCTTGAGTAGGCTAAACAACCCCCTAGCAGGAGTCACCTGGCCTTGCTATATTTGCAAGTTCCTATGGGAGCTTTGAGAGTTGAGTGCCTACTGAGCTTTCTTTGCAACTCAATCCAGCTGAAACAAAGGATGGGTCTGTGGGTTTTGCTTATATAAACACAGAGCTGAAAATTAAACTTTGAGCCTTGATCATAAACCTTTGTCTTGGCTTCATCCTTCTCTCCCCTGCCTGTCCTTTTTAATTTCCAGCCTCCCTTTCAGGTACCCAGTTTGACCAAAGCTTCTGGACAGCTACACCCAGCTTCTTGTTTTCAATACCTTCACTGCCTAAGCTTGGCTGTCCTGGAACTTGCTCTGTAGAGCAGGTTGGCCTTAAATTCAGAGATCTGCCTGCCTCTGCCTCCTGAGTGCTGGAAGCCTGAATCACCCACTGCCTGGCTCCCTGATGCTTTTAAGGGAGAAGCATATGGAGAAGTGCATGCATTGAGAGGTGTACAGCAAGTGTTGGGGTTGTTGTTTTAAGACAATGAACAAAAGCAAATGACAGTTACATAAAAAATAAAATCCATCATGAATTAGTATTTACATGTGCACACACTCATGAACATATACATAAAACACATCGAAACATAAAGTATTTATGATCATGCCTTGGTTGTTTCTTTGGACTTTACACCCTTGTAAAGATCTTCATGTGCATGTTAATTTAATAAAACACGTTTATATTTTGTTACTCATAATTTGCATTCACTTTGGTCTTCAGTAAGATCCCACATAAGAACGATGTGGATGAAGATCTCAAAAGCTGCACAGTGCTCCAATCATATTAAAAACCTCATTTCCCCCTTAATGTTCTATGTCATCTTTCAGAAATCTATTGCAGAGTGTATGACAATATTTTCTCTTTGGGTTTTTTTTTTTCTACAAAGAATGTGTCAGACTTTTGATGTTGATTTTGAGTTCAATGATCACAAATCATTAAAAGTTTTATTTTCCCACTTTTCTGTGCACTTGAAGACCTCCTCTAACAAAGAATAAGGAAACACACCACCCAATTTAAACAAACAGGCCCAAAGAAATTGTATCAGACACTATATTCTAAGAAGATAGAAGGACTCAAGGTGAATGAGCATCAGAAGAGACTCTGTGCCATAGTAGGGTAATGCAAATAAAAGCAGGCTATTAGAATGGTCAAACTTTAGAACAAAACCCCATACCACCTGCCTGGAACAGAGGAAGCTTTGGCAGCGGCTGATGGAAGCACAGGGCAGTTCAGTCACTGAAGACACCAGGGTGGTGGTTTCTGTTGGCTCAGCACTTAGGAGCACTTGTTGCTCTTGAAGAGGACCCGGTACCCATATGATGGCTCACATCTGTAACTCCGATCTCAGGAGATCAGACATCCTCTTTGGGCCTCGGTGGGAACTAAGCATGGAGGTGGTACATATACACACATGCAGACAAAACACTCATACACATGGGCAAAATATTCCTATACGTAAGATAATAAAGTAAATCTTAAAAATGTAACCCAAACCAAACAGTGAGCTTCTTGGTATTTTACACAAAGTAGCTGAAAATAAAAAGTGCCCTAAAAAAGACTGAATGTGGCTATTTATTTCAGTTTCATTCCTAACTACAAAACTTAAAAGCAACCAAAAAGAAGGTGCATTTTTAAAACATCTTTATTTCCTTCTCAATGTTTCTGTGGCTCGAAAACTCTTCAAAATAGTCTAATAAGATGTTTATATATTCTTTTCTAATGAGAGACAGAAAGGGAGTGGATCCAGATTGGGAAAGGGTGAGGAGAGACTGGAAGGAGTAGAGGGAGGGGAAATTGTATTCAAGTTACACTTTGTTAGAGAAGAATCTATGCTTAATAAAAGGGGAAGATTTTCATGTATAAGCCTATACTTGTATATAAAGTGATATTTCTTATATTTTATTGACTTAATAAATACATGGCTAATACCTACTCTGTCTAGACACTAGGATGTGTTTATACACGGGACTGGCTTGATCTCTGCTTTCTCAGAGCTTACATTCAAGGACAGCAGACAGAAAATAAACAAGAAAAAAAATCCCCAAGAGTTTGGATTTGGACAGTGAAAGGAAGCACAGACTCAGCGTGGTCTGGGCGGCTGAGAGTGTGATGTCATCTATTGAAGAGGAAGAACATGTTTCAATTGAGGTGGATGCATTGAGAAGTTATTGTTTAAGCCAGAAATGTGGAGTACACACAGGACAAGTGCTTCTGGTTTGTGGCTGAAACAGAAAACAGTAAAATGTGATTGGTTCTCCATTTCTCTCCAAGCACTGCAAAAGGGAGAATCTTCATGAAAGAAATAAAAAAACCCAAAGAGCTCAATTGGTTATGTATTATTTACCATGACACCCCAAAAAGGACTGAATATTGAAGGTTTCTGAAATTCCATGGTCCCTTTCAGTTTCAGGTTTGAATCTCTTAGCATGCCTAAGATGTAAAATAAGCATGGAGGCTTCTGAGGAGTCTCTTCACAGTCGGTACCCATGCCTGGATGGTGAACTAACCACACTCCTTTCACTTTGGAGACTATTTCGATGAGCAACCATCTCCAAATGTTTGGATACAGTCTTCCTACTGCTTGCCAGTTACTCGAGCTTGATATGATGTTATTAAATGACAGTTTATTCTGGTTTATCAACACTAAATTGGCATGTCATATTTACACACATACATGCCTTGGAAAATCACCTGCCCTCCTAAGATTCAAATAAAGAAAACTGTCAACAATACCTGTGAGGCATAATAATAATTTGGTCCCTGTCGTCTGCTGTCGTCCTGCACAGGAAAGCCTTCCCCATCTGGTTCATGGCTATTGTTCTTCCTATTGACAGTCATATTTCACAGCACACTTCAGGAGCTCCTTTACCTAATGACCCTCATGGTTGCTTTCCCCTGCCCCATCACCACTTTAGGAATATCTGTGTCTTCCACTTTCTGGTCAAGCCCTCACCATCCACACTCTTCTCTCCCTCGATCTTCCTCAGGAATACAGAGTTGCTTCTGCACATGTTAGAATTAGAATTGAATTTGGCTCTTTCCTGTATCCAGTAGTTATTCAGTAAAATCTGCCTTCAACATTTTGACTAATGTCCAACTGTGTTTACTTTTTGGCAGTGGGGCCGATAAAAAACTGCACAGGTCATCTAAGAGGAGGATGGAAATCCCAAGAGAGAAAAACAAGGTGATAGAAGCAAAGGTTGGAGTGATGCGGGAACCAGACAAGGAATGTAGACCATCTCCAAAAGCAAGAAGAGGAAGGAAAGGATTCCCTCACAGCCTCTAAGATGAATACATTCACCTGGCACCTTGAGCGATGCAGGACGCACTGCAGACACCCAACCATCAAAGGGTGTGGTGCTAAGTGTTGCATTTTAGAATGTCTTGTCACAATAATAATAGTATCCCAAAACACCATCTGTGCTATATGAAAGTAGCTTCATTAATTCACATAACCACCGGAGACAGTGTTAAATTGGACCTCCGTGTGGTTTGGAGTGACTTTGGAAGATCACTAACTTGTAGTGAGTACATCCATGAGTCAGAGTCAAATGCCTTTTAAGTAAACACATAATACTAAATGTCAGGGTCCTTACATAAGGCTAGGAAGAATTTTTCATGAATATATAAAAGTGCTAAGAAAATCATAAGCATTTTCCTTTCTCCTTTTATGCAAGGCTGGTGCATCTTTACTAAAATAGATTCACTTCAGAGTTTTAAGGGGCCTTTTTGAATATATGATGATGTTGTTCACAAGGACACCACCAGAAAATTCAGTCTTGTAATTCCCCCACTGACTTCTTAGGAAAACCCCCAAAGGCTGCCCTTGTTTGCTCCCAGTGCTCACCTACAGGAAGGAAAGAACAAAGGACTCCTCCCAGGAAGAGAAGAGAGCAGGGGGCAGAATCTCCAGTCACGTGGTCTTCCTGCTGAAGCCCATATGCTCTTTCTTTTTCTTTTCTTTCTCTCATCAATTAGTACATAATAATTTTATGCATATATGATGTCTGGTGTGGTATTTCAGTACACGTGTACGATGCGTACTGAATATATAAAGAGAAATTGGCACTTCTTTTGTCTAATTACTTCTTTGAGGCTTTTAAACCCCCTTCCTCTACTTCTCCGTATAACAGAGATTAATGGCTTATCGTGTGATAGTTGCTTTGCTGTACTAGAGAACACTAGAACTCAGTCCTCCTACCAGGAGCATTTGTTACCTCTTACCCAGCCTTCTACTCCATCCCAGCTTCTAGCAATTACTGTTCACTGTCTTCTTCTTTGCAATCAACGTTTTTACTTCTGTGTATGGAAGGAATCCTGTGGGGTTTGTCTGCCTGTGTCTACCTTATTTTTCTTAGTATACTGTCATACAGTTTTATTCTTTCTGCTGCAAATGCTACTAAAGATTTTGTTCTTTCACAAATAAATAGTACTCCATTATGTATATATGCCAGCCTTTCTTTCTTCGTTCATTTCCTGGTGGGTATCAAGGATAACCCATGCCTTGGCTATTGAAGAAAACACAGGAAGAAACACAGAATTGGGAGTTATTTTTCCTTCATGAAGTTTAGCCCAACTACAGACACAGTTCAAACTTTAACATATTAACTATCCACTGCTTCTTTCCTGTTTCTCATTTACTTTTTAAATGAATACCCATGGTTAACGGCCTTAGTGAATATTATCCAGAACATGTCGTCCATTCTGTTTGCTCAGTCAGTAAGATGGCTGTGAACATTCCAATTAATAACACATCTCTCTAACACTCTTAAAGCGTGTCCCTTTTCTGTTTAAAGAAACATTGTGCTTAGTTTTAACCTTTTATGTTTTGTCTTTATCAAGAAACAATCACTGGAAAAAAAACCACATATTTTTAGGGTACTTCCTGATATTGGTCTAGATTCAGAAGTACCCACAATTCAAGTTGGAGGAACACTTGTGGCAAGAGGAATGATAATTACATCTTTCTGGGAAGTCCTGTTTTGTCATCATGAAATCACACTATAAAATGGTTTCAGTTTGGAAATATTCCAGCTTTGCTACATCAGTGCCATGGTTCCAAATGAGATTTTCCTTCAAACTCCCAACCGTGGTTAGCTTACTTTAAATTTAAATTCATTTCAGTGTCCAATTGGTAAAGAAGATTATTTTTCATCTGAAATTTGGAAGGGTCTGCTGTTGCCTATTTGAGGATTTTGTAATGGCAAAATGACATTGATTCTGTAAACAGTCCTTCTTTTCACAGATGTGTGCAGTGGCACACAGGGTTTAGGAAACGGAAATCAATTACGGCCTCACTTCCATTTGTAATGAAGTAATGTCTCCAGAGTTACCACTAACACTCTACCTTCCTTGATGACAAAGCTTGGGAAAACAAAGACTAAGTGAGTAACTTGGTATTGCAGCTTGGGGTGGTTTATGACTGGCCTTTCTTCCCATGAGGACCTGGATGTCTGATTAATTAAGAAGTTAAGAAGCACATTCTAAATTAAAGAAGACTGATATAGGAGAAACCAGCGCTGGCCAAGTTGAGTTGTGAAGCCCTGAGATGGAAGACTATCTGTAAAAAGAAATGTGAAGAGTTGATGGCTTTGACTTTCCATCCAAGACTCAGGAGGTGAGACTTTAGATGACAACTCATTCCAATGGATGACAAGCTTGAGGCATACTTAAGTTACTAATGTCATGTGACAACTCTAAAGATAATAAAATATAACTAGCTTTGTAAAATAATAATGTGCGATTAACAATTAGCAATGTATTTCAGAACAGCTAGTAAAGAGAACTTCATGTTCCCAACACAAGGAAATTACAAGTGTTTGTTTGTTTGTTTGTTTGTTTCTGAGAAAGGATTGCTTTCACTGTGTCCTGTGGGTTTTAGAATGTTGTTTTCTTTCTTGTTTGTTTGAGACAGGTTTTTTTTCCTGATTAGCCCTGGCTGTCCCAGAACTGGCTATGTAGACCAGGCTGGCCTAGAACTCATAGAGATCCACCTGCTTCTGCCTCCCAAGTGCTGGGATTAAAGGTGTGCACCACCATTCCTGGCTCAAAATTCCAAGTGTTTAAGGTGATGAATATGTCAGTTGCCTTGTTCTGTTTATATAATATTGTATATAAGTATATACATAAGAACATATGTAGGTACATAATTCCACACCACACTACATATAGTATGCATCAATTTAAATTTTTTAAATATTTAAAAAAAGTTTATGATATAGATCTGTGCTTAGAGGAATACCAGACCAGGAGATCCTCTGAAGACAACTGAACTCGAAAACCTGCATAAATTATAGAAAAATAGAACACCTTTACCTATTATGATTCAGGTGGTGTTTCTACAAAGTGTGGAAAGTTAATTCATGGTTACCAGAATATAAAGGAAATAATGGTTTTCTCTTGTGATTCTCTGTCTCATAAACCCCATAGTTGAGTGAATCTGACATGGTAGTCATCTGCATCGAGGAGATAGGGATGCTGTACAGGTGGAAAATATCCATAGACCACAAATCTTACAAAAGACTCATGCTTAGAATATACAAAGAATCCTCAAAGCACTCAAGACGGCTCACCCAACAAAAGTGCTTATCACCAAGCTTGCTAGCATGTATTTCATTCTGGAAAAAGTCCTGAATGTTGTCCTCTGGGTCCATATGTGACATGTAAGTGCTCTCACACAAACACACAATAGATAAACATATAATAAAAAAATTTTCTCATCTCAGAAGTGGTGGCAGCACTTCCAGCAGGCAATGAGAGGCAGAGGCAGGTGGATTTCTGAGTTCAAAGCCAATCAGGTCTTCAGAGCAAGTTCCAGAATAGCCAGTGCCAGGCAGAGGAAAAAAGTTATTAATAATATAAATAAAAATAATTCTCAAAATGCAACAGCAAACATTAATCCATTAGAAAATAACCGAAAGTGGGGAGGGGGAGGGTATGGGGGACTTTTGGGATAGCATTGGAAATGTAATTGAGGAAAATACGTAATAAAAAAAATATTAAAAAAATAACCGAAAGACAAGAAGATATAGTTTCTTGAAGAGGATAAGATGCTGAGCAAAAGCTCACTCCCTGATGTGCAATGAAGTCTCACTGTGGGTATCATTTGTTGTTGTTATTGTTTTAAAGGATGGAATTGCTGAGCAGACCGCATGGAGAGTGCAGAGGCTCAAATCCACTTTTCTGATCAGTAGATGGGACACAGGAAGCATTTATAGAAAGGGAGACAGAACAGAAGCTGCGTGCTGACATAAAGAGGGAGTTTGATGGGTTTCCCCCACATGTCTGATGCTCATTGTCTCTCTGCACGTGGCATGTCCTCCTTTTCAGGGACTTACTGCCTTCTGTACAGAATTTTGAGCCTTTGACTCCAAATGGTCATCAGTCATACATGCTGGCTGCTACTGAGCATTCTTTTTATTGATGAAATCTGACTTCAAGTCATCATTAGCAGATTCTGCAGGAACTTCTGAGAAACACTGAAGCCCTTGGTTATTGTTGGTCTGCCTAGGTCTTAGCTAGTTTTAGATGCGTAAATAACAAGCAAACATGTGGAAAGATTTTCAACATGACTGGGTATTAGAGAATCACAAATCCTAGCCGCGGTGAACTATATATATATGCCTACCATAAAAGTTAAAAAATTAGTGACAAGATCAAATGCTGGTGAAGACACAGGAAAAACTGGATTGCTTAGAGAATGTTTGCAAAAAATTAAATCATACAATCAATCTGGAAAATAATTCGACAATTTATTGAAAAAAAGAAACAACGTAATATAATTTGTTATATGATCCAATGAGAATATGTTTAGGCATTTGCTCCTGGAAAATGGAAAAATCAGAAAACAATCATAGTGTTGTAATAGGATGTTTGTTTAAATTAGGGAAAAGGAAAATAAACCTGAAATATTTCAACAAGTAATCAAAGACATAGCAGTACATTCATAACAAGGGAAGCTCCCTAGACTAAAAAGCAAGCAAACAGACAAACATAAGCCAGTGAACTTATTGGAAACATCTATGAGTCTTTAGGAAATTATACTGATTCAAACAGTCATTTTATTTTTTTTACAACTTCTTGCAACAATAAAATTACAAAAAAATGAAAGACATGTGCTATCTCTTCCCTCTCATATGCAGATCCTAACTCCAAATCTGTGTGTTTAATTGCAGGACAAATGGAAGCCATAAAGGAGGAGGTGGTTGGGGCAGGGGGCATGCTAATTTGAGGGGAGAGAGAGTAGATTATCAGTAAAACCAAAATAGAATGGTGGAATACTGGGTGTGGAAACCTTCAAGCAAGGAAGGGTGTGGGAGTGTGAGAGAACTCCGGGGGGGGGGGGTAAAGAAAAAGTGTATAAAAGTCACATGGAAGCCTACTGTCTCTCTATCCAATTAAAAAATACAGATAGTAAAATGCATGTGATATGAAGAAGAGGGGAAACATACAGAGGGTTAAAGGACCAAGCAGGGATGTGGTAGGGAAACTGAGAAAAGGAGGTGGTAGGGATGGATGGGTTAATTAAAACTAATGTCCGAGAAGGCTTTACTCACACTTACCTACCAGTTAGTAAGCTAACTTCAAAATATAAATTTTTTTAAAAAGAAAGGGCTCAAACAGAATTTCCCTTCCTCATGGGTGAACAGTGTTGGTCCCAGACTAGGAAGATCATAGTACAAAGTATTGGTCAGGGAGGGCCACAAAACAACACAGGCTATTGCCATCACTCTTTGTCACTCATCATAACTACATGGTGACACCCCGTTGCTGAGGATACCACAGACTTTGGCTGCAGTGCACACAGTAGCCAAAATAAGTCTCAAATCTGAGAAATTCTTCCCTAGTGTTCATGGCACAGCAGGTTCTATGCAGACTTTTAGTGCTAAAAAGACTTAATGATCTTAACAAGTGTGGGAACTTGCGTGCTACAATACTGACCTTACAGACATTATCTACCTACTAATGAAACATGTCATAACTACTATGGGGTGACTACTTTCTGAGTGGATTTGAGGCCTGCTACCCAGTATGCACTGTATGCATTGTATTATAATGCTGGTCAGAAACCCATGACTAGAGAAGTCATAGACCACAAGGTACGACCTGTTGTTATTTTGTTCAATAGTCATGTTTTCAAACTGCCTTGTAAGTGTTTATATTTATACCCACAGACCTGAGCTACTTTCGAGCTTGGTCATCATAACTACGTCTTGAAGTGGACAGATGTCAGTGAAGAAATGGACTGTGGATGAAATGCTTAGAAGAGATGAGAAGACTGAGTACTCAGCTGTAGATGGAACATCTTTATCAACACGACCATCCTAGTCTATCATCTCTGCACACTGACCAGTTGAGAGGTCTGGTGTTAATCATCATCTACAGCAAGAAGTTCTCTAATGAGGGCTGAAGGATACAGTGGTCCATAGTATAGCAATAAGTCACTGGGAGTCATTCTATTATCACATCCATTTAACAAACTAATAGTAGTAGATTCTCCCTTGGAGCCTATGACCTATCTAGCCAGAGGTTCTTAGCCCTTTTAATAGTGAAAGGTATGGATTCCATCTCATGGAGCAGTCCTTAGATCAAATTAGAGTATGGGTGGTTGTCCCCATAACAGTTGTACCACTATGGCATTATGGGTGGTTGTCTCCATAACAGTTGTACCACTATGGCATTATCGGGCATATCTTGTCAGACAATAACCACTGTATGTCAAAGGGTTCGTGGCTGGGTGAGACAGATGATTACTTTTATCTTCCATGAGCCTGCATAGCACCTTCCTGGATTGTGAAAGCTAGCCAATAGGGATTAAGCTTCCACATGAGTGACAGCTTGATTTCTTCATGTTTTCCTCATGATTGTGCTTTCTTCATGATTTCTTCAAATATGTTGTAACTTTAGCAATAGGGTCTTACTGTCAAATTCTAGAGGGCTGTGGCCAACAATTTAAAAGCAGTCACCCATTCCTGGTACTAGGATTTGCTAGTATCATATAATATCCAAATAGGATATTGTTTCTTATTATAGGATAACTCCATTTAAACTCTTTATATAAATACATATGTATATGCATATGTCTATATATTTTTAAAAAGAAGTTTCTATAATAATATATTTCCACATGACTTTTCAAAGTGCCCTTATGCTAGTTATTCCTCTCCATAATATTATCTTAAAATGTCCTCGAGGTCTATGATTATTTCAAAAGTTGCTCACTGTCATTTGACAATCATTAAATTCGACAGAGTTTTGCTTAGTCATACTCTAGTGATTTGGCACAGCCCTCTGGGACATCTAGTTGAAATTGAAGTGAATTGCCACTAGATGACAGCATTGATTGCACAACCAGCCAGAAGAACATTCCTCTAAAAACATGGGACTTATTTAAGCCTGTGTTGTTTAAGAAAGGGAGTGGGGTGAATTTTAGAAATATAAAATATGAAGTTTATAATCAGACAAAAAATTTTATTGATCTTAGAAACATTGTCCAACTGTGATAAGCCTTGCTTTAATTATATCTTTAAAGTTACAGATTTAAAAAGAGTTGCCCTCCACTTCCGTTCCCACCCCCAAATTTTTTTAGACAAAAAAGAACTTTAAAGATTTCTTTGGAATTGCTAGGGTTTCTTTGTGTAAGGAACACCATTAAAGAACCCTGGTCATTGACAATGAGTGTTGAGGCCAACCATGTTACAACCAACTTAAAACTAAAAGTAACTGATTGTTTGCTTGCATTGGTCATGGTTTCTTTTTTAAGTTTTCTATGTTTTAACATTTTTTTTAATCTTAAAATCTTGATTGATTGAGAGACAGCTCCTCCCAGTGCTAGTCAACTCATAGGAATAGTAAAATTCTCGCTAGAACCAGGTACCAGGAGGAGAGAGAAGCCTGATAGCCCAGAGCCAGTAGGAGTCAACTATAGCAGCCCAATCCTGAGCTCCGCCCCACCCTGTATTTCCCAAGAAAATCTAAAGAAAGCTGGAGCCTAGACATCCTCTTTCAGTCCAGTAACCTCTTTCTGCAAGAAAAATTTACATCAGTAAAGAACATTTGCCATCATTTGCATATGAAAGTTTTCCTACAAGCTGCCTGGAAGTTGGATGCTCACCTGGCAGGGATGTTTTAGGGGTTGGTGGAAACTTGAGGGTGGAGCCTCCCATGAAGGAAGTACCGTCTGCCTCTGGCTCAAAGCTGCTGTGAGATCCAATTCTCTTCTCCATAACTCCTATTCTGCCGTGATGCTTCGCCTTAGACCTAAGCAATGGAACCAGACAACTTGTAGACCTCTGAAACAATGATACAGAATAAATCCTTCCTCTTTTAAGTGGTGTCTCTCTGGTGTTTGTCACATTGATGAAAAGCCTGACTAACACAGTGTACACTGGTAAAAGTTTGTTTCAGTTTCGTTTTCTTATAGGAGTTTGACCTCACATTTAGAGATTGGGTATTGAGAGGATAGAGGATAGAGGATAGAGGATAGAGGAACAGGTTAGACAGAAGTGTGAGGAAAGGTGATTATAGGTAAGGAAAGGTAAGGCCATCGGTGGTCTTCAAATTTATATACTTTGTGGCTCTTCATAGGACATGTGCTGAAAGAAAGAAAGAAAGAGAGAGAGAGAGAGAGAGAGAGAGAGAGAGAGAGAGGAAGGAAGGAAGGAAGGAAGGAAGGAAGGAAGGAAGGAAGGAAGGAAGAAATAAAGAAAGAAAGAAAGAAAGAAAGAAAGAAAGAAAGAAAGAAAGAAAGAAAGAAAGAAAGAGAAAGGAAGATCAGTGGAAGTAACATTTGATAAAAGCTGTGACTTCACTTAGCCCAACAAACAGAATAAGAGCTTTGCATTTCTGTCTTAAAATTGCATCTGTCTCTTTTATTACTGTAAACTTTAGGCCATATTCCTTGGCCTAGTGAATAATATGTTAATTATTTAAGGACTATAAGACTGGTAGTAAGTTGTTGATTATCCTAAGTGTTGTTTATAATGCAGAATAATGAGCACGGGGCGGGGCTGAGGTATCCCCCTCAACAACCAGGCCATGTGACGGGCCTAGTATAAAGGAAGTTTATTGGGGGGAGAGAAGGGGACCGGGAAGGAGGGGCAGAAAGAGAGAAAGGAGAAGAGGAAAAAAGGAAGAGAGGTGGACAAAGAGAGTGTAAAGAAGGGGAGAGAACAGCAGGTGATGCTGTTAGGTCACGGTTGCTAGGTTCCTAGGAGGAGTCTAGTGGAATTGTTTGTAAGCCAGTACTAAGTGTTCTAATCTTCCTCCTCCCACTTCAGACTAAAGACATCAACGAGAGAGTAAGATGTTTTTAAGACTTACACAAACATTATAACCAGCATCTTTGTGTCTGTCGTGTTACAGAGCAGTGCTGACACCTAGAAGTCCCAATCATTTGTCATTTCCCTAAGTCTGAAGGAGGACACAGTCATTGTTCTGACTCACTTCATTTTACTTTTCTATTCTCCACCTCTGGATCTTTTCCCTGTCAATCAATGGTTTCCACGGCACCAGCAGAACCCTATAGAACAGGACTTGAGATACTGACTAATACAACCTCAGTTTGGTTGATACTGTTTCATTCCACATTATATCTTGCTTCCTTACTTTCGTGCCTCCACGCCACAGCCCTGTGGCTAGGGCTAAAGACATCTCAGAGGCAACTTTTTAAAGGTAGTCACTAGTTCTGCCCTTTGTTGAGTGTAACAGTGCAAATTCAATCCTTTCTGATTCGATGCATATTTTCTCTGATTAGACTATCAAGCTCAGACCGAAATATTATATATTGAGAGCCCCAACCACAACCCCCCATCAGACCTATGACCCCCAAAACATTATTGTGGCGATTTGGTCCTCTGACTTGAAAGGGCTGTCTGTTCTGGTCATGAGAAACAGTTGGAGGCTTCATCCAGTTCGAGCTAGAAAAAGCTGTCTCCAGATTTCTAAGAAAAACAGCTGATCACTGAGCAGATCAAGTGTTGGAGGTGTTTATTGTAAAACAAGCAAGGACCCATTACTTCACTGTTTAGTTAAGTAACTCCTAAGACCAGAGATGAAGGCAGCTAACTAAAAGCAAGCGAGGCTAGGCTTTTCCACTTTCCTCTGATTTTCCAAAGAAAGGCTCTTTGATTTTCATACTTTAAGTGGAAGAGTGGCCCAGACCCCTTAAAAGGGAAATTTATTAATTTTATAATAAAGACTTAGTTACATGTATATATACATAAGTAAATATTTTTCTTTTCTCAATCTATCTTAGGTTCATTTTGTTTATAGCCTCGATGTCTACCCATCCCCCAAAACCCACTAAAAAACCAAAACAAACATCTTTGTAAAGACCTTGAAGGACAGAGGGAAGTAATCTTTCCCCAACTTATGTCAGCAAGCTCGACTCTAGTGTCTTTCCAATTATCTGTAAGTTCTATAAGCAAACCATGACTGCTTAAGGCCAATGGCCTACTAATGGCGTCTCAATAGATTTTCTTAAGTAAAACCAATTGGGTCAGCTTTTAAAATCATATACTTCTAAAGGGCAGAAAATACCCAAACAGGGTAATTAATTATAGTGGAACTTGTAAATTTATAGAATTATAACCTTTATTAAAATTTCATATTGCTTTTACTCTATGCAAAAAACAAACAAACAAACAAAAAAACCCAAGACATTTGTTTTTTGGCTTGTTGTTATAAAAATGAGAAATTGTTTCTTATTATCAAATAAATACATAATAGTACTGATGCTTTTCCTTTTCATGAGGGTAGCATTATAATAAACATATTTCCTACTATCAACACAAAAACATTGGACTTCTGTTTAACTCTTTCCTCCTGGTCAATAGCTCCACTGTAAGCTGAAGAAGTTATATTTTCACTGGATGATTTTGTCATCATCTTTATCCAAATCCTGTGTTCACTGAAAAGTAAGTTAGCTAAAGGCAAGAAATGCCAAGCTAGGCAATGGTGACACATCCTTTTAATCCAAGCACTCAGGAGGCAGAGGCAGGCAGATCTCAGTTTGAGGCCAGCCTGGGCTACAGAGCAAGTTCCAGCACAGTCAAGGCTACACAGAGAAACCCTGTCTTGAAAAGTCAAAAAAAAAAAAAAAAAAAAAAAAGACAAACAATACCATGATTGACTTTCAGAATAAAGCCACAATTCCATAGTTCAAAAAGTATTTGATGCCAGGTGGTGGTGGTGCATGCCTTTAATCCCATCACTTGGGAGGCAGAGGCAGGCAAATTTCTTGAGTTTGAGGCCAGCCTGGTCTACAAAGTGAGTTCCAGGACAGCCAGAGCTACACAGAGAAACCCTGTCTCAAAAAACAAAACAAAACAAAACAAAACAAAACAAAACAAAACAAAAAAAGTATTTGAAAGAAATGAAAGCTTCTAAGCTTCTATAATCTATAAAATCTGCCTTGGAAAGTGTTTCTGTACCAGCAGAGAGACTTGGAAAATCAGATCCGCTATAAAAGTTGTTAAAATACTAGCCAAAACTGTAAAAATAGACTTTTCCAGAACACTGTAGGTTAACTAGAAAGACATTTATGAAAAATGATTATGAACAATAGTAATAAAGGCAGATAACTCAATTTTAATACAGATAAATTTTTGTCTATTAATTTATCCATTCAAGAAGATCACAGAAAAGAACAGGAAAAATGTCAACAAATCATCATTTTCAGGAAAAGAAAAACCAACACCACAATAAACCAACACCATAATAAAACAGCACCCAGGTCTATTTAGTAAGGTGGATGCATATTAACAAGTTGTAGCAGGGTTGGACAGCTGCAGCAACACACACTGCTGGTATAAACTGCTGGTGCAACATAAAATATGCTGACATGCAACTCTGAAGCAGAATATTTGTCCACCATGTGTGAGACCCTGGGTTCAATTATTTACACACACACACAAAAATTGTCTTTGCTGGCTGGAAAGAAGGCTCGGCAGGAAGAAATACTTGTCTCTCTTCCAGAGGACCTGAGTTTTGTTCTTAGTACCCATGCTAGACACACTATCTCTCACTCTAGGGAAGCCAATGCACTCTTCTGGACTCCCTGGGCACCTGTATGTATATCACTCACACACACACACAGAGAGACACGATCATCAACAACAAAAAAACCCAAAAAAACTTGTCTCTGATTTCTCACAGTAGCATGACTCATTCTAGCCAAAACATGGAAGCCAGAATGTTCAACAAAGGCTATATAAACAAACACAACCATAGAATGGGCTCTGCCACCTCAGCAGTGAAAAAAGATAAAAACACCATTATTTTTACCCAACCCAGGTCTGAGCTACTTGTGGCTCAATCTAACAATAGGAAATAACTGTTAGTAGAAGGGAAATCAGATTTATTCAAGGGTATCCTGAAGGAAATGGATGTGGTGATCGATATCAATTGTCTATTTGACAGAATCTATAATTACATAGGAGACAAGCCTTGAAGGCATGCTTGGGAAAAATGGTCTAAATTAGGCTTACCTCTAGTCATGGCTTTGACAAATTAGCTATATTAGATTGACTAAAGCAGGAAGGCTTACCTTGAATGTGGGCAGGATCATTGCATGAGCTGGACCGGATGAAAGGGAGAAAGTAAACTGAATCCTCTGGTTCTGCATCGCAGATACAATGTGACCAGATGCCTTGTCTCCTGCTGCAATATCTTCCCCACCAGGTTAGAATGATTATGTGTTGAAGGTGAACCAAAATAAACTCTCCTTCCCTACATTGCCTTTATCAGGTATTTAGTTACAAGGGACAAGCAAGCAGCCAATGGAAAGAAATGCAGAGTCAAACATTAGATGGAGCTCCGGGTCTTTTGTAGAAGAGTTGGGAGAAGAACTGAGGGACCTAGAGGGGATAGGGACTCCATAAGAAGACCAACAGGGCCAACTAACCTGGACCCATGGTGGCTTCCAGAAACTGATCCACCAACCAAAGGGCAAACATGGGTGGATCTAGCCACCTCACCCCAAGAATGTAGCAGGTGTGCAGCTTGATCTTCATGTGGGTCCCCCAACAACTGGAGCAGGAGCTGTCCCTGAATCTGTTGCCCACCTGTGGACCCTGTCCCTCTAACTAGCCATCACTGGGAGAGGATGAGCTTAGTCCTACAGCGACTTGATGTGCCAGGATGGGGTGATACCCTGGTGGGCCTTCCTAGTCTCAGAGGAGAAGAGGGGGCAGAGTGAGTGAGGAGCTAGTGAGGGAGGAACTAGGAGGAGAGGGGAGCTTTGATTGGGATATAAAATTAATTAATAAAAAAAAGCAGACAAACAAAAACAAAATTCAATGTACTTTATGATAAAAGACCACAAAATCATCACCAACATCATACTGAATGAGAAGACATGAGAGCTTTTTATCTAAAATCACAAATAACACAAAGACATCTGCTCTTGTCACTTTTATCCAACACGTCAGTTGAAACTTTAATTGACGTAATAAGGCAAAGGAAGGAAATGAAAGGGATATAACCTAGCCCAGAAGGAGAAAGTCCTCTACTGTGAAAACTACTGGACACTGAAGACAGAAGTTGAAAGTCAGTGGAGTAGATATCCTTACAACAGTCATGTTACTAGAGGTGATCCTTCAATGAAATACCATCAAAATATCATTGGCAATTACCATAAAACTATAAAATATCTTCAACTAAATCAGAAAAGATCTTCATAACCAAAGAAATCTTAAACAGAATGAGCAGTGCAGGAGGTATCCCAAAACCTTACTTCAAGTTAAAACTACAGAGTCATAGTAACAAAATAGTGTGATATTGGCATAAAACCAGACATAGACCAATGGAATACAATAAAGGTCCCAGAAATAAACTCACACAATTACAACTATGTGATTCTTGTCAAAAGCTCCAAGGGAAACATCAGCTTCTTCAACAAATGGATGGAACTAGAGATTGTCCTTAAGCGAAAAATAATACAGACTCAGAAAATAAGAATCATGTGTTTTCTCTCATATATGAGATTTTGAAAAGTCGTATTGTCCATTAAGTGGGTAGAAAATGCCCATGTGAGCGTGCCACAAAGGACGACAATGAGGATGAAGAAATTCAGAGCATCAGCAGGACATCGCAACACACTCAAGGCAGCTCATTGCATTCCAGGAGATACAACACCCTTGCTGTAGAGTTCAAATGCGATTTTTCTTTAAACAGAGCGTTTAACATCCAAAGGATTATCTGTGTTCTCTTCTTGCTTTGGTAGGATACTATTGGCCTTTATGTAGGCCACATCTGCCTGCACTACCTTTAATAGGATGTGGTAAAATGCTCTGGTCTTTGGAAAAGCCCAGATAGCTTGGCAATCTTTCCCTGTGGAAGGGCTTGATATTAGACTGTTTGTCAAACAGAAAACCAGAAATGAGAGTGCAACCAGAAAGCAGTTGCATGGACTGAGAAGCTGGCACAGGTGCTGGGGACATTAGCAATATTCTAAAAGGGCCAAAGTAAGCCTAGAGTGGAAACTTCTATTTGTCTCAACCCACGCTATTCTTTATTACATATCATTCACCCTTTCCACTCCAAATGCATGCTCAAAATTAAGAAATCGGAGAAGAGCAGAGATTCTGATAATTACAGGGTACTGAAAGAAAGAAAGAAAGAAAGAAAGAAAGAAAGAAAGAAAGAAAGAAAGAAAGGAAGGAAGAAAAAAGAAAGAAAGAAAGAAAGAAAGAAAGAAAGAAAGAAAGAAAGAAAGAAAGAAAGAAAGAAAGAAAGAGAAAGGGAGAAAGAGAAAGAGAGAGAGAAACTTGCTCCTTTGGTCTCAAGCTTGAAACCCATCAGAAGCTGACCCTGAAGAAATGATCAAACCTGGTTCCATTACTGCATCATAATCACCTTCTATTAAACAATTCTACTTTCTGTTCTCAGCAAAAGTGTAGGTAATAAGTTACACCCTTTTACTACTGACATTATTTCTATTACATTGTCTACCTTTGGAGGTTTTGTACCACATTTCACTTTCAGTTTATATTATGGTTTTAATTTTATTGTTTTAAAATAATCTGGAAAGAAAAGTTGGCTCAAAATATCCATGGAAGGAGTTACAGAGACAAGATGTAGAGCAGAAACTGAAGGAAAGACCATCCAGAGACTGCCCCACCTGGGGATCCATCCCATATACAATCACCAAACCCAGACACTATTATGGATGCCAACAAGTGCTTGCTGACAGGAGCCTGATACAGCTGTCTCCTGAGAGGTTCTGCCAGTGCCTGACAAATACAGAAGTGGATGCTCACAGCCATCCACTGGATGAAGCACAAGGTCCCCAATGAAGGAGCTAGAGAAAGGACCCAAGAAACTGAAGGGGTTTGCAGCTCCAAGGAGGAACAATATGCACTAACCAGTACCCCCAGAGCTCCCTAAACCATCAACCAAAGAGTACACGTGGTGGCACTCATGGCTCCAGCTGCATATGTAATAGAGAATGGCCTAGTCGGTCATCAATGGGAGGAGAGGCCCTTGGTCCTGTGAGGGCTCAATGCCCCAGTGTAGGGGAATGCCAGGGCCAGTAAGTGGGAGTGGGTGGGATGGGGAGCAGGGGGAGGGGGAAAGAGATAGGGGATTGTTGGAGGTGAAACTCAGAAAGGGGATAACATTTGAAATGTAAATAAAGAAAATATCTGATAAAAGAAAGGGAAAAGAAAAGAAAATTGACTCATATTCTCTACTTCATTCATGTATTCAGGTAGTCACGGTCCGTGCTTTGCTTGGTTGCTATTGGCCTTTATGTAGGCCACATCTGCCTGCACTACATTTACTAGGATATGGTAAAGTGCTCTGGTGTCTGAAGAAACCAGATGGCTTGGCAATCTTTCCCTGTGGAAGGGCTTGTTTCCTCCCCCCTTGGCATATTTTACAACACAGCAAGTATTTTGTTCAGCTTCTACTATGCCAACCCTGTGGCTCTCACTCTGGATGTACAAAATTAAGATACTGATTTTAGCCTCAAGTCAATGGCAATAAGCATAAACAGTAAGAGATTTTAACCTGTCTATCAAAATATGCCCATACTAATTAGATACATATATAATAGATGGACTACCTCTAGCTGTCCTCTGACCCCCACAAGCTCACTGCAGCACTTTATAAATGCCTACACACGCAAGCACACAAAATATACATTAGTTGAATATAATTAAGCATGTATCACATTTTATTGTGCAACCTAATATAGAAGAAATGTTTTAAATGACTATCAGCAGCAACACTAAAAAACCAAAAAGTCATAAAAATGTAATATTCAGGCTAGAGCAGACTAGGAGGGTGGGGTGGTTTTCAGTATTTATTTTCATGATTGTGGTAGACTCCTTCAGCTACTTGGCAAATTCCTGAGCACTAAGACTTGACAAGTTATAAGATGAACAAGTTTAGGCTCAGTTGTCAGGAATCTCTGAGTATAGTGTGTGTGCATGTGTGTGAGTATATGTGTGTGTTAGTGTGTGTGTTTTAGTGTGTATGTTAGTGTGTGTTTTTTAGTGTGTATATTAGTGTGAATGTTAGTGTGTGCGTTAGTATTCTTGTTTTTTGTGTGGGTATTAGTGTGTGTGAGTGTATGTATGTGTGTGTATGTGAGTGTGTTTTTAGTGTGGATATTAGTGTGTGTTTTAGTGTATGTGTGTGTGAGTGTGTATATATGAGTGTAGGTGTGTGAGAGTGTATGTGTGTGCGAGTGTGTGTGTGTTTTAGTGTATGTGTGTTAGTGTGAGGTGTGGTGTGACCAGAGCTGGAGCTGAACTTGAGGAATAAAGTGTAGTCTCTGGAAGGTGTTGGCATAGGTCTCTGGCAGTGCGTGGATGAATCCACTCAGCAGATGGCTTCCAGGTGGACTGGACATCTAAGTGGCGGCTGCAAAGGTCATATTACTTGAATCCTTTCAAAGCACCATTTCCTTCATCAATCAGCTGCCTCATGGAACCTTTGCTCAACTAACAAGTCATGAGCAAACAGGAAAGAAATCCAGCTGTGAGATGGGAACAGCTACAAAGAGCGGTGCCACTGAGAAAGGGTGTGGAGAACTGGAGAAACCAGGGGTTTTCAGTGCAGAGGGTGTGAAAAGGAGAGAGGGTGCACAAGAGATGAGCCAGAAGGTCTCAATGTTATCCACGATTTGGAAGGCCTTTAGAGGACAAAGGGGACATGCAGGACTCTTTATAGAGAACCTCTTTTTTTTTTTAGAATTTTGAGGAGTTTGCAATTTTTATCTTAGGACTCTGTATGGGAGCTCTTTCTTTCTCAGCACACAATGGTGGCCATCCTCTAAGAGGTAGTGGGGAAAGGCAGCTGCTGCTACAGCAGCCCGTGGCGATTCCTTGCCTTCCCCCACTCTGCCTGGTCCTTGGTTGCCTGGCACAGAAGAATTTCTGGACAAGCTGGCTGAAGCAAAAATAGTGAAGTTACTAAGAGAAACGTGAGTTCAGCTTTAGATTTGAGTGTGTTGAGAGAGAGGAATGCTCTTAGGAGGCTGTCATTAATGCAAACTCCCAGACCTCACCTCGAAGGGAATAATAGTTTATTCTGGAGCCAAATGAGAATGACCATTGTCCAAGAACACAGACTTAGGGTAAGCCAAATGCCACACTTCAATCAGACCAGTGTTTCATGGAAATGGAACAAAGTTGCAAAGCAACACAGTTTCAAGTGTGTTGGTCAGTTCTCCAGGTAGGTAGATTACCACACACTGGGATGTCTCTGCTGCAGGCCTCAGATCTTTCTGAAGACATTCTTAGCCATTGGATTAGGGACGCTAAGGGTCTGTTTGTGTTAACATGTTTCTGTTATGTTTAACTAAAGTCTATTAACTTTAGTTAAAAGTTAAAGCTTAAAAGTTGAGTTTAAAAAAAAATCACAAACTGGTTCATTTTTTTATTGAGGAATTTGTAAATTAAATTGTTAGGTGACTTCATGAGGGGCAGGATGTCATGAGAAGCATATTATTTCCCTCATCTTTGGAATGCCTTCAAGAAGCCCAGCACTGTCTTTATAGGCAATTTCAACTTCTTGCTGTTATGTTAAAGCTATGAGTCAGTCATCTCAACCTAATGCTGCAACCCTTTAATGCTTTAATCCTCATGTCGTGGTGACTCCCCAACCCTAAAACTATTTGATTGCTACTTTATAACTGTGCTTTTGCTACTGTTATGAATCATAAAGTAAATATCTGCTCTGCAAGCCCCATGGGTCTGCAGCCCACAGGTTGAGAACCAATGCTGTACATTCTTAGTCAGAGGAAGGGGCTTCTTTGACCTGCCATGTCCCTTAATTTTCCCTCTCTATCTGCTCTTCTATCCCAACTTGCTGAACCATGAGAGAAGTTCTCATCATTTGACATATTTAAGATGAAGACCAAAGGAGACTGTCCGAAAGACTTCCCACAGAACACTGGTGCTAAGAATCTGTCCAGTCCCTTCTTTCCTCTGTGTTAGAAAGTGGCCTCTGCTTCTGAGCCCACAGACATGATAAGCACAGACCCGATAAGACTTGACTGCACCCCATCCTCAATAAAAAGGGATAATTGCTACTGGAAACAGCAGTGCCTTGTGGCGTGCTAATGGTGCAGACTCTCAGAGTAACACTGAGATTTCCCGAATGTGGAAGTCTTCAGTCAGTTTTGGATGGTGAGGCTGAAGAGACAGCACTACTCAGATTGATTCAAGAAAAAAAAAAATTTCCATTCTTCCTCTTTTTTTCCAGTTACCACAATCACTTCATAAAATTACTCATTGGAGACAGGAATGCTTTTCAATTTTACCTCAAGGGTGCACTCTACTTCACCAGAAAAGAAACAGTTCATGTTCTACCGTTTTTTTGTTTTGTTTTGTTTTGTTTTGTTTTGTTTTGTTTTGTGGTGGTGTGGTAGAGTTTCTTTGTTTTGTTTTTGTTTTTTCATTTCCGTACTAATCAGACTATGGTAATTGTTCTCAAAAATAATTCTTGTAGATTTCTGCAACATAATTAAAGGTTGTGTGTAATTCACGACACGGCTAATGCAGGGACTAATTCCAAATGTCGACTGCCTTCTTGTCATTATGAGACACAATGTGGCTGGTCTGCGGGTAGTGGGTACCTAGCGGGCCCATGCCAAGGCATCCCCTGAGAAATCACACCACGAGACAGACTTGGTATAGGGGAGGTTTGTTTGGGGGAAGGGAAGGGAGTGGGGTCTTGGAAAAGGGATAGAGGCAGACAGATGGGAGCAGAGCCTTCTGTAAAGATGGGTAGTGAAGGGGGTCAGAGGAGGACAGGAAGGACAGAAAGAGAGGCTGACTAGGAACATGTGGGAACAGAGCAAGCAAGCAAGTAAGCAAGCAAGCAAGCAAGCAAGCACGGGCACACAAGAGAAAGAGAGAGACAGAGACAGAGAGAGACAGAGACAGAGAGAGAGAGAGAGATGGGGTGGCAAAGAGTCCTTTTTACATGCCACCCACGCACCAACCACACCTCGTGGGAAATAAAGGCAGTAGGTAATGACATAAGCAAGCCGTTGTTAGGTCCCTGAGAGGATCCTAGCAGGATCACCTATAAGCAAACAGCCGTGGCAGTACGTAGCCTGAAGTGTCCTGGAATTTCTTTCCCGTTGGTAAAGGAACTATTCTCACTCATGAAAGCTCTATCCCTCATGGCCTAAATTACCCACAAAGCCCTTATCTCTGAACACCACTTTATTGGGGGTTAGGGTTTCAAACTAAGGCTATGAGGAGGGAACTAATATTGTCATCATAACACTTGCTCTGACAAAATTGTTCTCTGTCCATCCCGATTAAACACAGAAGGTAGGATAATGAGTGACGCATATTTCACCCACTTGTACATTTCCCATAGGACCTTCTCATTTCAGAACAAAGAGCGTAGTACTGTTTATAGTCGATTTACATGCTACTTAGAGCAAGTGTGTGATTAAAGAGGCTCTTATTCTGATTAACCTAAAATATACCTTAAAGTTTATGGTAGCCAATAGGAATAGTTTCAAATTCTAGGTTGTTTGTTTGTTTAACACGAGACACGGCAAATAAATGGTTAAGCTGAAAAGACATAGGTAACACTAGAGATTATTGAAAGAAAAGCAATCATTATCATAGAATATTTCGGAAGGCTATGGAGAATAAAGAAGAAAAGTAATGATTTGACACAAGGAGCAAAAGAACCTCCTTTTTATTTCCTGAAAAAAATGTCACAACCTTAAAATAAAAAATGCTGCATGTGGGCAAGTAACATGGCTCAGTGGGTAAAGCTGCCTGCCACCAAACCTGACAACTAGAGTTCATACCCTAGGGCCCACATGGTGAAAGGAAAGAGTCACCACCTGCAATATGAAGTGTCATATTCCTGGACAGATCACGCCAAGGCCACACAGTTCTCACGTGAGAGTTTTTGATTGACAGAGGTGCCCCTGAAGAGGGGGTGAGGGAAAGAAGTGAGACAAGAGAGCTATGGGTCGCATCCTTGTCATCTGGTCTCTACCTTCTCACCTTGACACATAAACCCGCACACTTACACTCAAATAAATGAATATATAGATAACTATAGTTATAGAAGGCCATGTGTACAGATTATCATGTTGTTATTGACACTGAAAGAGTTGAGCTTCACATTCAGGTTTGAACCAGGAGTCAGAGATGATGGGGAGAGCTGTGGAGCAAGGATGTTATACACTGTAACAGCCTTCTGATTCCAGACTGTGCCCTCTTCTCCCTTTCAGCCATTTACACGGGAAAATGTCATGCTTTCTGTTAGAGTCAGAACCATCCACTGACAGCCAGAAGCTGTTTAAAGTCAGCTTCTGAACCCAGTGATGACGGTCAGCCCTGAGCGACAACGACCCTCCTGTTGCCATGGCACCTTCTGCGCATGCGTTACTTGCATCACCTGCGAGTCACCTGCATTACTTACCTGCCATCACCTGTGTTACCTACATCACGGCTCAGATAAAAGACACGGACCTGATCCATAGCTCTCTCATCTCACTTCTTTCCCTCACCTCCTCTTCAGGGGCGCCTCTGTCAATGAAAACCTCTCACGTGAGAACTGTTGCAGCCTTGGTGTGATCTGTCCAGGAAAATGACACCGCATCTAACACTTTGCCAGATGACCATCTGTTAAGTCTCTTTGCCTCGAGATTTGTTGTTTCAGTCAATAAATTAGTGTAACGATGGCGATGAAAGCTAACTTGCACTGAGAGATCAATACACAGATACTGTTATGCTAAACTCTGTATGCACTACCTGTATGGATCACTCTCCCATTCTTCTACAGCAGGTATTCCTCCTATAGAGTGGTTAAATAGTCAGCTACGTCCCCACAGCTTGTGATTAGTAAAGCCTTCCATTCTGTTATTCTATTATAAGAATCTTTATATGGTATTCTTGCTGATTATGGAAAGTTACCAAACTAATTCAAAATGATTGTCCACCAATTGAATTATGGATTCTTATCTCCCTCTTATTGCACAATATGTAGCCAAACAGTCCCTTAAGCCTCTATGGGGAAACAAATAAACAAGCAAAAACATCCACTTTATGTATACTACTTTATTTTGTGTCATTTTGCAAATATGGTAAAATCTGAGATATTGCAGAACATTCATAATTAAGTGGTTTATTTTGTTTGGATTTGCCGATAAGCATTATACTACTGTGACTTATTTTGTGATATAAATTGATAGTTCTGTAGTCAGGGACCTCCTTCTGCATCTCATTCTTTGTCTTCTGTTGAATAGAAGAGAGAGGAATCTCTTGTCTCCAGAGCTTAGAGCCATGATGAGAAATCTGGCTTACCAAGTGCCCTCAGGGATGCTGTGATAAAGGCTGCCGACTCAGTTCAACTTACAAAGTCTCATAGTTTTGGAAATGGGTCTCCACATTGTTTGAACATTTACTGTACAAAAATGCAAATGAAGTAAGCAACAAAACAGCAATCAGATTACACAAGGAAAAGAAACAGCTCTGTCTGGAGCCATAAGTTATGGTTTAATATGATTAGCTGCTCCTGCTGGAAAGAAGTGAAAATTCTACTTGATAGAGTTTAATGAGTTTAAGGTCCACCCTTTGCCCATTGGCCATTTGGAGCTACCCAGTAACCTGTATCTTTGATCTTGAAGAGTCTGGTGATGGTATGTTCTTTTCTCTTGTTGCCAAAACCGACTAATAAAAATACGAGGGTTTTTTGGGTTTATTTTTGTTTTTGTTTTTTTGTTGTTTTGTTGGGTTTGTTTTTGTTTTTTAGCAAATCTTTATTATAAAAGAGAATTGTTCAGTTGGTCTTTTCAAATAACTTTCTTTGCAGCAGGCTTGAAATAAAATTTGACTCCATAGAATAATGTAACTGGGGAAACTGTCTAGAGAGGAGTTGGATTTTGTTGATGCTCATATTGGACAGTGGCAGGCAATAATTAACCTTGTGAGCCACATTGCTTGGTTTCCCCATTCCTCTTGGTGGGAATGGCAGACCAGCTGTTGAAAGGACAGTTCTGAGAACAGGTCAGAACCTCTGAAGGTTGATGCCTAAGTGAAAAAAGGAGAAAGCTGTAGATCTAAAACAAACAAACAAATAAAACAAAACATGCCATGGGCACGCGCACAAAATTAGGAAACCTAGAAGTGTATCTAAAAATACCCAAACAAACCCAAACTGTATTTCAGAGTGCAGTAGGGAATGGTCCTTCCTCAGCTCTGTGCTGTTAACACACAGTCAAGGATGAATTGGCACAGTATCTCTCTCCTTCATGGAAGAAGGCCATTTTAACTTAGAATACCCAAGATACAAGATACAATTTGCAAAACACATGAAACTCAAGAAGAATGAAGACCAAAGTGTGGGTACTTTGCCCCTTCTTAGAATTGGGAACAAAACACCTATGGAAGGAGTTACAGAGACAAAGTTTGGAGCTGAGACGAAAGGATGGACCATCTAGAGACTGCCACACCCAAGGATCCATCCCATAATCAGCCTCCAAACGCTGACACCATTGCATATGCCAGCAAGATTTTGCTGAAAGGACCCTGATATAGCTGTCTCTTGTGAGGCTATGCTAGTGCCTGGCAAACACAGAAGTGGATGCTCACAGTCAGCTATTGGATGGAACACAGGGCCCCCAATGGAGGAGCTAGAGAAAGTACCCAAGGAACTAAAGGGGTCTGCAACCCTATAGGTGGAACAACAATATGAACTAACCAGTACTCCCGGAGCTCGTGTCTCTAGATGCATATGTATCAGAAGATGACCTAGTCAGTCATCGCTGGGAAGAGAGGCCCCTTGGTCTTGCAAACTTTATATGCCTTAGTACAGGGGAACACCAGGGCCAAGAAGTGGGAGTGGGTGGGTAGGGGAGTGGGGGGGGGGAGGGTATGGGGAACTTTTGGAATAGCATTTGAAATGTAAATGAAGAAAATACCTAATTTATAAAAAAAGGATTTAGAAAAGAAAAAAAGGCCAATTTAATGTGATTTCACTTTTAAAAAAGTGTGATTTCCCTCTGTATCATCATTTCAGAGCTTCCCATGGATCACATGAAGAGCTGTTAAAAATAAATTGGCTCTACCTGCTTTCTGAAAGACAGGCATAGTATACCTTAACATGAACTATACAACTTATATTTTTGCACATACTTATATTTATCTATTTTAAAAACCATAGGGGTGTTCATTAGCATTACTACCAATTAATCACTAAATTATAACTCTGAGAACTAACTAGCTTTGATTCACAAAAATCTAAAGTAATATAAAGTTTAAAATAACAAAAAAAAATTTAAAAACATTCACCCTCCCTAACTACCTTTTATTCTCCAAACGCACACTCTTCTCTTTTCAAGCTTCAAGGTAGCCTTCCCAGGTGTCTAAGCTGGATTTCCTGGTAGGTTCTGTCCCAACCCTACTCCAAGATCACCACTGTAACTCTTGCATTCCCAAAGGGGCTGGGTGTGCCTTCCTCCAGCCAGCCACCATGGGAGCCATTGCTTTCCTAGATTCAAGCCTAAGAGTGGTGATTCATCCTCCTCTTCCTGAATCCTCACTCCATGATCATTACCTTGTATTATGTTGGGCAATTCCTATTGGAACTCTTTAAAGGTCCCAAGGCTACAGTTGGCTTTTAGGCAAAATACCCATCCATACTGAGATTTCTCTTAGGATGCCCCTCCCATGATGCCCATATTTCCCTGATCTTTGATTTCCGTAGGAGTTGATCAATAACTACATCTATGCTGGTTGGTCAGCCACACTCCTAGGGTGAGCACAACAGGCTGTCCCAGCAAGCTCAGCAACAGCTGGAAGTAATTAGCAGCCACAACTTCTAAAAAGAAATCTGAGGAGTGGAGGGTTGCCAGGGGCTGGAAGCCTAGACTAGCAATTAGGTCACCCGTTGAGTCTTTGATTCATTCGTTTGCTTCCTGTAAGAGACCTTTAAAAGTAAGAATGGAGCCCGACTTCCCTTGATCCAGTAAATCAAGATCAGGATGTCCAGGTGAAATTCTAGAAGCACAGGGAGAAGGCGGGGAGCTATCGCCAGAAGATATAAAGTGACCCATTACCCCAAACTTGCTGTAGCTTGTTGACGAACTTCCCATCATCCCTTCAGTGAGTCACTCTGTCCAGTAGACATGATTCCATTTGTGACAGCGCATCATTTATCAGAATCACTGACAGAAAACAAGTTACTGGACACCTTCCATGAACACACTGTTTTTTGCTTTAAAGCAGTTTTCAAATTTCAACATATATATATTCAAACCTGTTAGGTTTGCTTATAGATTACACTTCAACATTGTTTTCCTTAGTGGCAAGATGATATATAAACAAAAATTCAAATTGCTCTCTTAGGTTCTTAGCTATCTTAACCCACGCTTTACACATGCCTTATAGGATAGAACAAGGCTCTACCCTCCTAAGCCTCTGAACCAGGAGGTGTGGTCCTACTGACCTCCATGCCAGGCTTTGTCAGTCACTTGCGTTACTTCTATTCTCTAATGCATTAAGGCATTAAGCCCCTTAGGCTTTTAGCCTGACCTTTCTTCTAAAAGCAGGGAATCTTCCTCTCCAGTATGTATGGACATGGTAGATGTAATCTCAATGTTCAGTATTTTTAGTGTCTCTTGCCCTTGTTTTTCCCATTGCTAATGAAAAAGTAGAATGTAAAAGCAAAATTCTAGGCCTTTAGGCCCAGGCTTGAGAATGTGACCTCTGTGACTCAATGCTCTAAGGTATGCTAATCATAAAACAGATAGCGACATTCTTCCACCCACCCGTTTCCTGGGTTCAAGGAGTGTTCATTCAAAGAAAATCACCGTGACCCACCGTGACCATTGCTGGAACCCACTATGCAAATGGGCTATTGTTAGGGGCTCTTAGAAACTGTCTTGAGAAATAACCCCCCCTCCCCCTACACACAATTACCAGGTATTCCTTGTGACTCTTGTGACTTTGCACTTCCTTGTGACTCTTAACTGGTATTTTTGGTATTTTCCAACAATGCCCTTCCCACCCCTTGAGTTGTGGTTTCTTCCTTTAAATACCCACCCTACCCAGCTACTCGGGGCGCCACGGTCCTCTACCCCTGCGTGGTGTAAGACCGTGGGCTCGAGAGTGCTCTTGAATTAAAAGTCCTCTTGCAGTTTGCAGCAAGACCTTTTCTTGTGAGTGATTTGGGGTGTCGCCTCTCCTGAGTCAGAACGTGGGGGAGTCCTCACATTGTGGGTCTTTCACTAACTATAACTACAAATAAAACATGTAGCTAAGAATTCGCCTTTTGATGTTCATAATCTCCACACTAAATCTACTGATAACAAAAAGCTTTTGAGAATGTTGACACTTACAAGCTTTATGACGACTAAGACAGGAAACCTTGTACTGCATACCCCGTAGTAGCTTACAGCTCCCATCCACCACTACTGCCTATCTTAATCTATCTAAATCTCTCCTTTAGCTTTTCTAGGTTTTTGCTCCAGGTCTTTGCCAACCACTCACAGCAAAACCTTCCATTCACTTCCCCTATCATCTCCTACCTATCTGTTCTAAAAATAATTTTTGACATGTATCTATCTATATATTTAATTTGTGCACTGGGCAGGGGTCACAGTTGTCGAGGTCAAAGGGCAACTTGCTGGAGTTGGTTCTCTCCTTCCTCTGAGTGCATCCCGAGGACCTAAGTCAGCTTAGGGTTTGTAGCAGACCTTTATTCACCAAAACCTCTCACTAGCCTACACTCCTTTTCTTTAGTGTATACTCAGTCTCTCCCTGTTGACCAGTTGCTACTTTCCCCAGGGCCTATCAAACTATTGCTTTAACAGAATCAGTCTTGCTCTGAAAGGCAACAGAGGGATATAAATGGAGTGGATACTCAGGAAAATAGTTCCAGGTTGTTACATTATATTATGAGCATTTTTTTTTTTGTATTCTTCTGCTATTCCAATTTTCAAGGTGTAAAAACAGCCACAAGTGGTTCACTTGGTTTCCCAGAAGATTCGGACAAAGTCTATTGGACATCTATATAAATTGTTCCACCTGTCTTTCTTGGGAAGTCCTACGTACTTTTGACCAGCTGTGACAAAGGGTTTTTTGCAGGGCTGCACCGTTTACTTCAGGGCTTATCTTCCTTGGCCTTCATTTATTTTCTCCTTAAACAGAGATAAAACTAGAGGAAAGAAATTAGTTTCTGGCTACCTGCCTAAACTTTGACCTTTTGTTTCATCTGCTCAGTTGATTCTGTAACCATACTGTGTAAGAGAACACACGGGAAAGCACAGCAGAGGGCGGTGCCCTGACAAGACTGTGGGATGCTGAGCCTCCAAATTCGCAGCCATAAGCCTGTCAGTCTCCTGCCACTAACTGCTGTTATTAAACAATCAAGTGTGTGTGTGTGTGTGTGTGTGTGTGCCATCCACTTCCATCATTGGAGAGAAAGGTAAAAACAAGTTTGGCAAAGCCTGTCACCCTAAGGTCAGCCTTTTACTTTCACAAGTTCAACATGGTTTATTATCAAATGATGATCATCTATCTGCCAAGACGCCAAGACTCTTGCTACTGGCCTCTGATGGCCTTGCATTCTAAGTAAGAAAATATTTTGAGAGTATTTATGAAGAATTATAAAACTTTACTTCCAACAATTTAAAGGTAATTTTCAATTCTAGTTACATGGAAAATGAGCTCATTACAGCAATAATCATTAACCAAAAAAAATTGAATAGATGTCAATAATGCTAAATAAAAATTGAAATGCCTTGCCATCTTTTAAAGCAATAAATGGCCTTTGGGTGGACAGGTCAATGATAAAGCACACTACTATGTGCAAGCCTTTTAATCAAAAAGAAAGAAAGAAAAAGAAATCAAAACCAACAACAATGAATCATAAAGGTATAATAGAACAAGAATTATTTTTACATTTTCCACTAAGGTACTGTTGGATTAATTTTATTCATTTTAATTATAAAGGCATATTTATTTTTAAGTCTCTTTAAAACAGTACACAGCTCATTTGTTAGAATCATTTAGGATAAATATGCATGATATATAGAGTCATGGAGTTTACAGAAATTAGGCTAAAGGGAACCTGTTTCTTTTCCACAGAATTATATACTAGCAACTTGGAAAGTACATAATGGCTTTTACAAAAAGGTTAAAGGGGCAGCTAATTATAAAATGCATGTTATAAAACTTTGGGGAGACTCAGAGTTGACATTTCTGAATAAAAGGTCAGGTTTTTCTTTTTTTAATGACTCCTGTATCTAGCCTTCAAACATACAGATATAAAAAGTTCCTGTGTATTTTCTACATAAAACCCCTGTTTTCTTTAATATGAAAAAAGTATACATTTTGTTTTGAAATAGCCCAAAATTCTCACAGCAGAGAATTCAATAAAAGTGAATTATTTTATTGTTGTTGTTATTATTATTTATTGTTATTATTATTATTACTATTACTATTTTGAGAGAGTCTTTGGAAGCAAGGGGGCACAGTAAAGAAACTGCTGAACTGTTAACCTAACCACTTCATTATCAAGAGGAAGGTTTTTATTGTTGGTAAGAGAAAGCAACCAGAGGCATCTGGAAGAGTTCAGAACAGAAAAGAAAAACAGACTGGTCATGGTCAGGACTATCATCAAGAGAGCACAGTGGGGCCACACAGTGGGGCAGAAAAGTAGAGCTGATGAGATAGCAAGAGGGAGAGAATAGTGAGGAAAGAGAAGAGGGAAGGGGGAGGGGAGAGGGGAGGGGGAGGGAGAGATGGGAGGGGAGAGGGAAGGGAGAGAGGAGAGGGGAGAGGGGGGAGAAAGAACAAATCATGTTAAGTATAAGGGGGCTGAGTAGCTGGGAGAACGAAGGAAGAGCCTGGATGTTTAGCCTGGACTTGCAAGTGTTTAACAAGACAGGTGATACTGAGGAAGCCTGGAGGCTAGCATGAGCATTGATGTACTGCTAAGTGCCTCTGGTTGGTTCTGCTAGAGCCCCGAGGGGAATTGCCAGTTCTCCCTCAGGGTGGCCAGGCCAGATTTGCCCCCTGCTGGACTGGGGGAGCGAAGCTTGGACAGGCCCCATCGGATGGGAGCAGGACAGGATCTTGGTTGGACGGTGCAAGGGCACAGAACAAATCTGGGAACAGCCTCAGAGAACTGGCTCAGTTCATGGGGGAGAAGGGGGCTTATGCCCCTGGGAAGGTGGCCAGGGTCTCTGGGACAAGGTTTGTGTGGCTGGGGCAAGGGTGTAGGAAGATACTTCATCTGCATACTCAGGAGCTGTAGGGTCTGGGAGATAAAGCCTTATAAGATCAAACAAGGAGTAAGATCTGATAACCAGGCAGGGTAATAAACTCTCGGCAGGGTGGATGGTGGAAGAGAGCCGACTTTATGGCTCCAGGTTGGGAGGGGGAGGGATCCAAACACCTGGCATCCTCATGATGGAGGTATCAGGGTTGAAGATCTCTTGACCCTTCCTCTGTAACCTTGGGTCCTTCTGTCACATGGGAAATGACTCCTTTCAGCAGATGGAAACCTGTTTCCCAAGTTCCTCAAGGATGCTGGCTTTTATCTAACCCCTAACCATCAGAAATCCTTCTGTAGTCCAGCTTGAGCTCATTTCTGGGTATATGAGACCTAACAGTCTCATGCAGCTCAAGATGGCCTTTCTTCGACTACATAGCAAGGATGGCTTTGAACTTCTGATCCCTCTTTCCACCTGCCAAGGGCGGTTAGTACAAGTATGCTCCCCCACACTTGGTGATGTGGTGGATGGATCCAAGGCCTAATGAGTTGTGGCAAACAATCTCTCAAGTGTAGTCCAGGCACAACTATATCATTATTGTTATTTTTGATGTCAGATCTCATTCTATAAGATAGGCTGCCTTGGAACTCACTCTATCGTTCAGGTTTGCCTCAAACTCAAGGCAGTTTTCTTGCCCCAGTTTCCCAAGTGCCGAGATTACAGATGTATGCCACCACACCTGGCTCTATATCATGGTGTTTCAACTACATATGGACATATGATATCATTAACAAGACAGTTATGGGAACCAAAACCTGTTCAGCAATTCAAGAGTAAGAAACTAGAAATTCAAGTAGGCTCAAGGATAAAATTTGGAAGAAAATGATTGAGTATGTAAATAGTCATGGTACTGTCTCAGACTCCAAAAAGCAGTCTAATGAGCTTAGCCTGAACTAGAGGAGGATTTCTGACAGTTAGATAAAATCAGAACTTCTCAGAATCTTAAGAAACTGGCTCCCATCTACCAAAAGGAGTCACATCTTTATCCCTGACTGAAGGAACACATGACCTCCTTGTGGTGTCTATCAGCATATCAAAGCCCGTGCTGGCTTCCTTAGTATCAAAAGTATCTGTTGCATTTTTCAAGGGTTTCTCCAAGTAACTCTGGCTGTCCCAGAACTCAGTCAGTAGACTGGGCTAGCTAGCCTTGAACCCACAGAGATCTGCCTATCTCTGCCTCCCGAGGGCTGGGATTAAAGCCACAATCACCCAGCTCATGATAGTAAGAGATTTTAGATGGATACTTCTCTTTGAGTAGTTTTACAGTTATTTCTGATCTATTGGATCATGATGACACATCAACAAAGGAGATGGATACAGCCTCTTTTTAAACCCAAAAATTAAACTGAAAGAAAAAAAAAAGAGTAAATTACCCCAAACTTCACTAGGTCTGTCTGGTGATTCGGCGTTATCATCTGAAAAATAATAGTAAGAGAGATCTACATCTTTCCAGACAAATGTGCACTAAAATCTTGTTCCTAGACTCTTCACAGAGAAAGTTACTGAAAGTTAATGTGTGAGACCCCGATTTAAAGTGTTTCTCTCTGAAAGGTAAAGCCCCTGGACGTTCCCCAAGCGTGTTCTCCCTGATCTCTAAAGCCAGAAAGAAGCTCTTTGTTCTCTATAGCCAGCAAAAAGCCTTTTTGTTTTTGTGCCTTACAGCCAGAGATGCTAGGAAGACCTAGCCAGGCGCTTGCCTGGCTCCCTGTGCCAAGGACACGGAGATAGACACCGGAGAGGAGCTACAGCTCACTCTCCCCCACCCTCGCCAGAGAGGAGCTGTAGCCAACTCTCCTCCCAACTCCTCCCAGTTCCTCACTTTTCCTTTAAAAGCCCCCTACTGTTACCGCTGGGGGTCGAACTCCCCTGCCCTGCATGGTGAAAGGAGTTCGTCCTCTACTAGCTGATAATAAAACCTCTTGCAGTTTGCATCAGGTGTGGTTTTCTCTCCAGTCATTGGGGTGCTGGCCAGCTCATCCCGGGACTTGAGCTGAGGTCTCCCCAGTTTCGGGGGTCTTACAACTGAAAGGCGTGGGCCTTTACCTGTCAAAAGAGGATAACAGTCAGAACCACCTCAATGCTTTGTCTTATTTTGTTTGAAATTATGCTTACTTTACATCAGTCGGGGTACCTAGCTGATCCTCTATTCATATTGATTTGGGTGGAAATGTTCAAATCTTGGAACAGGATCCCTTTCTTCTACCTCAATACTGGGAATTAGACCAGGCCTTGATAGATGAATACCCTACCTCCAAGAGAACTATATCTTGTCCTCTCTTCTACTCACTTAGTTTTAACTATTTATTTTGGTTGTGAGCCTAAGCTTTAATAGCTAAGCCATCTCTCCAGCATCCAAGGATGAACGGGGCTACCTGAAAGGGAGGATGGAAATTAAAAGGGACTGGGGCGTGAAAGACAGATGAAACCAAGACAAAGTTTCTGATCAAGGCTTAAAGTTTAATTTTCAGCACTGTGTTTATATAGGGAGAGCCCACAGACCCATCCTTTGTTTCAGCTGGATTGAGTTGCAAAGCAAGCTCAGTAGGCGGTCAACTTCTCAAAGCTCCTGTAGGAAACTGCAAATGCAGTGAGAGGTCAGGCAACTCCAGCTAGGTTGTGAAAAAAATACCATGGGTTTGTTTAGCCTACTCAAGGCTTGGGGAAGGGCACAACTATATATGTGTATGTGTATGTGTATGTGTATGTGTATGTGTATGTGTATGTGTATGTGTATGTGTATGTGTATGTGTATGTGTATGTGTATATGTACATGTGTTGTTTTATGTATATGTGAGAGGTCCTGAATGTATGTCTGTGCACCATGTGGGTGCCTGATGCCCACAGTGGCCAGAAGTAGTATCTTCTGGAGCTGGAGCTACAGATGGCTGTGAAATGTGAATGTAGCTATTGGGAACCAAACCCAGATCATCTGAGAGCAATCAGTGCTCTTAACTACTGTGCCCTCTCCCTACCTTTTGCTTTTGAGACAGAATCTCACTGATAGATTTAAGTTGTGATCTTCCTGCCTGCGACTCCTGAGGTTGGGGTTCCAGGCCTGTGTCACAATGGGCTGGCTGAAATAGACTTCTTGAATGTCTGTTTGTGACCTTGAATTTAAGAAGATAGCTTGTCACACACTTCTTCAAGAACATGAGAAAAGAGCATCTGTCCACTACCAGTGGGTGCCCTTTCTGTGAGTGATGTCTTTGCAGAAGATGCAGAGTACAAATGAGAGAACAAATAGCCCACGTGTTTTCTCCATCCCTTCAACCTTGAGAACAAAATGTCACACACAAAGAATCAACTGGCTCACCAATACCAAGGTCCTGACCCTTGGTCCAAGGGAGAGGCAAAGGAAGTCTAACATTGGCAGTAACGTTTATTTACGAACTCGTTTAACTCACATTTATTGAGTGAGATATATCCATCCCACCAAGCCAGTTTCCCAAGAAATCACCGCCTCCCCCGCAAAACAAGGTTAAAGGGAAGGGATTCCTGGATATATATTAAATCTCCACGGAGGAGCTTCATTCCGAATGCCCTGCTTTCCGCAGGAATTACCCATCAGCTCAGAGAAAGTGATGTTAAGGTAGTCATTATGCAATGCCTAGAATCAGCCAGAACTGTGCTGTCCTCAATCATTTTGAAGCGCCTGGTGTTCCAGTCTCAGAATGACTCACTGAGTGCCTCTGGAGAGTCTCTCCTGCTGTCCCACCTAGCTGTGGGCTTTCAACCCCGCCCAGCTTTGTGCCCACTCTGAATTTCCCAGTTCTCAAGTGTGTGTCACTGTGAGTTGCAGGGCACCCAGACTTACTGTCACTCACTCACACGGCTCTGTGGGAATTACTCATGCCGTAGGCTACTGTGAAATCAGTCTGTAATGTTTTCTCTTCTTTTTTTTTTTTTTTTTTTTTTTTTTTTTTGTCTGAGCTGTTACGCATTCTAGTATGTCTCCTTGACATTCTGGAATCCAATAGATGTGGACTTGAACAGCGCTGTAAGGATATAGGATAGAAAATAGAGCCAAAACAGTGGAATGTCTATTAGAAGCAAGTGACCTTAGTTTAACAGGAGAAACCACACAAACTTTGAAAACAAATCTAGAAAATGGACAAAAGACAATCATTTCATCATTGTCCTTGGGCTGGAGAGAAGGCTGAGCAGTTAACAGCCCCCACTGCCTTTCCAGCGGACCAGAGCTAGATTGCATCATTGTATTAAGCAGAAAACAACTTCTGGAAACTCTAACTTCAGGGCATCCAATGCCCTCTTCTGGTTTTCTTAGATTACAATGGGAAAGAAGGAGATTGGGAAATGAGGTACCATTGTAAAGATGCATAACATAGTTGTGTAGGGGCACAAAGAAGTTAGGGGCCCAGTGTTGTAGCATCAGGGCGGTAACTTGATTAAGGTCATGAGCTTTGGAGTCACACAGGTCTGACATTTCATAGCTTTTTGGCTTCAGGATCTTGAACAAGATATTTAACCTTTCTGTACCTCAGCTGGAAATGCAAAATAGATTTAATAGTAGTAATATTCCCTTAAGATCACAAGACTGCTCAGTGAAATTACAAGCATAAGCTGTGAAGCAGTGTAGTTCACTAGAAAAAGCCTATATGACTGTCAGGTTATTTGTTTTTAATTTTTCCAAAGTTGTGTTTCATGAAAGAAGCCAGATTATCATGAAATAAATGGCAACTAGGCCAGAAGGAAGAGAGAAGGGGCTATGCCCTGTCCCTCTTCTCGTGGTGTTTGGCTACGGCGCTTGTTCTTAACCTAGGAGCCTTCAGAGTCCCACTTACATGTCTGTCGTCCGTGAGGAATTCCTCAGGTGGAGTTAGTACTTGTGTTTCCATAGCAGCTGTGTAAAGTTCTAGAATAATACTCACAATCCAACCTCTTTTATGATGGATTCCATTACACAGTCAGGGTAATTCTGTCTTGTCCTTCCATGTGTCTCTATGATGCCAAAAGATAATTGGAATTATTGCGACCCCTTTACACAAAGATCAGGAAACTAAGGTGTAGACAAGTCAAAGATCTGTAGGGAATTAAATTTTGTAACTGAGATTTGGACAATGATTTTATCTATGCCAAAGCCCCAAATTAGCTATTGATCAAGTAGTCTTGTCCAGTCACAATATTTGAACTGTTTATTTCTGACCTGTCCAAGAGATCTTAGAAATCAGAGATTTTCTTTAACACTCAAATGTCTCCAGCAACTAACCCTGGGGCTGATATGTGTAATCACTACTTGAAACTTATTTATCAAAACTGAAGTGAAACCAGATGCCTTTAATGCCAGTGCCTTGAGGCAGCAGGATCACTGCAAGTTAAAGTCCAGTCTGTGTGACCTGGTTGGTCTAGGTCAGTGTGAACTACAGAATGAGATCTGTCCTCACGAAAACAAGACACAGGGGGTGGCGGGAGAGATGGCTCAGTGGTTAGGAGCACTTGCTGCTCTTATAGAGGATCCAGGATACTTTCCAACACCCACTCGGCAGCCCACAGCCTTCTCTAACTCCAGTTCCAGGGGCTCTGATGCCCTCTTCTGGCCTCTCTGTCTACCAGGCATGCTCATGGTGCACAGACAAACGTGCAAGCAAAGCACTCATATGTGTAAAAAGAAAGAAATCATTTCTGAAACATGAATGGAGAAGAGAAAATGAATCAGTCAACTAACTCAATGCATAAACTATTTATTCCTAGAAAGTTCAATCATTTCTACCCATGCACATCTGTTAACTCGTCACTAAGGCCTCAGCACGGGTCTTGTCCTTGTGGTCTGCGCCTTTGCTCAGCATGATCATTAGCTCTTCACAACTTTTCATAGACTCTGAGCATCTCCTACATGCTCAGTAAACAGTTTTTAATCTCCATTCTCTGTGTCAGCACATTACTACCAGCCACTCTTTAACATTGTTGTATAGAATACAATTCTAATTTTTGGGAAATAATTTTTGTAAACACTGGGAATTTATTATTTCTATGTTAGAATGCTGTTTTAGAACAAGCTAGAACCTTCAAATAAGTTTATACAAGTAAAATGAACTTTGCAGAAAATTCGATAGCATGCGAACCTCACAAGGACTACTGGCTGCTGGTTATTTTTGGCATGCTCAGAGCTGGTCTCTAGTGTCTGCCATCCAATGTATAATAAGAAAGGAGAAAAAGAGGAAGCTGGGCAAGCGTTTCTTGTTAGGAAACAGATGGAAAGTGTGCAAATCATTCCTACCAGTATTTCATCAAAGAAAACACAAGTATGAGGTCACAGCTACTGGAATGGGAAGCTGGGATGTGGGCTGAGGCACAGCTAGAAAAGATGGACAGGACTGAGACCATGACCTCCAAAAAAAAGTTAGTAACTCCTTTGCTGAGCTAATGGTTAGACTTCTGATCAAATATCCAGGAAAATACACATATGAGTTATGTACGTATGCACACAAACACACACACATACACACCACACATGCCACCACACACACACCATACTACACACACATACATACACACACACAACACACACGCATATACACAAACACACATACTATACGCCACACACATACATACACATACACAACATACTACACACACATACATACACAAACACATACCACACACACATACCACACACATACACACCACCACACATACACACACCATACTACACATACACAATACATACACATCTACATACCACACCATACATGCATACACACCCTACTATACACACACCATACTACACACACATACATACATACACACACAAATCATATTACACACACACTCCTTTCTAGTGTGTGATGATGCCTTAAACGGAAGAGACAGAAGTAGTCCCCAAATGTGGATGTCTATTCCCTCTGAGAGGGGAGGAGTTTTTTCACCTTAAGGAGACACTGATCTAGCATCACACACAAATGTGGCCATGAAGAACAAGTTTGCATCTGTAGTTTTCCCCCTGGCATGCTTCAGTTTTTCCTGGGCTACTGCTGGAAGAAAGCACATCAAAGATGTGGAAAAGTGGAGGGAAGCCATGAGACACAGACAAGCTGGCTACAGGACAAGGTGACAGCTAACAGCTTGAATGAAGACATAACAGACTGAATAGAAGGGGTGGCATGCTCTGAGATACTCTGACCCACAGAAGCCCCTCCGAGTGTCCTCTGAAGGTGTCACCGCACTCCCTCCTGAGAAGGTAGAAACTGATGCTCAGAAGGGTACTCATGCGGAAAGCAGCCCTTGGAGGAGGGGCCTGATGCTCTGTCATATATGTTCTCTCTATTGCTGTCTGCTTCCCTCTTCCCAGCCCTCCACATCAAAACCAATCCTGAGATAACGTGTGACCCAGTTAAATGAGATTGAAATAAACATTTGCAAGATGCTTTTAATGAGGGATGCCATTTCAAAGGGAAAGCTTATAACACAGTAGGACAATTGCTGTGCAACAAAGACAGCTAAATGCACCGAAGCTCGCAGAATGTAAAAGTCCATAGATAATAAAAGTTTCCCCACTCCGAGGGTAAGCTTAACCCAGATAGCCTTGTTATCCAACAAAATTAGCTGAATTGAAGGCAAATAGAGCATGATAAATCTAATCTTGGCATTTAATAGTTTCTCATTCTTTCTGACACATCTGGAAAATTAAGGTCTCAATAACAGTTCATTAATGGATACTTTTAAAGTGATAGCTTACACTGATTATGCATACCTATGTGTACTTTTTTTTTGTCAGTTCTAGCAGCTTAGAATTTGAACTTAAGAACAAATAGTACATAGTATTCAGTGAAGTTTAAAACATCCTTTGCTGGTGACAGTGTAACGGGTAAGAACATTTGCCGTATAAACCTGAAGATGCAAGTTCAAGCTGCCAATATCCACGTAGAAAGCTGGGCTTGATCATCTATGAGCCTGTAACCTTGGTTCTACAGGTACCAGAAACACAAGAGTCGCTGGGGCTTGCTGACCTACAGTTAAGCTCAGCTTTAATGAGAGACCTGTCCCAAAGGGAGTAAGAGAGATGGAGCAAAACATGTCTTTCTCTAGCCTTCCTGTGAGTGCACAGGCAGGAAGCCCCCGACCCTCTTGATACCTAAAATGTGATTATTCACCGTTGTTGAACTCATATGAAGAAGAAAGATGATGATACAGATAGTTTAAAAGGCATAAGTCAGAGCAAATCTTGACCTCACTCTTGCTCCCTTACCAAATACTCTGGTATTTGTTAAGTTTCAGAACCAAGATATATTTTAGTCTAATTTCATCCATCAGGGCCTTTTATGTACATGATATGAACTTATTAATGATTTTAAAGCAGCAAAAACCTTCCTTAGCCTCAGCTCCAAAGGAAACACTTACCACAAATATACAACAGGGAGTTGAGCTATAGACTAAGATATATTCAGGGTCTACAAGGTTTCTGGAACTCTTTCCCTGTAGCTGCTTCAATCATTCCCATAATTTGTGTCTGAAGAGCTTTCTTTAGAGCATGAGCAGAAATCTACACACCACGGATCTCTATGGGCAGAGGGATTCAGGAGTTTCTGCATCCAAACTCCAAGTCTCCATGAGAAAGAGACCCTGATCCAACAACGTGTGTGTAGTTCACATTCCTCCTCGCAGTCTTATCAGCTGAGACTGATCTGCCCAGAAGCTGAGGGAATTAACTCCGTGGGTTCTGAGGTTGTTGCTAGGGGGATGAGCAGACAGCCTCTATGTTCTCTTTACGCATTCATCTGAGAAGTCCGCATATGTAAATATAAAGGATTAAAATATAATACAGTGGTTACATACTGAAGTGATGGGTTTACTCAAGCGTGGGGTATCATAGAAGGAGGAGGGAACTCAGATGCCAAGTCATGGGTTTGGTTCTTGGTTCTGAAGATGGTCATATTCTTTGCTAGTCATTTTATCTTATTTATGAAATACAGATGATGATATTTCTACTTAAAAGTATTGTGTGATCATTAAATGCAATGTCTACTAAATATATAGTTAGATGGCAAAATTCAGGTTAGAACAGTTTACCTCCCCAATCATGTCTTGTTCACACACCATCTCGGTGAAGCACTAGGCAGTAGGTTAGCAGTAGACTACAGATACATTTTTCAGGAAATCAATATCTGTTAGTGTTCAGAGACAAATGGACAGCTAATACCAGTACAGTACACTACATTTGTTGACTGTAATCTTAAATGTGACTTGGATTGACACTGGGCAAGTATTTGGAAGGTGCTGAGACCTAGATGAGAATTTATGTGAGATAAGAACAATACGAACAAGGATATTTCATGTGCAAACGGAATAAAACTTGCAGCTGAGCTGAAAGGTTGTTGGCATACACTTCCTTAGGCAGGGAAACTACACTAGGAATGTAAAAGATCTTTCTAAACACTGCTGGTTTTAAGATCTTTCTAAACACTGCTGGTTTTAAATAAAAGGACTATGGGAAATACAGTTTTCATTTTGTGGCTGTTTTTGTTGTTGTTGGTGGTGGGTTTTTTGTTTTGTTTTGTTTTGTTTTGTTGAGACAGACTCCAACTGTGATGTTCAGTCTGGTCTCCAATGGCTAGGCTTGTGAGTCTCTTGCCTCAGTCTCCAAAGAGAGTAGATAGGACTACAGGCTGGTGTCAGCGTGAATGAATTTCAATAGTGTTCTAATGCAAGCTTTTTCATGGTAATGAAGCCTCAAACCCCAATATGTGGATATTTTACCTTTAGGTGAATGGAGAGCATTTTTTTTTTTCTGGGCCCCAAAGAAATGAGAATTCAAGGAAGGAAGGAGGAAGAGGAGGAAGCAGCAGCAGCAGCATGATGTTACATTATTGATATAAATTCATGAGCTTTTTCATCCCAAGCTAACATTAGCGCTGTATCAGAAGCACCTCACTGGGTTTAACTGCCAAGAGAGAAAGAAATGGCGCCAGCTTGAGGAGTTTAGAGTTGCTGCTTTGCACACTGCTCAAAAGCTTCCAGAAGGGTTTACCATCTCAGAACAATTTGTTCACTTCACTTAGAAATTAGAAATGTGTTTTGGCCAATAAATCTAACTTTATTTTGTAGTAGTCATTTTTCTTAATGGAAGTGTTTTCCAGATGTTGCCTAAGTCTAGTCGTCTGGGACCTCATCCAACAAATGAGGAAAGCTTGATTTCATAGGTTGTCACTGTTGATTTTGCCTAACCTTTGGACTAATTGGTTCATCCCAGTCCATTTGCACTGCTATATAAGACTTCCAGCACACTGGAGAAATTTATCTCTCCTTTTTACAGGTAAGTGTCGGGGTTAATATGCTTTTTGTAGAATTAAAGTGTGTCTTCATTAAGTGTGTTTGAAAAAAGTGTGTTAGAGAGTTTTGAAAAGAATCATACTTCTGTGAGATACCTTTTGGAAGCCTGTGAATTTATACTGAGTTAAGTTGGAAGGTTGGAAAGACAGCTTGGCTACTTTTGCTAACCTCACTTTCATTGAAGCTGCTCGTTTTTATCTCCAGGACAGGATTTAAGCCCCGCACTGTGAGTACAGACTGCTCTTCCAACATGTTCTAAAATAAGCCTGTTTTCTGCTATTAGTCTGAGGTATTACAGTGGTTGGCAATTTAATTGAGATGGCTTGTTTTGGTTTTTTTTTAAATTATTATTATATTAAACAGAACAGTGACTATCTCAGGAATTCAAGCTGATTGCCCATAGCTTTTGCTCTAAGGACGGAGTGGCTTGTTATTGAATTACATTTCGAATGTTTCTGAATGCTGTGCATGATAGACACGTTATTGAGTGGTGAGATTAAAGAGCGGGTTTCTGATGTTTTTATTTTATCTCAAGCAAGGGCGTTGCATCCGAGAACCATGGGGTGGAAAATACTTCCCGTCTGCTTGTCGCTGCTGCTTCCTGTTGTCTTGATTCAACAGGTTTCATCTCAAGGTAACTTCAGCGTCAAAAGCGCTTCTATTCAGTCACTGCTACTAAGCACCCAGTTGGCTTTTATGGCAACAAAACCAACAATATCTTTCTCAGCATATGCACTTCAATGATTTAACAATGTGCAGCCCTGAACTTGAAAGGCACGCAGGGCATTTGTGTGTTATGGAATTCTCATCTTTCCTTCTGCTTGTGAGAGCGCTGGAGGAGTTCTGAGTTTTGATAAAAAATAATGCTCCTTCTCTGTCCCCTCCGAATTAAAAAATAAAATAGACATTTACATAATAAAATCATGCTGGAGACACATAACACCATCAAAAGAAATGAAAAAAAAGTAATATTTAAGTAACAGGTTATGGTTGTATGTTGACAAATTTGGTTATGTTGACAAATTTAAAAAAATGTTCTATTAGCATTTTAAGTTCACACACAAAGTAATTGGTTTCATTGTGATAGTGTGTTTGTATATATTTTGCCTGTAAAAATATGGATTGGCTCACAAGTTAGCATGTCATCTCTATGGACGGAGCGGGCAGATGAATGCTCTCTGTATCACTCTATAGTGCTTGAGCTACAGAAACACTCACAGGAGATAAGACTTGTCAAGCCACAAGAACTCCTTTGATAGGATAAGGAAATATTTAGATGTTGGCCAAGGAAATTTGTAAAGAAAAAATTCACATTTTATAAACCTATATTACTACCATATATTTACAATAACTAGGTGTGTTGACAAATTTAGCTGAACTTTTGCATCAAATAAATTGCTATAAAGCATTATAAAGTAATAAATTATTACTTTAGCATCATGCTGACATAGATAGCATAGTATAGGGCACATTTACAGTGTTTCAAATGGAATTTTATTAGCCTTCAATGCTCTCTCTTCCTTGTAAGGGACTAGTCACCCTATTATGGGCTTTACAAATCTGAATGCCACTTCTTATTATAATATTGCAAAGTTCAGTCCTTCCGAGTTGGTTCTGGGTCAGCTCCTATTTAGAGAGCCTGCTGTACACTCAGCATAGCCAAGGTGGAGCGAGCAGACAGCATGAGGGTCAAGTTACTTAGTCATAGCAACATGCATCTTTAATATATTGTGTGCTCTCTTTAACATACTCAGCATGAGAGAAGGAAAATAAGGATCTGTAATTACTACCGTGGCATTTTATTTTTAAGAGAGACATTTCTGGTAAAAATTTCTAAAAGTCTCATTGAATTGGAACACAACAGATGACAGCTTGCTGGAGCACGATTTCAGAATCACTCAAATAAGACAAGCTGGAGAACCACAGGAACCAGGTATAAATGCCGAGTTAGGAAATGATGGCCACAGTCCCCTGCCTCAGACCCTTCAGCCTTCTCATGTGGTATTAAGATTCTCAACATGGCTGTTCCTTTATACACTCCCTTCCTTTGTGAAACAATGCTTATTCATTGAAAGTTTGTGAAAATTAATATGACAATCAGTGGGACTGGGAGATGATGGTTTGGGGCTATATGTCTGATGCACAAGCATGAGGACTGGATTTCAGATCCCTGGCACCCACATGCAAAGCTAGATGCAGTGGTGCATGCCTCCAACCTGAGCTCTGGGAGCCAAGCCAGGCTGATCCTGGAGCTTGGTGGCTAAGCAGACTAAGTCCAGCGGCCAGCCCTGGGCTCAGTGAGACATCCTCGCCCAGAAAATAAGGTGGACCGTGACAGAGGAGAGCAGACATGCATGTAACACACTCACATACACACACACACACACACACACACACACACACGCATGCACACACACATGCACACTCATGCACTCTAGTGGTTTAAGAAAACAGCAATAAGCTTAAGACTAAAACAGACCCCCTATGAAAAATAAGTGATGTGTTCTAGATATCTGCAAAGTGTAAAAGCATAACCTTTTGATGTTGTTTTGTCTGCTTCTCCTGCCTTCTCAACCTCTTCTCATTCTTTCCCCTTTATATATAATATATGTATTTACATACATACACTATATATGCGGTTTTTTGTATGTGTTGTGCACATATGTATGTAAGCGGTCATTCTCAGAGCTATCCTGCTCTCTATTGTTTGTGTATTAAGACTTAAACCTTCCTGGATTCTCTTGAGTTTTTTTTTTTTTTTAGTGTGTTTCAACATCTGCCTATGGATTGGGACATTCCAGAGGGTGGATTCCATTGTTATCTTTTGGGGAGGATTTTGCGGTGTTATTTGCCCATTGGTATTTAGAAATACTTGAGGCTACTTATTTCACCCTCTCTTTATTGTTTGCTTGTTCCCAAACACTAGGTTCATGACCCTTATAGGCACACCCAGATCCTATGTCAAGAAGTCTCTCTCCCTCCTCCCAACAGAGAGCAGCACTTAGGAAGTCTGTGCCGGCCCAACTAGCCTGCTTAATTTCATCGAGAGAGGCGATGAAATTAGTGAAGGCTTCTACTTCAAATTCAGATACATGAGTTTGAAGTCAAAATGGGCTATTTGTTTAGGATAATTATATAACTGATTATCCCAAGTCAGGCATTTATGATAGTAAATGGGATGTACAAATAATGCATATTTATTAGCTGATATCTATTAGTTGATATTAGTTGATACACACAGATATATCTATATTTATCTACATGTATACACACATATTTATACACATATACATTCAGTAACTTACTGTGTGTCATTGGAGAAGTTATTAAAATTTCTGTTATCTTTTTTTTTTTTCTAAGACAGGGTTTCTCTGTGTAGCCCTGCTGTTCTGGAGTTTGGTCTGTAGACCAGGCTGGCCTCGAACTCACAGAGATCCTCTGCCTCTGCCTCCCGAGTGCTAGGATTAAAGGCGTGCGCTACCCTGCCTGGCCTGTGTCATCATTTTTACCTTAGATAGGGCTAGTAATACTTTTTTAGAAACATTTTTGTAAGTCTTGGAGAGCACGCATGACTCAGTACTTGGCATAAAATGGCCACTAGTTATCATGATGGCAGCAATCTCTGCAATTATAACTGCCATCCTTCCGTCAGAATTACCACCCTGCATGCAAGCATTACTTAGCTTGATTTTCAAAGGTGCATCTATAATCCCAGTTTAGTGACAATTAAAGCGACATCACTAAGGTTACATAAAGGCTTGCCCAAACATCAGCTATGTCCATTCCTGTGCATTCTTCCCAGCACTGCCCAGTGGGTAAAGCTCCCCTTCTCTGGTGGCTTTGTCCTCCTTCGTAGGTCTCTCCTGTTCCAAATGGTTTGGCCGTGTTTACCCTAGTATTGTATACTTTTAGATTTATCAAGCTGTGCAGGGAGATGTGGGGAAGGGTACTCTAGAGATGCCACCTGCAACTGTGATTATAACTGTCAACACTACATGGAGTGCTGTCCTGATTTCAAGAGAGTCTGCACTACAGGTATGTTCTGAGAGCTGGGCGTGGTCTGTCAAGTCTGCTGTCCTGAGCCTGCTTTTGTACCCCTTTGCAGCTCTGTTCTTCCTCCCTCCCACCTCCTTTGTTTAAGCGTCTTCTTTCCTTTACTTGCATAAGTGTTGAAGTGCACTGTACATATCTGAGGATGGTTTCAAGGCTTCTGATTACTAGGGTAGTGAACGGAAGCCTGGGCGTTTGTCACTTGCACATATGTATTGACTGCTTGCATGTGCAATGTCTTAAGTAAAGCTTAGTACTGTGACTAGGTAGGTATCGAGTAAAAAGGAAGGTGTACTTCTTCGTTGATGGTTGAGTTTTGATTGCTTAGAGATGAGCCTTTCAAAGAGTTTCATCAAAAGGATCAATAGGCATAGAACTTTTACATAGGCTATTTGAAGTTTTGGTAGTAAATGCATTTCTAAATCACCTGAAGAGAATCTTTTAAAGATCAAGAAAATACCAGGCTGAAATGATCAACTGCAAAGCCCCAAAGTTCTGAATTGTGAGTTGTATTTACTATTGAACGAAATTTGAGGCATTTCAAGAAGTACTAGATTCAGACACATATAATATGCAATTTATAAACGCTATAACTAAAATCTGTAAAAGTTATATTTGCACTAAAATTTGCATGTGGAGATGGTAACTATAGTGTTATACAGTCTGCGTGTTGGGTAAAGTATTTCAAGCAGGCTTTGGGAATCATCATACTTTCCATCAAAGTTCCTTCTGTAACAAGCAGGCCTCCTATCACAGTGCACACCACAAGGTTAACTGAAATCTTTCAATCTCATTCTATGCCCAGTTTGTCATTTTAAGAGTCTCTGCATTGCAAGTGATTTTTGACCTGAGCAGTAGCTTGCTCAACTAGTTTATTGGGATATATTGTTTTAAGATATGAAGATTGAATTAGTACTAATTTATTACAAAGAAATGGTGTCAGTGGTGTGAGAAAACAAAGGACCTCATATGTAGGGCAGTTTGCTATTTTCTAGTTTTCTATTGTTTCTATGTGTCACATGTGTAAGACTCAGGGCAGCACTGAGCTGTCTCTTGGCGTGTTACAGGGGAAAGAATGATGGCCCAGCTCATCAGATTTCTTCCCTGACTTAGGCTGCCTCTGTTAGGACATCATGCCTTTAAAGTTAGTTTTTCGTAGTTGATGATGTGAGTGCTCCAAATTCCAAATAGGAGACTCAGAAGTGCACCACCCTTGAGACTCTAGTCAGCTGTCAGATGAGAAATGCTACAAGGTATGTAAGTATTGCTTTGTGACTAATAATCCACGCTATCTGTTTTGCCCCGGGCAGAGCTCTCCTGCAAAGGACGCTGCTTCGAGTCCTTCGCTCGAGGGAGGGAGTGTGACTGTGACTCCCAGTGTAAACAGTATGGCAAGTGCTGTGCAGATTATGACAGCTTCTGTGAAGAAGGTAAGAACCAGGGCCTCAAGGCAGGGCTGCTCAGCCCAGCCAGCCAAGTCCATGCCTTGGCTTCCCTGATGGCTAACACACAGCAGACAGAGTTCTTGATTTTACTAATATACAAGCTACTTCATAATACTTTTGTTTGACAAGGACAAATGAAAGAAAGCGTCCTCACAAAAGCCCTAGAAGCACCAAGATCCCTGGCTCACTAGCAAGGGGGTCATGGGCTGAGTGTACAGCCTTTTACCTTCCAGGGTGCCTCCTTTACAGTTGAAAACTTGTCCCCACATAATGGGTACTGACTTCATAAAATCAGCTATCCTTAGAGCTCTCTGTGCTTTGAGCCGTAATGTGTGGGTATATATGTAGAGGCGGAGTACTTCCAGCTTCTTCGTATAAATTAAGTAGTTACCAACTTGACAAGCAACTCTGCTAAAAAGTTAGTACCTCGATTAATTAGTTCTTATGTTTCTTTCTATCCCTCCTGTCTCTTCAGCAGTCCCTAGACAAAGCTGGTGAATGACAAAGTCGATAAAAGGGACAGGGACAGTCTTATTTGAACCATCTCTGGCCATTACACCTTGAAACAATATTCTCATAGTATAACTAACCCCCCTTTTAAAAAAAATAAAATGATAGAATGCCTTCTTCTCCAATGTTTGTTCTTAACCATTCTTTGCCAAAATATGAGTATCTGTGGAGGCAAAATTGAGATAAGTATTGCTTGCATAATTTGACCATGTTTTTTAGTTAGGTTAGGCCTCCTAGTTTTGTTTTTTTTTAGAATGGTGGAAACTTAATCAGCAGAGTTGAGGGCGGTTTCCTAGCTGGTCAATATTTTTACAGGAAGTATTCTAAAAATACTAGAGACAACGCCCTTATTTCAAAACCCCAGAGCTCAGCACGCCTGCAGCTTTCAGAAAGCACCATGATTGGGAGATATAATTCCTCACTACCTTGATAATTATTTTGGCCATGAGACAAGCCAAAACCAAACCAAACCAAACCAAACCAAACCAAACCAAACCAAACCAAACCAAACAAGACCCTCCCTCCCAAATACTCCAAGAAGTTGTTTTGGCAGAAGATGGGTAGGGAAGAAGATTGGGTGATGATGCACAGAGACCATCATTGTAAATACTCCCAGTGCCCTGTGCTTCCCAAGTATACCTAGCACGTGGAGGAACCGAGGCAGTGCAAGGCAACTCCATTCAGAGATTTCATGAAGATAGTCAAGGTCCCAACTGAAAATGAAAGAATTCTCCAGAGCTTCAGAACTTCATTTAAAACAGCATTGAAATTTACTGCTAAGTTGTCTCAGGGTTGCTGTAAGTACTCATTATTGGGATCTATCTAAAAATCATAACACTCTGAGAACTGGCAGGAGTTATAGCAATCTAACCGATTCCCAGCATGGGTAGAGAGAAGCCTGAAAGGTTATCAGCTTTGGCCACAATCACGAACGAGTACCGGCAGAGCTGTTACTCAACTTGGCATTTTGTTAAGGGGGAGGAGAAAGAGGGCGAGGTACAGTGTCCAGTTCCTGGAAATAGGAAGAGTTCTGAAGGGATGGTGGGAGCACCAGGATGTATGTACCACTTTTCTTACCCATCTCCACTGCTGTTTTCTTCTTCAAATCTCCCTCCTTTCTTCAATTCCCAGGAATACCCCATGTTTTCTCTTTTAGATGCCAAGGAGTGGGGTGAGGAAGGGATAAAAGGCAAAGAAGACACATGTCAAACCATTAACATGTGTTAAGTTGGGAAGGGCAACATGTCTGTGGAAAACCATAACGTCTGGGCTTATGAAGTCTTCAAAATATGCTCACACAACTTTTATAATAATCAAGGCACACTGGCATTATTTGACTTAAATTCACATGAAAACAGGAAAAATATATTTGTAATTCTGAGTGCATGATTTTTCCCATCATCCATATGCAGTATTATGTTTATAATTGTGGAATCATGTCAAGATAGATGAAGCTCATAGAATTACAACTTGTTTTGGGTGGGCATTCCTCTTTAGAAATGTTGGATACACATCTCACTTAAAGCCAGGAAAATGTTCAGTAGTTTGGCCTCTATTCCAAGGTCAAAGAGGTAGACACCCATAAGCCTACAACTAACATTTAGAGGGTTGACCTCTTGGGACTCTTTTCTACCATAATTTTCCAGTTTGAGAATCACTATTTTATAGCAATGTGTTCTCCGAATTATTGGAGTTACTTGAGTTGGGCTACAAGCTGTCCTGTATTGACATTTATCGGTATTACCTCTTGAAGCCCCAGGAATCCACCTTTTTCAGTTAGCACTGCTGATGAACCTAAATTGGATGTTAATCAATCTGTCTTGCTTGGCCTCAGTGCATAATCCCACATCACCATCTCCAAAGACTGCACCTCCGCCTCCAGGAGCATCTCACACCATCAAATCAACTACCAAACGCTCACCCAAATCACCAAAAAAGAAGACTAAGAAAGTTGTAGAATCTGAGGAAATAACAGAAGGTAGGAAGATGACAGCCATCACTACAGGAGATTTCTTAACTGAAATAACCTGTAGGTGGACTATTCACATGAATATCCTCAAAGGGTCATCTTTTGAATCATGAAGCACTCACCATATTTTTTTTTGTTTACTTGATTTAAATTAAAATCTAAGCCAAAATATAAATCCTTGGGATATTTATAGACCTTATTTACCAAACCCAGCATGGGACTTATCAGAAGAGGCAAATCTCCTGGAAAAAATGAAAGCTTATACAGAAGTTTTCTCTATTTTTCACAGAGTTAGACTGTGTAAATTTTAGCAGTGTTGGAGAATCAGGAGAAAGGTCTACTGTTTGTATATGTGATGAACTAAGATGCCTTGCTTTTAGCTGACAGCTTTACAAAGCAAGTAGTTGCATTACCCATAAAGTGACAGCACACTCCAATGCTCGAAGACCAACTATCAGCAATTCTTGTTGCATGTGGACCAGCAGTTCTTTTTGCTTTGCTTTGTTCTAAATCACAGTGAGTGTGATCAAACTTTTTATTTGATTTATAGAACATTCTGTTTCTGAAAATCAAGAGTCCTCCTCCTCCTCCTCTTCTTCCTCTTCAACTATTCGGAAAATCAAGTCTTCCAAAAATTCAGCTAATAGAGAATTACAGAAGAACCCAAAAGGTTTGAGCATTGATAAAGATCAAAGACTCTATCAATGCCATGTTAAAAATAATTTTTCAAAAAGGAATGTGTGTTGATGGAACGGTTTGAGATCTTAATATTTGGGGAGTATGTAACTATGGAAATAGCTTAAAAAGTGACAAATGAATAGACCTTATAGAGAATCAGTGGTAAGCAGCTAAGTAACTCTTCACAGCAAGGGATTCAAAGATGCTGTAACTGTAGAAACAGGACGGTACTGGAGACAGTAGTTTGTGAGTCTGTTGCAATTCTTGTCTATCTGATCACTGTCTTCTTCTCTCCCATCCCTGCTTCCAGCTTTTGTTTTCCCTTCTATGATTTTATTTAGCATAAACTTATATAGTGTTTCCCCCAAAATAATCCTTGACATTCTCTTAAACCTCCAGGGAAAGGCAAGATTATCACTCCTGTTATATTGCTCTTTATTATTTTCCTATTTTTAAAATCACATCTGTCACACTTCTATCTGAAAGTTAAGAATAGGCTGTTTTTTCCTGAAAAGAGATTCCATCTGATCTGTTATTTGTATTTCCTGAAATTCTAAAATATATTCTTTCTCTAGTAAGTACTAGAATTTTGAGGAACATTTCTCTGGGTGATGGTAGTTTCTCTGAAACATTCTTCAGTCTACTAACTAGACAGTCTAACTTCAAGTCACTGCAAGAATCCTGCTCTTGATGGAAGTGGAATACAAATTTGCTAAGCAGAATTCCTATCAGTGAAAGGCTCTTTGGGCTTAGTAGTTCCCCTAAAGGGTAGTTGCTATGGGGAATTTTAAACAGAATCTATTGCCTTGACATCCTAATTGCCTACATTCTGTGAACTATTGACAGCTCATAGCCCTATGTATTGCAACTAGGTTCAGCAGAAGCTAGTCAGTTGCAAAGACTGGAACCAAATCCTCAGTAGAAGCCTGTGTAGGAGTTATTATAAAAAAGGTATTAGAGGTTGGAGCCACGTTTCTAGGAAGGAGGGACAACACTGAATACTATAGAATGGGGGCGGGTAGCATGTGTGGGCCAAGTGAGGGGAAAAGAACATGAACACAGACACGCATTCATACTACTGATCACTTTGATGACTTCAAGTTGCCACTTCAAAATAACAAGATTTTATTTTTTCTCTCTAGTAAAAGATAACAAGAAAAACACTCCTAAAAAGAAACCCAATCCAGAACCGCCGGCTGTGGATGAAGCTGGAAGCGGGCTGGATAATGGTGAGTTCAAGCTCACCCCACCTCCTCCTGACCCTCCTACTACTCCACACAGCAAAGTCACCACATCTCCCAAGACTACAGCAGCAAAACCAGTAACTCCTAAACCCAGTCTTGCACCTAATTCTGAGACATCCAAAGAGGCATCTTTAGCATCCAATAAAGAGACAACAGTTGAAACGAAAGAGACTACTGCAACAAATAAACAATCTTCTGCCAGTAAAAAAAAGACGACTTCAGCTAAAGAGACACGGAGTGCAGAGAAAACATCTGATAAAGATGTTGAGCCCACATCTACAACTCCCAAGAACTCAGCTCCCACTACTACCAAGAAGCCTGTTACTACAACCAAGGAACCAGTTCCTACCACTCCCAAGGAGCCTGAACCCACAACTCCCAAGGAACCACCTCCAACCACCAAGAAGCCTGAACCCACCACCCCCAAGGAGCCTGAACCCACAACTCCCAAGGAGCCTGAACCCACCACCCCCAAGGAGCCTGAACCCACCACTCCCAAGGAGCCTGAACCCACAACTCCCAAGGAACCACCTCCAACCACCAAGAAGCCTGAACCCACCACCCCCAAGGAGCCTGAACCCACAACTCCCAAGGAGCCTGAACCCACCACCACCAAGGAGCCTGAACCCACCACCACCAAGGAGCCTGAATCCACCACCCGCAAGGAGCCTGAACCCACCACTCCCAAGGAGCCTGAACCCACAACTCCCAAGGAGCCTGAACCTACAACCCCCAAGGAGCCTGAACCCACAACTCCCAAGGAGCCTGAACCCACCACTCTCAAGGAGCCTGAACCCACCACGCCCAAGGAGCCTGAACCCACAACTCCCAAGGAGCCTGAACCTACAACCCCCAAGGAGCCTGAACCCACAACTCCCAAGGAGCCTGAACCCACAACTCCCAAGGAGCCTGAACCCACAACTCCCAAGGAGCCTGAACCCACAACTCCCAAGGAGCCTGAACCCACCACGCCCAAGGAGCCTGAACCCACAACCCCCAAGGAGCCTGAACCTACAACCCCCAAGGAGCCTGAACCCACAACTCCCAAGGAGCCTGAACCCACCACTCTCAAGGAGCCTGAACCTACAACCCCCAAGGAGCCTGAACCCACCACTCCCAAGGAGCCTGAACCCACCACTCTCAAGGAGCCTGAACCCACCACGCCCAAGGAGCCTGAACCCACCACTCTCAAGGAGCCTGAACCTACAACCCCCAAGGAGCCTGAACCCACCACCACCAAGGAGCCTGAATCCACCACCCGCAAGGAGCCTGAACCCACCACTCCCAAGGAGCCTGAACCCACAACTCCCAAGGAGCCTGAACCCACAACTCCCAAGGAGCCTGAACCCACCACGCCCAAGGAGCCTGAACCCACAACTCCCAAGGAGCCTGAACCCACCACGCCCAAGGAGCCTGAACCCACAACCCCCAAGGAGCCTGAACCCACAACTCCCAAGAAACCTGAACCCACAACTCCCAAGGAGCCTGAACCTACAACCCCCAAGGAGCCTGAACCCACCACCCCCAAGGAGCCTGAACCCACCACGCCCAAGGAGCCTGAACCCACAACTCGCAAGGAGCCTGAACCTACAACTCCCAAGGAGCCTGAACCTACAACCCCCAAGGAGCCTGAACCCACAACTCCCAAGAAGCCTGAACCCACCACCACATCACCCAAAACCACTACTCTGAAAGCAACAACTCTTGCACCCAAAGTAACTGCTCCAGCAGAAGAGATTCAGAACAAACCTGAAGAAACAACTCCTGCATCAGAAGATTCTGATGATTCTAAAACAACTCTAAAACCACAGAAGCCAACCAAAGCACCCAAGCCTACCAAAAAGCCAACCAAAGCACCCAAGAAGCCCACCTCTACCAAAAAGCCAAAGACACCAAAAACAAGAAAACCAAAAACTACACCATCTCCTCTAAAGACGACTTCAGCAACACCTGAACTGAATACCACCCCTCTAGAAGTCATGCTGCCAACCACCACCATCCCTAAACAAACTCCAAACCCTGAAACAGCTGAAGTAAATCCAGATCATGAAGATGCAGATGGAGGTGAAGGAGAAAAACCTCTGATTCCCGGGCCCCCTGTGCTATTCCCCACAGCTATTCCAGGCACTGATCTTTTGGCCGGGAGACTCAATCAAGGCATTAACATCAATCCCATGCTTTCAGGTAAGAATCAGTTACTTTCCTGTTCTAGTATCTCTCTACTGAGATTCATGATCTCCAACACTAACTTGTGAACTTATCAAACTTGGTTATAGCTTCCTTACAGGTGATCATAGAATATTTATTATCCAGGAGACTGAGTAGTAATTAGCATCAGAAACTTAGTGTTGGCTAACTCCAGACATGTCTGTTGGGAGCAGAAATGGGGTAGAGAATGTCAAAACTGAAATGACTGAAAACGTCAGAGTCTAATACCTCATATACATGAAGATCAAGATAATCTGGCCTCTTACACTTATTTTTATGTAATATTCCTGAATGGTGTTATGTTAGGTAAGCAGAACTATGGAACATGACCACTTCCTTTTCTCCTCACTAGATATTAGAGGGTAAACAGGAAACAGAATCCTGTAAGGATTTGAAAAGGACAAATTGCTTTCCTCCTTCTGTTCTATATTAAGTCTTTTGTTGATTTCTTCCTTCTGTTTTGTATTAATTTCTTTGTTGATTTAAGATGAGACCAATTTATGCAATGGTAAGCCAGTGGATGGACTGACTACGCTGCGCAATGGGACATTAGTTGCATTTCGAGGTAAGTTATGAATATATAAACCTGCTTCTTACTGCTTTGTGTTGGCATTTTCCGAGAACAAAGTCTCACGGTGCCAACTGAACCATATGATTCTACAGTAAATGAGAACACTATTAATCTAGGTACAAAAATGCAACAAAGAACCTGACGTCTTATCTCTTAAGGTTTCTTTGTGTCTCTGCGTGGATAGGATTTCAAAGTTCCAATTTCAAATTAAATGAAGTGATAAGAGATTTGCATTCTCTGAACAATTTTCCTAGAAAATTACTCCTCCACAGTGAGTGAGGTAGTACTTTCCTTGTTCCGGAGTTAGAGAATTAAGTACATTTCCCATGGTCTTTGTTATTTTAGTCTTCTTTAGAGCACAGATTAACGATAAAAAATTATGCACAGTAAAGGTCCAATAGGTTGTACTAGTCATTAAGTTATGACACCAACTCTATATTGCAAAGACACTGACACCCAGAGCGCTCTAAGTCACAAAGGCAAACAATTCTCTTTAGGGAAAGTAGAAAATGAGCTGATGAGCTGACTCAGTGGAAGAAGGTAGACTGTCAAAGCCTCGTGGCTTGTATCGACCTTTGACACCTACACCAAGGCAGGAGAAAACCGACTCCCACTGATGCCTACACTGAGGGAGGAGAGAACCAGCACCCACAAGTTGTCCCATGGCCTCCACATAGACCCTGTAAACCCAGATACATATACATACATACATACATAAATAACCAAATCAAATTAAAATCAAGGTGGATGTGGTAACACACTCCCTTAATCCCCAACATCCAGGCTGTGGAGGTAGGTGGAGCTCTATGAGTTCAAGGCCAGCCCAGTGTACAGATGGTCTCAAAAGAACCTCAAAACTTCAATTAAAAAAATTAAAACTAGAAACTAAATTATTTCAAAATATTTTTTGCCATACTTTGGATCTAAGAAATATCTTAGAAATACACAAATATCCTCTTTTTCACCTGGCTCTAGGTCCAGGCACTTCTTAACACATTGACTCCATTTTTCTTTAGAACCATCACGTTTCTTTTCCTTTTCTGTGAGGACAGTTTAGCATTCAGACTGCAGACTGACAACGTCTCTTTAATTTTTAGGTCATTATTTCTGGATGCTGAATCCATTCAGACCACCATCTCCACCACGCAGAATTACCGAAGTTTGGGGTATTCCCTCTCCTATTGACACAGTTTTTACTAGATGTAACTGTGAAGGAAAAACTTTCTTCTTTAAGGTAACACAAACACTGGGAAAAACTGCAGTTGCACCTTGTCATAACATCATCTTAATCTTCAGCTGGAAAAGGATACATTGTTCTCTTGAAAAATGATCTGCTTATTCAAATTCAACCCATTTATTGTATTCTCCCTACACTTAATTCTGAGGATGAATTCCTGAAACATGCCTACAAAACCTTTGACATCATTTTCTCCTTTAAACAACCAGGATTCTCAGTACTGGCGCTTCACCAATGATGTGGTAGATCCTGGGTATCCTAAACAAATTGTCAAAGGCTTTGGAGGACTAACAGGGAAGATAGTGGCTGCTCTTTCAATAGCCAAGTACAAGGACAGGCCTGAATCTGTGTACTTCTTCAAGAGAGGTATGTATCACACAATTGTCAATGTGACACTATTTTTTTAAGGAGTCTTTTCTTTTTAATTGCTAGATTTACTATCAAAAAGTATTCTTAATGGTAAGAATAAAGTAGCTTTAATGAATAAATATTGCAGGCCATAAGAAGTATTTAGATTTCCTGAAATGTGAACCATCAAACAACTGGACTTTCAGATCACTAATAAAAAGAATGCAATTTGTTGAATTCATTTGTTCAACACATATTTCACGTCTTAGTTATTACTATATTTCAAGAACGGCATTAAAAGTAGCCATTACTAAACATATATTTGTGAAGAACCAAAAAATAAAAAAAAAAGTAGAGGCAACTGTAACCCATTCTTGAGTGGATTACATGGGAGTTTGTTGTGCTTTCCCACTGTGTAACAGGTGGCAACATTCAGCAGTACACTTATAAACAGGAGCCAATGAAGAAGTGCACAGGGAGGCGGCCTGCCATCAACTACTCGGTGTACGGGGAGGCAGCACAGGTCAGGAGGCGCCGCTTTGAGCGTGCTGTTGGACCTTTCCAGACACACACCTTCAGGATCCATTACTCGGTGCCCATGAGAGTTTCTTATCAAGACAAAGGTAATTTTCACCATGTCAAGAGTGCTGATCATTAAGATTAATAATTTCTTATGAAGTCACCCTTATTACATATAAGTATTGGCCATGAAAGTACTAACCATTTAGGCTTATTGATGTAAAACAAATTCATTTGCCTTACTGAGTAATAACTAAGACCAATTCTTTGTTGGTAAAGAAAGTAGTTTATTTAATCCTGTTAATTATAGCAAACAACAAGCACTGTATACAAATCTGTATCCCTCAAGACAGCCCTAAAAGTGAGGTGTAATGTCATGGCAGAGAACAAACTCAAAACCTAGGTTTATGTAGCTCTAAGGTTGTAAACTTTTTCAAACCTTTTATTAAAACTTCTGCCCGCAGGTTTCCTCCACAATGAAGTCAAAGTGAGTACAATGTGGAGAGGGTTTCCAAATGTTGTTACTTCAGCGATAACACTGCCTAACATTAGGAAACCTGATGGCTATGATTACTACGCCTTTTCCAAAGGTAAGTTAATTAACAGTCTTGTGAACTTCAAGTTGATCTCACCCGAGGAAGCGCAAGTGTAATTTAAATGGAAACAGCAAGTGTACAACAATGACTGTAAGTAAGAAACCCAACTTCAGTGCTTACTCAATAAGAAGGGTGAGACTGTTACACTAATTTTATTTAACTGGAAGGAATGCAGACCAGTTCTACTGTATTGTTAGGACATCAGGAGAAAACTGGTATGTAGAAACTGTACTTGCTGCTATGACAAGTGACTCTTTTAAGACAGCATGTATTATTACAGTCTACAAGGTATTCAAGAAATTCATGGGACCCAGTTTTATTAAGTAAAGTTTATTGCCCAGGACACTTAATTTTGAAAGACCAGTTATCTAAATTATTCTGCCTATGATTCTATAGTATGAATTTCTAAGAAATACATTTTTAAAATGGTTAAAGCCAAAATCTTTTAAATTGTCTATTTTAAATATTTATTTAAAAAAGGTAGAGTTGAACCTAATATTACCTGAAGGATGCTGAAAAGTTATTCCTTCCATCATTCTAAATTATTTTTTGTCAGAAAGTTAATGACATCCACTTTTGATATTGAAATGATCCTGACTTTGAATACAACACTCAATACAAACTTAAATGTTTTACTTTCTTTTTAATTAAAAGGATGTTTTCTCTTTTATTTAGATCAATACTATAACATTGATGTGCCTACAAGAACAGCAAGAGCAATTACCACACGTTCAGGGCAGACCCTCTCCAAAATCTGGTACAACTGTCCTTGAACTGATTGACAAAGAAGAGTCATCAAAATGAAATGAAGAAAACAGTGATACTTTTTGACATTGAAATACATTTTATTAATAAAGAATGTTGAAATGAGCATACCTATTTAAATACAAAACAGTTCTCAACTTGACAATCATTATATTAAAACAGATTCGTCAATCTTATTCACATGTGTCACAGTTTAGAGATCACTTAATTAATATTCCCTCTATTTATTCCTCCTCTTCCTCCCATTGCATGGCTTATACCTGTAGAAGGAAACGGCAAAATTCATTTTCAGTAGAAATATCTAAGATATGGATATAAAAAGATATTCTCCATGTTGACTGGTAATTATTATAGCTGGGTTACTAGATTTATGATGTTAATACAGTCTAAATGAGTTATTTTGAAGAATGTGAAAATATTAAAATCTTCTATTTCTTTACTAGCTACTAATAGCCACAAAACTTTCGGTGCAGAAAACAAAACAAAACAAAACTTAACACCATAAGAATACAGATAATGCACAACATGCTAACACTTGATTTTCCAAATCTTTTTTTGGATCTAATGAAATAAAATACACCAATTTTAAAAACACATTCATTTTATAACTATGACAACTTGCCTAAAAGAAGCTTTCTGGCTAAGTGTCACACGATCAACATGTAATTATAAATCAATCCTTAGGTTTACCTTAGAAATTGATACAAATGCTATTATCCCACATATCAAGTAAACAGTATGCCAGAAACTCACCTCTTTGTCGGTTAAACTGACGACCACGAACACCCTGTCTCAAGGTTGTCTGAAGTCTTACTCGTCTGAAAGGCTTCGGTTGACTACTACTGGTATCTACAGAAAGCATCAAGACATGTGGAAAGCAAGTTTAAAAAAAAAACAGGAAAGCAGCATTATATAATCATTAAATCACACAAAAACAGATGTGCCATTTGTTTTCCACATTCAAGTCTACTTTAAGAGCAAAGGAAGCTAAGCAGTTATACAAACACACACAAAAAAAGTTGACCATGAATTTTAGCCTCTTACATACCATGGCCAAAACAACTGCAGTGTCATGCCATTATTCTATGTGAAGAATTTCAATTGTTTTCTAGCTCCATGAGACTCAGAGCAACTACAAAGATCTAGGTGCTTTTTCTTCATTACTCTTTTCATACACTCTTGAATCTTGCTCCCCATTCTGCTCCAGTCACATGACCTCCGTGCTGACTCTGAATGTCTCAAGCACATCCTATTGGCTTATGGGACATTATATAAACCATCTTTTTTTTCCTTTTTCTTTTTTTTAAATCAATGATTAAGCCCCGTGAGGATGAGATACTGGCTGGCTCACTGACGGGATAACAGGTTGGGGCAGCTGGGCACACTGGCCCATCCACATCGGTGCTCAGCATTCCTATGGCAGATCTGGCATGGACAAAGTCCACTTTCTCTCCCACTTTCTCAATTGCTGTCTCGAGGTTCTCTATTTTCCTGGTAAGGTGCTCAATGGTGTCTGAAACTGATGTAACTCGGGTAGTTAATACCGCAAGAGACTTGGTTGAGTTCGTTAGTGCTAATGTCATGGACTCAACATTTGCAGCAAGTTTATATATCCTCACATCTATACTCAAAACGTCAATTTGGAGTTGAAATCTGGCCTTGTAAGTGTTTCCACCAGCTCCTCACTCGACATCACCTCCTTCCCGGTCTCCATTTCTGGGCTGAGGAGGCTCCTTGCACCCAAGAGTCCTCCGACAATCTCCTCCACCGACATCAACAATATTTGTTGCGGAAGTCTCTGATTCGGGGGTTGGGACCTTGCATTCCTCTTTTCTTTGTTGTGGTGGGACTTGGCACCATTTGAGTGGTTCAATGGGTTCATGATTATTAGAGGTTAGTTCCAAGCACAGAGATGTAATCCTTTCCTAAATGTCACTTTCTTGGACATGGGGATTTCCCTGCTAGGTTAGGCATTCAAATTTGCTGAATGAGTACCCAGTCAGAGATAGTGTCACCCATAAGGAAATTAATGTAAAGACATTCTATTTCCTAGGAACAACCAATCACATTTTTCACTCAAGGGATAGTTTGATAACTAGTATTAATTCTAGTACAGAGGACAGACAATTCTCAGAGACTATCAACAGGACTAATAATTACCATACCTATAATTTCTGATTCTTTTGTACATAAAGCTGAGAGTTACAATTTATACATATTATTTATATTATTTATAATTTATATTATTTATAATCCTGACTTTAAGGTGTATGGAATGTGGTTATGTAAAGAAGGTAGCTGTTAAAATATAGGTGTGGGAGCTGAACCTGGAGATGTCAAGCTGCATGGGACAGTACTTACCTACGGAGGAGCTCGAAGGGGGATCTTGGCTGGTTGAGGGAAGATCTGATTCATCAGATGCTTGGACAGGCTCCTCTTCCTGCTGGCTATCAATTTCTAGGCCTGCCTCTGAACTAATACTAAGAAATAAATATTGATTAGAAAATGGAAAACTGATTCTACAATTTATTTTAAATGTTCCTAAGTTCGTTTTGATTTATTTTATAATGACTTTCAGAGTTCTAGTTAACTAAGAATTAGACTCAGTTATAGGTTATTAAGTGTGTTTATTTTTAATCGTAAGGTGGACCAGGAGATGGGATGAGTTGGGTTTTTTTCACACCCTTACTAGGATACTCGACAATTCTACTTTTTACCACTGTTTCAGCAGCCCTTCTTTTTCCATTTGACAAGCATGTTTATAGTCTTGACACTCACAGGAGTGAGTGGACTTTGATAAACTGGAAACATAACTAGTAACAGCAGATCGGTCAGTCACCCTGAGTACTAACCCAGACCTAACAAGCTATGGGCATCAGAGTTCCTAGCTCAGTGGCTGTTCTTTCATCTTGCTCCTTTTAAGAAGCACAGAAGAGTAGACAGTAAAAAACCTGAACCTGGCCTGAACTTTACTTTTTAAAAATCTGCAAATATTAGTGCAGCTACTGGTAACAACTTACCTGAGACCCCCAAGGTTGCAAGACGGGGACATGTAAATAGCATGGGGCTGACGTTAAGACTTTTAATTCTCACTGAGCTGTTACCAGTAGAATAGTCCAAGCACATTATTGTTAACGTGCTCTGAACTTAATTTCTATGATGGGAAGTAATATATTTTAGGAATAGTGTGTGGGTTAGAAGGACAAATATAAAGTGACCTGAAAATATGTATATAATTAGTAACAGCTAGCATTCTCACTGGGACTTGTAACCTCCCCTCAATTAAACACTGATGTTAAAGAATACAAACAGACCTGCCTCTTACCCATTATATCCTAGGAGACCTTGCTTATGAAGCACTGTCAAATCAAGTCCTTGAGCTCTGAGCAGAAAAATCTGTGTTCTATTTCTCAACCACTAAAATGTACAAACTTCTCAGTTTATAAGAATTAAGATCCCAGGTTTGAGACTTAACTCTACAAAACCACTGCCTATGGGCTTCTTCTAGCAAATTATTTCTGTTTCCTTAGAAAACAAAACAAAAAATTTTCAATAATGTTTTTATAAACTGCCTCTCTCATAGTAACCCTAAATTCTGAATGCTGAGTAGCTTTTTAAATATGTGCTTTGGCTTTTCCACGGGGCAGGATAGCACTGAAAACAGATTTTAATGTATTTGCTTGCTAACACAAACAACTATGACAACATAATGAACCTACAGCAAACAAAAACCACACAATAAAATCGTACCCTTCAGACTCCGCCTCTACAAATACTTCATCTCCGTCGTCACCTGCTGCTGTTTCGTTTGTCGTGGATAAAGTGCCCGTAGACGTTGTCACCATGGGAACCGACTGAGAGGCATGTTCTGAAGCATCAGAGGTGGTACTCTCAGTGAACACAGTCACTTAAAAAGAACAACAGATACCTTTACCTTTGTGGTTCATTAGTTCTGAGCCAGAATAGGTTTCAATGTGTTCTATGTCACCAATTAAAAAAAAAAAAGTCCTCATTGACGTGGCACCCACCTGGGGCTGCTACTTGGAGAGGCGTAGTGGGAACGCTGCGGCCACCAGACTCTTCTTCATGAGCCAGAAAAAGGGGTGTTTCATACATTCCCAAACCTAGAGAAAAATTTAAGTATTAGTGAATGATGAAAGAACATAAAAACACCAAAGAAAAGAATTAGTACAAAGTGTATAATTTTCTTGAAGCTCATAATGAGGCTCCTCCATCAAGCAAAAATCAAGTTCCTCAAAATATATTCAACACATCTTTTAAATTCTTTAATACTAATAAAAGCATCCCTAAATTGCTAATTTTACAGAATATCCAAATATAAACAAGTATTATGTCAAAATCTTTTCCTCACTTAACTGCCAAAGTTATTAATCCTTTCTGCTGGTGAAACTTAAACTTCCCCTATGGTTACAAAGCAAGTTAGTAGTGGCTTCTCTATTCACTTGCAAAATGCTAGTTTCCAGAAATCTATCAAATTTCACCCATGGACTAAATGATAATTCCACAAATACCAAAACTCACATACAAGTATCATCTACCACTACTACTTAATTTTATATTTAACATTTTATTGATTGATTGATTGATTGATTGTTTTTCAAGACAGGGTTTCTTTGTATAGCCCTGGCTGTCCTGGAACTCACTTTGTAGACCAGGTTGGCCTCGAACTCAGAAATCCACCTGCCTCTGCCTCCCAAGTGCTGGGGTTAAATAAAGGTGTGTGCCACCACGCCTGGCAATTTTGTTTTGTTTTGTTGCTAGGGAAAGTCTAATTAGTCATATATTTAACTAGGTATGCCACAACTCTCAAATTGTAAGCAAAAAATACACTGTACTCCTAAATTTTAAAGGAGCTGGCACTTCTTAGCAGCATTTACTTGTTCATCATACATTATGTGGAGATTTGAATGAGAATGGATCCAATAGACTCCTATGTTTGAGTGCGTGGCCCGCAGTTAGTTGAACTGTCTGGGAAGGACTAGGAGGTATAGCCTGGTAGGACAAGGTATGACCTTGTGAGCAAGTGTGTGACTAGGGCTAGGCTTTGAGGTTTCAAAAGCACATGCCAAGCCCAGTGTCCCTCGATTCCCTTGAAGAATAGGATGTAAAGCTCTCAGCTACTTTTCCAGTATCATGTCTGTCTGCTACCATGCTCCCTGCCACAATAACAGACTAATTGTCTAAAACTGTAAGCAAGCCAATTAAATGCATTAAAAAAAAAAGTTGCCTTTGTCATGGTGTTTCAATATGGCAATAAAACGGTAATTAAGCAATACAGAAATATATATAAAAAAATATATATATATAAAAGCCAGTCTTTAGGCTAAAGGAACTAGAACCTTCCTGAAGAGGTATTTATTAGAAAAGGCAGTGCCATGTCAGTAACTTTATAAATAAGAACCGGGGTTACACTGATAGCAGCTGAAGAAAAGCAGAGCATACTAACTTCTACTCAGTAGACACACTGAAGAAACCTCTGGCTTTTGCCTATTTTACCTCCTTGAGAAGCAAGTTGGCCAAGATCAGAGTGACTGGAACTTGTCTGTGGCATGTCTTCAGGTGGCCCAAACCGGAATCTAGGAACACCGGCAACCTGTGGGGAACTAAATGAACAAAAATTAATTTGATGAGAAATTTAATGCTACCTGTTTAAACCAAAAGAGGAAAAGGTTGCTTTAAAAAAAAAAAATCAATAAATAGGGAAGGAAACAATGAAAATAATTCGTCAAGGGTTTCTTGCAAAGATATTGGAAATAAATTTAGTAATATAAGTAACATAATTTAACTTTTAGCTTCCCCAAATTATGCTGATTTTTTTCAACTTGTTTGAAACAGATACACTGCAACAGGAAGCACAACAACAAAAGAAGTTTTTTTCTTTTTTTTAAATTTCAGTTTTCACTGTTTAGCAATATAAAATAAGTTACTCTAGTCTATTCTAAGTTCAGAGTTTTGAGGATTAAATAACGCATAGAAATTCTAAGTAATCACTAGGAAGTGTAAGACAGGTGTGCTCACTTATTAGTTGTTAGAACAATTACTTCACTTGGCTCAATGAAGATCATCAGGCACACTGTCGTGCTTCTAGCCTGTTGCATTACACCTGGCTACTGAGACCTGAGCTCCTACAATAAACCACCTATCATGATCACTTTAATAACCAACATCACCCCTAGTACCAATACAGCATTTACTTATATATGTCAGGTCGTATCTAAACATGTAAGCACAAACTGTATTATCAGTAAAATGAGGTTACTCAGAAGGGAGAGCAAGGAGCCTGCTCTTGTGAGGAAGCACTCGAACCGTAGAAACCACCTTCATAAGCACTGTAACACTGTGCTTCAGTTAGAAGAAGGTATACTTTATTCACCCTAGATAGTCTTCCTCAACACGACTTTTTCACGATCCTATTACATATATAGATTCATGGACAAGTAGGGTAGGACTCTACAAATAACACATCCAAAAAAACAATTTAGAAGGTAAAGAGAAAGCAGCTAGGGATCACCAAACATTCATTCTCATTACATCAACTTACTGAATAGCTTCAGCAAACCCATCAGTGCGATGTGGCACCACAAGAGTTGGGGTACTCGGGACTGTTCTGTCTTCATCATCAAAAAAGTGTTGTTGCTGAAACACAGACAGAGCACAGTATTTAATAGGCCTAACCACATACATGTGAATTACATGCACAGGATGGGTGGATACTAACCATGCCACCTATTCCTGGAGTCAACTGAAGACCACGCCCTACAGACTGCCTCCGGGTCATCTGAATTCTCTGTTTGAAAAAGAATTATATTTGCTTTAAGAATTAGGCAATTAAAACAAACACCAAAGATACAGTTTATTACTTTTGTAATGAAATATCAACTAATTTTAGAAGATTTAGAATTAACAGGACATTTCTGAATTGCTAATATCTATCATAAATATAAGTGAGAAAGTTTAAATTTTATTAATAAAGATATTTATAAACTAAAAGGCATATTTATAATTCAAGCATGTACATACATTTAGATTCTATCTCCTTGGCTGAAAATACTAAGTGAGGTTTTCCGTTGTAGTTTATATACCAACTGACTTCTTACTTCACAGCTAAAACAATCTTGAATTGGCAGACTGAATGCTTTGTGATGCCTAGTCATATAGTTCCTTTAGACTCTGTATTTTCAAATATCAAGTAATTTCCACTACTTTTATTTTAATTTGATTTATACATAATGGTTGGTTCTCAATACACTCACCATGTCCAGAATAAGAACCAAGCTAGATGAATTAACTTACTCCATGCTGAATACATAGGGTCACTAATGAACTAAGTAGAAATATTTGATGTGAAAAAATGGTTAGGTAGAATAACAATAAAAAAAAATCTATGAACCTTAAGTAAGAAATGTTCAAAACTGTTACTAAGCCAGCTAAATGCATTTTACATTAAATAAAATTTAAGAAATTTTAAGCCTATAATAACAGCAAGCAGAATTGTATTTGCTATGACTATAATCACTTTAATAACTATACAATTTTTAGCAAGTTGTGTTTTCAAAAGCCAACTCATTCACACTCAGAAACTGGAGATTAGTTTCAATTAAAAGTAGTATCTTACAACATGCCAAAACATTAAAAATTCTACTATTTGGAAGGAATAAAGGAAGGACCATGTGATGGAAAAGAGAATTTACAAGGTGGCTTTTTCAGAAGCTGGGTTCTTTTAATACCTGAACTGGTGGTCCCAGCTCCTGAGGTGGGGCGTGAATGGTCAGGCGTGGGGGGAGAGGATGTGGAGGGCGCCTTGGTGACTGCGGTGCTTGCGGAGTCTGTCTCTCAGACGCTGACGTGGGCTGCTGTTCCCTGGCAACCTCCTGAGAGAAGGAAGACTCTGCTGCACTTGTATTTCCTTCACCTATGGAAGAAAGACTTCAGTTTGGAAACCAAGCCCAGACTATGAAATCACATGGCCTAAACCTCGAAGGGTCTCACAGAGTCCTGGCTCATTTCAAACTTGCTATGTAGTAGGCTAGCCTTGAACTTCAGCTCCTCCTACCTGCCGAATACTGGGATTACCTCTGTCTCACTCTGGATGGTTAACAGACAAACAGGCAAGTAAGCACCCTCCCTTCAAGACTCAAACGACAGATGAAAGCACTTTGCTCAAGATTTGATCAAGCATGTATTTACTACATTTTGACTTATGGTACTATAATTTCTTAATGTTTAAATGTGCTTATGAGTGTCTGTGTGCCTATGGAAGCTGGAAGAGAGTGGGTCCCCTGCAGCATGTGTTATATATGGCTATATACCACCTAATACAGAAACTAAATTCAGGCCGATTAAAGAGCAATATGTGCTCTTAACCACTGAGTTATCTCTCTAGTCCAATACTATTCTTAATCACTGCACAAGCTACTTACCCCTTTCTAGAGAAACAGCATGTCAATCAATCAAGGTGACTAAGAAAAAGCCTCACTGTTAATATTTTTATATTTTGGTTCTCCCAAACTTCAAATTCCAATTACTACTCAGGTATCTAGATCTTGTTGTCTCCACTATGAAATGTAGGATGCCAGAGAATAGTTTCTAAATCTGATCTAGAATCAGAACCCTGTCCTGACAGTTGGTATTTAAAACACTTTACTTTTCTATAATCCAAATTATTAACTTAAATTTAGTTTGAGAATTTGGGACAAATAAAACTAGTCACAAGAGTAGTACCTTAACAAAAAGAAATTATTTTTACTTTATGTGTTTGAGATTTTTGCCTGCATATATGTCTGTGTACTACTATATGCATGCCTGGTGTCCATAGAGGCTGTGAGAGGTTGCCAGATCACCTGGAAGGGGAATTACTGTGGGGCTCCACATGAGTGCTAGGATCTGAATCTGGTGCCTTTCCAAGAGGAGCCAAGTGCTCTTAAAAAATACGGAACCATCTCTCTAACCCTATAAACAATTTGAAAATGGACCAACTCTAACCTTAAGACTACTAGAACTTAATTTTGATTGACACAAAAGTACCCACTCCTCCCAAAAGAAGTCTTACGGAAAGAACATTTATATGTGTTATATTTGGGGGAAAATGGCTAAGAATATCTTTTGCGAAAAAACCTTCAGTGGTAGTATCTAAAGACACATCTACATACAAATCTTAAAACAGGGTTTTGGTGGACCAACCTCTTCTAGCTGTGAGCTGCTACCCATCCCTGCTTTAATTATTCCAAATGGCTTTATGCTACATTAGAGAGTCTAGGACATTTGACCTTCACAATAGTTCAATGAGGTGGACAGATAGTATAATGGCATCTAATGGCCACATCAGGAGGGCAGAGCACTTAGTTACCAATTTACTAGAGTTATACTACATCAGAAGTACAACTCTAGTAAAATATTAAAAAATATTACCAGACTACTCTACTGAAAGACTAATGCTCTTACCACTGTTTTGAGAATCAGCAGCTCTCTGATGACTTTCAGCTCCACCCATACTTTCTTCTGTTTCTGTACCTGGATCAGTCCCATCACCACCCTAAGAACAAAATGTAATGACTGAAGCAGATCAAATGACTAGGTTACAAAAAAAGCCACACCAAATGATTAAAAGCAAACAAACCAGAGGAAAACCAAACCAAGCAAGCCAAACAAACAAAACTTCAAAGGTATGAAGACTTTTATTATCCTGGTAACACAAGATTTTCTATATGACAGGAAAACAGCAAGCTTTCTAAGCACAGTTCTTAAGGAGACAGTTTCAATTCTAACCAGTTACCTCAGCATCATCAGCTTCATATCCATCATTACCATCTGCACTACCAGTTCCTTCATTACTATCTTCACCCTCATCTCCCATCCCCGTGTCATCTTCTTCATCATCATCATCATCTTCGTCTTCTTCATAATCCTAGAAGAAGATGTCCAAGTGTGAATAAAGTGCACGCCACTCCTTTTGCACACTTAGAATAGCATACAGGAGTGTTTCAAGAGTTTTGACGTTTCCACAGTAAGGGAAAAAACAAACAAACAAACAAACAAAAAACTGTAACATTTCAAAGAATGAAAGTGATTGATTTGGAAATGGTACAGGGTGGTAAAGTAGAAACAAACAAATAAAACAACTATGAACTCCTGTTTCTTCTTTGATTTCCAGAAACAAGAGCACAGACCATCAGATTCATATAGCCATTTTTATTAAGACTAAAGATGAAATCTGAAAACAAATCCTAAATGATACAGCAATCATTTACAAACAAGCTAGGCAGGCCATACATTTCTATAATCTCAGCATTCAAAAGACTGAAGCAGAATTTTTGAGACTTCACAGCAAGCTTGGGCTATATGATATACCAAGATCCTACCTCTAATAAATAACAAAATAATGCAGCCAAAACAAGGTAAACAAAATGTTTAAAAATTGATTATCCACCATCAGCTTTTTAATTCTAATACACAATCCTACATTCCTGAACTAATCTGTATAAAAGAACTTGATAATCTAATAAAACTGACTGGGAATGAGAATCCACTACTTGATATATTAGAAACACCAAAGACTTAAAGCACAATGGTTGAAAGCAGCACACAGGTAGAAGGTCAGAAGATCCAGAGCTCAAGGCCAATGTGCACAGTGCACTGGCTTTGAGCCCTAGCTCTGGAAGGGAAGCAGAAGGAAGGCTGATAGATACTAAACTCACTTCATGTTCGCCATCATTTTCTTCATCATCATCTTCATCATCACTGTCAATTACAATTACATCATCTCCTTTGCCTTGACCATCTTGAGAGGAAGTAGTCTGTTGATCTGACTGAAGTGGTCCAAGATCGATTTGTAGAGATTGTGATGTTTCTTCACTGTCTTCCATTGGTGTATAATCTCCCTGGGTAACTCCCTTTAAGAGTTAAAAAGGTCTTTACCAAAACTAGCAATAATCTGGATACATAATGAATAAACTAAAATATTTCTATTGTTTTAAAATAAAACACATAACAAAAAAACTAATGTTACCCCATTACACGGATTATGTTTGAAACACTGCAATACACATATAAACTGACTATCCGTAACCCAAAAACTGGAACCTGAAACGTTCTGAGCACTTGCATAACACTTGAAAGAAGAGGAGGTGCAGTGGGAGGAGGTTAAGGAGCAAGAATATACAGCAATAAATCCATTAAGTAAATAAAAGGATATCTCACAGGGCCACACCTACAGGCAAGTGATGACAGCTGAGAGGTAGAGTTAGTCTATTCCAGGGATGAGCCCATACCTGATTGTCCAATATACACAAAACCTTCAAGTTATGTACATATAAAATGTGAAAATGGGACCCAGTAGGTTTTATTTATGTATATGTACATGTATGCACTTATGCATACATACATAGAACATGTAATAATAATAACAGGGAAAAAGTTACCACTTTGATAGGGAAGGGGGTACATGGAAGAAGCTGGAGTGGCTGAAGAAAGGAAGAGTGATATAATTATGTTTTAATTAAAAATATACAAGAATTAAAAATAAAAAGTAATTTACAGATGGTTAAGCCTTTCCGTCTACATGTGGCAAAGACTGGCATAAACCAAAGCTCTGCACTCTAAAGATCAGGTTCATTCTCAGAGCATCCTCTAAAAACAAGCATATCAAGAACTGGGAGGCTGGGAGGACAG